>NW_020838003.1:3631895-3859308 GCF_003676395.1 Aethalodelphis obliquidens | reverse complement strand
ACACACACACACACACACACACACACACACACACACACACACACACAGGAATATTACTCAGCCACAGAAAAAGAATGAAATTCTTCCATTTGCAATGTCATGGGTGGACCTAAAGAGTATTATGCTTAGTGAAAAGCCAGACAAAGACAAATGCTGTATGTTATCACTTATATGTAGCATCTAAAAAATAAAACAATGAATGTATATAACAAAACAGAAACAGACTCACAGATATAGAAAACAAACTAGTGGATACCAGTGGGAAGAGAGAAGGGGGGAGGGGCAAGATACAGGGGTAAGGGATTAAGAGATGCAAACTACTATGTATAAAATAGATAAGGAACAAGGATATATTGTATAGCACAGGGAAATAATAGCCATTATTTTGTAATAACTTTAAATGGAGTATAATCTATGAAAAATTTTTTAAACTTTTTATTTATTTTTGGCTGCTTTGGGTCTTCGTTGCTGTACACGGGCTTTCTCTAGTTGCGGTGAGCGGGGGCTACTCTTCGCTGCGGTGCGTGGGCTTCTCATTGCGGTGGCTTCTCTTGTTGCGGAGCACGGGCTCTAGGTGTGCAGGCTTCAGTACTTGCAGCATGCGAGCTCAGTAGTTGTGGCTCGCAAGCTCTAGAGCTCAGGCTCAGTAGTTGTGGCGCACAGGCTTAGTTGCTCCACGGTATGTGGGATCTTCCCGGACCAGGGATCGAACCCGTGTCCCCTGCGTTGGCCAGCAGATCCTCAACCACTGTGCCACCAGGGAAGTCTTCTATGAAAATATTGAATCACTATGCTGTATATTTGAAACTAATATAATATTGTAAATCAAGTATATACTTCAGTTAAAAAAAAGAGCTTTTTAAAAAATATTTATGTATTTGCTGTGCTGGGCCCTAGTTGCGGCACACAGGATCTTTGTTGGCGCGTGTGGGATCTTTGTTGTCGCATGTGGGATCTAGTTCCCTGACCAGGGATCGAACCTGGGCCCCCTGCACTGGGAGCATGGAGCCTTAACCACTGGACCACCATGGGTGTCCCAAAAAGACCTCTTCAAAATTGATGAAAGACAAATACCCTAGTAGAAAAATGAACCAAGGACATGAACAGGCAATCCACGGGAGAAATCCAAATGGTTCATAAACATTAAAATATGCTCCCTGTCTCATCATTTGAGAAATGCAAATTAAAAAGACTCTTCAAATTTGTCTGTCATATAGGTAACCAGTGTTGGCTAGGGTGTGGGGAACATGGGTGCTGTCACACATTGTTGGTGGGAGTATAAACTGTGCTGTCTTTGGAGGTCAGTTTGGCAGCATCAGAACTGATGATGCAATGCCCTCTGACCCCATAGTTTCACTTTTAGGAATCTTATAAAAAGTCATCAACATGTAGGTTGAGTGAGGTCTGTATACAGATATTTATTGTATCATTGTATTAACTAAAGATAGTAAATTATATCAATAAAAGAATATTAAAAAAATTATGATATATCCATACCATGTAATATTATGAAACTGTAGAGAGGAATAAAGTGGTTCTATGTATTCATACATAGAATACTCTTCAGGAAATAATTGTTTTCTTCAGAAAGTTGCAGAACAGGATATATAGAAAGAATCCATCTATGTAAAAAACAAAACCCAAAGTGTGTGTGTCTGTATATATATATGGGCAATTTTATAGGAGAAAAAGACATGGAAGGGTAGGTACCATTCTGCTTATAGTGCTTTTACATTTGGGGAGTGCTGTTGGGGAGGTAGGGGTTTACCTCATTTCAGTGTGGTTTGAACTTTCTTTACAGTGAAACGAAACTTACATATGATGAACAGATTATCACTGTAGTAAAAGATGTGTTTGTTTTTCATGCTGTTTTTAGGATTGGTCCAAAGGAAGATTTTTTCCACTGTCTGAAATGTAACTTATGCCTCACAGTAAATCTCCAAGGAAAGCACAAGGTATATAATTCAGTTTGCATGATTTAAAAAGTATTACAGTGTTTTTGAAAACAGCTCAAATCCTAATTTGTTTAAAAGCATGCTCATTTTCAGATATTACCAAGTACAATCATGTTGCTTTTTATTTTTCAGCAGTATTAAGTAGATATTCTAAAGTATACACCTTAAAATATCTGATCTACAATTCCGTTTCTTCTATATGGTGTGTAAGAATACTTCCATCAGTTATTAGTGAAATGTAGACAACTTCTAAATTGACTTATGGATTCTTATCATTGATACTGGTATTAAGAATAGCTTTTAAAAAGTGTGGTACAGGAGGGCTTCCCTGGTGGTGCAGCGATTGAGAGTCCGCCTGCCGATGCAGGGGACGCGGGTTCGTGCCCCGGTCCGGGAAGATCCCACATGCCGCGGAGCGGCTGGGCCTGTGAGCCGTGGCCGCTGAGCCTGCGCGTCCGGAGCCTGTGCTCCGCTATGGGAGAGGCCACAGCGGTGAGAGGCCCGCGTACCGCAAAAAAAAAAAAAAAAAAATGCGGTACAGGAGAATTGTGAATTTGTAGGAGATAAAAGATTGGGTTTGGTTTTACCGACTTGAGTTTAGGGTGATAGCAAGATATGCTTGCTGTGTTGTCTTTAGAAAACTATACTCATTTTCTCTTGTGGTATTTTTATTTTGTTTCTCAGTTATTTTTTATTGTTTATATTAGTAAATGGTCGTATCATCTACTCAGGTGCTTAGTTAAAAAACCTGGGCATCATCCATGGCTTGGTGCTTTTTCTTTTACCTCCTCACACCTAATCAGACACTGTCTTGTCCAGTTAAGAACTCTGGCCCTGTGGGCACCGTGTTGGAGCTCAAATATATTTCCACCTCTTGCCACCATATAATTTTGGGAGTTCTTTAGCTTCTCTAGGCCTCAAATACATCATCTGTAAAATGGGGTAATAATTGTACCTGTTTGATTTAGTGTTGTGGGAATTAATTGAGGTAATACAGGTAATGAACTTGGCATATGGCATGTAGTACAATCTCTGTAATATGAACTGTTATTATTTATAAAATGATAATTTGAATAATTAAGACATATTCATAGTTGTGAGAGTTAACTGTTCAATTTTTGTCTGACATATAAGAAACGTGTATTAATGTTCATTATTATCTTTAATAAGTTGGTATGGTTTCCTTTGTTTTTATTATTAATACTATGGTTATATCATTTCCATCTAGTTAAGCTTTGGTAATTTTAGTTTTGCTTTTAAACAGTGTATTGAAAATGTTTCCCGGCAGGATTGTCCAATATGTTTGGAGGTAAGCTTAAAATATTTTTTGTTTTGGAAATATCCCCTCTTGAATTTAAAATACTGGGTATTTATATTGTCTTCATGTAATTAAGCACTAACATTTATTTCCTTTTACAGGACATTCACACATCCCGTATTGTTGCTCATGTCTTGCCATGTGGACATCTTTTACACAGGTAAAGTAACTTTGGTTTTTCTCCTAAAAAATGTTTGGAAATAGTGGAGGTACTTTTTGCTTTATTAAAATAATGTTATATTTTTCAGAACGTGTTATGAAGAAATGTTGAAAAAGTGAGTGTTTCATGGGATTTAAAAAAACTGTAATTGTAAGACCTCTGTTTTCTTTTCTTTTCTTTCCTTTTTTTTTGTTTTTTTGAGGGGAGGGGGAAATGGGCAAACCTTGCAGTTACTTGCACCATATTGGACATGGTAGATATTTCTCTCGAAATGGGTTGGGTAGATGGGTAGTGTTAAATTGAGCAAAAAGCATGGTGGGGGCATAGGACTATACCTTTGTCCTCTTGTTTCTGTTATGCCTTATCTCATCCCGCAACTTGAGACAGATAACTCTCATTTTCTGGCTGTACTTGTTGGGGAGCTCAGTCTCTGCCAGAGGCAGTCATAGCGTTGTAAAAAATAAAAATACTGAGGCATGTTGCTCAAAATTCTTAGTTGTTTTATCGGCCCAGTATAATGACCTGCCAAAAAAAGCTTCTAACAAGATTTATCTAATGCTGATTTTGTTGTGGGGAAAGGATGCTAAAGTGAGATGCAAATAGTTAGGAAAGAGGAGACTGTGTAAATGTATTTTGGTCTTGCAAATTAATGAGTAGAAACTTTAAGAGCCAGATAGAAGGGAACTTTTTCAGAATTTTTAGAAAGGAAATAATATGATCTGAATAAGTTTTAAGGAATACAATCTCTCCTTTGCTTGAATAGGTTAAGAAATTGAGGCTGTTTAGCTAAAAAGCAGTTTAATTGGTTTTTAAAATATATTGAGTATATTCTACAGAGAATATTGAGTAATTCCTCTTCATTTTAGAGAACTGAGGAAAAAGAAGTAGGTTTAAAAAACACCCTATGACACAGGATTTAATTGAAAACTTTTACATTATGAAAGTTTCCAGATTTGTAAGATGATCTTGAAATATAAAATAATACCTATCTTGGATGGTTTATGTACCAGTTAGCATGCATCTTCTTGTATACCTGAGTTGATATACTCCCCATTTAATGTTTGGGAAATAACTTTTATCTCTCCTAGAGCCTACAGGTGTCCATTATGTATGCACTCTGCTTTAGATATGACTAGTTACTGGAGACAGCTGGATGATGAGGTAGCACAGACTCCTATGCCATCAGAATATCAGAACATGACTGTGGATGTGAGTAGAATCAATGCTTAAAAAAACTTTTCAGGTTCCTTGTTGATGTTCATGTTTATTTTTGCCCTTTTGCTCAGATCTGTCTAAAAAATACTATTTGGGCATAGATGCCAATGTGATGATTAATGGGAAGGACAGAATAATCTTTAAATTTTAGTTACTCTGAACTCAAAAGACCAGGAAAAAAAATCCAAGAATACCTTTGTGAAATTCTTTCCAACACTAGATGGCAGGCAAAAACTTTATTCTGAATAATTTACATATTACTTAACAGAGTCAGTTGGTAATGTAACTGAGTAGAGGTGGATTACTGGTTTGATGTTTTATTTTAATTATGTTTTAATTTTAATTATTTTAAATTTTATTTCAGGCAAACATGTTTACTGATTTTTTTTTTTAAGATTACTTCTTGGTTTTTAATGTTTGTTACTCTTTTTAGTCTAAGACTTTATTTGGTCTTAGCCTGTAATCTAAAATATAAGAGGTATTTCTGTGCCTTTTGCCTTGTGGAGAATGATCATCTTTTCTCCATTAATTGAGATGTGCTGCTATCTAGTCTCAGCATAGTACATTCAGTTACAGGTTAGAATTGGAAAGTAGATAGCTTTCTGGTGCTTTAATAATTTTTTGACATGAATTTTCAAAACATCTTCATTTCAAATACTTCTACACAAAAAGATAAAAACCACTTAACAAAGACAGATAAAAATTATTTTCTGTTTTATTCACACTGGAGCATTTCATAATTCATGTGGATAATTGAATTGTTAGTAAGATCAATGAAAGATCACTTTTGTAATACTGATAGTTGTGTCATGTTTTATTAGAGGCTGTAATGTGCTATGTCCTATTTAGATCATTTTTTAAAATAACAGCCTTATTGAGATATAATTCACATATCATACAACTCATCCATTTAAAATATCCAGTTCAGTGCTTTTTAGTGTATTCTTGGAGTTGTGCAAACATAACCACCATCAAATTTAGAATATTTTCATCACCCCAAAAGGAAACCCCATAGCCATTAGCAGTCATTCCTTAATCCTCTAGCTCTAGGCAACGAGTAATCTACTTTCTACATTTAGATCATATTCTTAAAAGAATTACTTTGCAAATTATAATTTAGAGAAAATTTGGATGTTTTCTACTTATTATGGTGTGGCTCTTCTAAAGCTAATGCTTTTCTCACATAGTAATTTATTGATCTTTTTTCAGGTTAACACCTTTTTTATTTTTCAGGATCTCTGTACTAGAAGAGATTAATTCCTAAGTGGCATCTTATTGTCATTTTAGGGACGAGCCAAAAGCTTTTCTTTGTTCAACTTTAGAAAGTATTCTTTTGGACTTTAATTCATTTTTGAGGCATGGAAGGCTAGGAACTTAGCATATTAAAGAATAAGCAAAAATATTATAAGTATGTAAAAGTTCGTTTTGTTAACTAAGATAATATTCTAAGTGTCAATGAAAAATAATGAAATTGTGTGTTGTTTTGAATTAGTATAGGTGTTGATCTGATTATGATGCCTATGTTAATTTTTGTGCTACTACTATTTATACTATTTGGGAACTATTTTAAAATAAGACTTCTTAGCTCAAATCCACATTTTCATTTTCTAAATTCACAGCTAATCTCTTATTAGAGATTTTAGTGAACAAATAAAAGGTATTTCTATTTATGGAAACGTTTAGACTTAACAAATGTATGTTTTCATATCTTTAGTATGATTTTCGAGGAATTGTTTTGAGCAGACAGTGCCACTTTCTATCTATAAGGTTTAGTATACTTAATTTTAATTCATCTCTTTTCAGATTCTCTGCAATGATTGCAATGGAAAATCTACAGTCCAGTTCCATATATTAGGCATGAAATGTAATATTTGTGAGTCCTACAATACTGCTCGCTCAGTCTGGAGGATGTAGAATTTCAGTAGATCAGCAATGACCAGCCTATACTGCACTGGACAACTGAGCATTTTCTGATATAGAAAAAGGCTATCTTTTTATCATGGTGCGTCAGAATCTGTGCATTAGAGTTGATGTGTTTTGTATTAGTGTCACAGGGTAAAATAATATTACAGGACTTAAGGATTCAGGGTCTCTTTGTAGAATTATCACAGCTCTACGTTGAATGACAGCCACCATGCTTGTGTTTTGATTGGAAATTCCTTTGGTGTCAGTTGTTTGGAAGTTAATGTTTGCCACTGAAATTCACATCCATAGATGTATTATACTTACATGGAACTTTGTTTTAAGTGACACTATGCACACAGAATTCATTTCTAGTTCTTGATAGAACTGTACTTAATTCTCAGTATTATTCTTGACTTTTTAAGGGGTGTGCTAAGAGAATATGTTCTATCTTACTGTTAAAATCTAATTACATATACTTTAGAATTTTCTAAGACGGTCCTTTGGATCCTGTAAATGTGAATTATGATGTAATAACTGCTAATAAAACTATATTGAAACAGTATTTTATAGAAAGTTTTTTTCCAAGGCTATCTATTTTTGGCTCAGAGCAATTCTCTTTTCTTTATTTTGAAGTATTCTTCTATAAGAGTAATTGGGAAAAAGGTAAAATAATAGAACTCTTCTAAGCCTTAAGAAAGCCATCAACATTGAAAATAATCGTTTTGGTTGTCCAGAATTATTTTTTCAAAGAATAATTTATTCATTCAGTCAGCAATTATTTAGTGAGCAACTGTTGTGTGCTGGCTATGGTTCTAGATGCTATAGAGATAACAGTGAACAATACAGACCAAAGTCCCTGCCTTCATGGTGTTACATTTTAGTGTTCTTCACACTTGACTAGCTTTTTCCTTGTTTTTCTTTATGTATGCAGTGGTTGTCTTTGTTGTGAATGGGGTGAGTTCTTTCTTCTCTAAATGCTTGAAAGTAGGTATGGATGAGTAGAAGGGACATGAAATGTAACTTTTTCAGGGACTCGTGATGGAATTAAATATACCTCTTAATTCAGGAACATGGTACACAAAAATGTTTGATGACCTGAACTTTTTTACAGCAGTGTCCCAGTATCCAACTTAGTCTGTTTATAAAAAGCTTTAGGTTAGGACGTAAAATGTGTACATATCAGTCGACAGGTATTTATTAAACACCAATTATGTTTCCAGCTTTGAGTTAGTTGAATCTCCTGTGAATAAGGAAGATAGGCTTTTAACTAAAAATCCTCACATTTCTGGTACATTTATTTCTTTGTTGAAATCTCTACCTGGACAAAGATAGCAATATTTGTTTGTCTGTCTGTTTTGGCAACTCTGTGTGGCCTGCGGGAATCTTAGTTCCCCAACCAGGGATCGAACCTGCACGCCCTGCAGTGGAAGCACAGAATCTTGACCACTGGGCTGGCAGGGAAGTCAAGGCAGCAGTATTGATTTCCAGTTTTGGGCCCAGATCTTTATTGTATCCTGTCTTCCTGTCTTCCATGTTCTGCTCTTGTGTTCTCTCCCTTTGTCCGTTTCCTCCGCCTGGGCAGAGCACTCATGCTGATCTTGATTTGGGGAAGGAATGGGATATTTTGCTAGGTATTACCAGTCAGTATACAGATAAGGAAAGACTAGTTTTCCAGTCGTATTACTTTTTATTTCTGTTATCTAATCCTGCTAAACTGATTTAAATCATACTGTTGCTTTTAATCATAGAATCATTGGCTCTTTGAGTAGGAGTGAGTATTGTAATAGTAACAAAGTTCTGATTTGAGCATCTACTATTTGCCAGGCTTAGTGATTAGCATTAATCACTACCATAATTCTGTAGGGTAGGTGCTGTCATTTCATAGATGAGAAGGCTGAAGTTCAGAGGTTAAATGACATGCTTGAGTTAGTGACAGGCACTCAGTATTGGAGCTGGGAATCAGATCCAGGTCAATGACCCCAAACCCACTATACCATGCTGCCTTTAACTCAAACTTCCATTTTGCTAAACTACCCTTGATAGCTAAGTCATCTGTCATGGAGGAGCTTGTGATTTGATAGACCTTCCATTTTTAGTTGCCTTCTTTTATCTCTAAATCTGATTAGTTATATCTTCAACTCAGGATGCAAATCTGTCCAAAATAATGCAGAATTGGTAATGTAAAAGCTTGTTTATCATATCATGTGCTTGTGTTTATGATATCAGTCACGTGCTTGAAGCAGTTTTCAAATGCCCTTGAAGTTTATGTACCAAGGGTTTCTTCAAGGGTTTGTCCATGACATGTCAATTCAATGCTTAAAATCCTTCAACAGTTCTCACTCACAGTCAGAAGTTCCTTAGCATTCAATACATAATACTTAAAATGGAAAACCTTAAAAATTGTTTTGGCTTGTCCTAATTCAAAAATATCTTTATTGTAGGAAAGAGATAGGAAAAGGTTAAAAATACTCATCTTTCAGAGATGACTACTGTTAATATTTTTTAATGGATAACTTCGTTCTTTTCTTGTTCATAGAGACTTTAAAAAAGCTTAGGAATGTTAAACGCTTAGTCTGATCTTTGGTATGGTGGTATGATAGAATTGTCTGTCCCTGAAATAAGGTAAAGCAGAATTATCTGTCCCTAAAATAAGTCAGATTGCCTTGCCACAGAATTTGTATGTACAGTGTACTTACAGTGTAAAAACCAGTAACTCAATGTGTTTATGAATTTCTTGATGCATGGAAGCCTGTTGGCCCCTTTTATCATTAATGAAGTGTGTATATCAAGTTGTTCACTTTTTACCTCTTGTAGTTTCTAGAGTCTTCTTAACCAGATTGTGGAGTTGTGTATGATATTGACTTTAGCTCATGTTTGAAGTAGTAGTATGTTTATGGTGTCATAGATTTTTAAACTCATTCTTGTTTTTTTCCCACTAAAACCTATTTTCATATTGTACACTATTTAATTTTCTTTTAATTAAAAAAATTTTGGTCATGAATCACAACAAATGTGAGTAGTAAGGAGCCAACATCCTATCTTATATGTGCTTGATACCTAATAGGTGTTCAGTAGTGAATACATTAATTTGAAGTGAATTAATTAACTTGAAATGGATGTTCAAAAGTCTGTGTCATTTCTTTAATCATCTCTAAGTTCTCTTACAGTTTTTGCCATTTGTATTATTTCACTGAATTTATTTCTTACTAAGTGGACTTATTTCTTATTGTCATTTTCATGTCGATTTTTTTCCCCTTGTGCTTGTCCAGTTAATCCTCTGTATTACATGCCACCTTTAGGCAGGTCTGCTTTTGTAATTTGTTCTTACACATCCGTTTTCATTCCCATAATAGTTTCATACCTACTTGGTTGTCTTCCATCTGATATCACTTTCTGTCTCCCTCACGTCCATCTTGCCAGATTACTTTTCCTAAACTTACTTGTCATAATTTTAGTCAAAATAATGTGCAGGCTCCCTACCGTATATTTGATTTAGCCCAGATTCCACACATTGACGTCTTTACAGTATTGTTCCAGTTTTTTTTTGGATAATCTTTATTAATTCAGTTAGCATTTTTTTCATTTTATTTATTTTTTTATACAGCAGGTTCTTATTAGTGATCAATTTTATACACATCAGTGTACACATGTCAATCCCAATCGTCCAATTCCTCACACCACCATCCCCACCCCCCGTGGCTTTCCCCCCTCGGTGTCCATACGTTTGTTCTCTATGTCTGTGTCTCAATTTCTGCCCAGCAAACTGGTTCATCTCTGCCATTTTCTAGGTTCCACATATATGCGTTAATATATGATATTTGTTTTTCTCTTTCTGACTTCCTTCACTCTGACAGTCTCTAGATCCAACCACGTCTCAACAAATGACCCAATTTCGTTCGCTTTTATGGCTGAGTAATATTCCATTGCATATATGTACCACATCTTCTTTATCCATTCGTCTGTCGATGGGCATTTAGGTTGCTTCCATGACCTGGCCATTGTAAATAGTGTTGCAATGAACATTGGGGTGCATGTGTCTTCTTGAATTATGGATTTCTCTGGGTATATGCCCAGTAGTGGGATTGCTGGATCATATGGTAGTTCCATTTTTAGTGTTTTAAGGGACCTCCATACTGTTCTCCATAGTGGCTGTATCAATTTACATTCCCACCAGCAGTGCAAGAGGGTTCCCTTTTTTCCACACCCTCTCCAGCATTTGTTGTTTGTAGATTTTCTGATGATGCCCATTCTGAATGGTATGCCATTCTTGTATACCTCATTGTAGTTTTGATTTGCATTTCTCTAATAATTAGTGATGTTGAGCAGCTTTTCATGTGCTTCTGGGCCATCTGTATGTCTTCTTTGGAGAAATGTCTATTTAGGTCTTCAGCCCATTTTTGGATTGGGTTGTTTGTTTTTTAATATTGACCTGCATGAGCTGTTTATATATTTTGGAGATTAATCCTTTGTCCGTTGATTCGTTAGCAAATATTTTCTCCCATTCTGAGGGTTGTCTTTTTGTCTTGTTTATGGTTTCCTTTGCTGTGCAAAAGCTTTGAAGTTTCATTAGGTCCCATTTGTTTATTTTTGTTTTTATTTCCATTACTCTAGGAGGTGGGTCAAAAAAGATCTTGCTGTGATTTATGTCCAAGAGTGTTCTTCCTGTGTTTTCCTCTAAGAGTTTTGTAGTGTTTGGTCTTACATTTAGGTCTTTAATCCATTTTGAGTTTATTTCTGTGTATGGTGTTAGGGAGTGTTCTAATTTCATTCTTTTACATGTAGCTGTCCAGTTTTCCCAGCACCACTTATTGAAGAGACTGTCTTTTCTCCATTGTATATCCTTGCTTCCTTTGTCATAGATTAGTTGACCATAGGTGCGTGGGTTTATCTCGGGGCTTCCTATCTTGTTCCATTGATCTATGTTTCTGTTTTTGTGCCAGTACCATATTGTCTTGATTACTGTAGCTTTGTAGTATAGTCTGAAGTCAGGGAGTCTGATTCCTCCAGCTCCGTTTTTTTCCCTCAAGACTGCTTTGGCTATTCGGGGTCTTTTGTGTCTCCATACAAATTTTAAGATTTTTCTGCTAGTCCGTAAAAAGCGTCATGGGTAGTTTGATAGGGATTGCATTGAATCTGTAGATTGCTTTGGGTAGTATAGTCATTTTCACAATGTTGATTCTTCCAGTCCAAGAATATGGTACATCTCTCCATCTGTTGATATCATCTTTAATTTCTTTCATCAGTGTCGTATAGTTTTCTGCATAAAGGTCTTTTGTCTCCCTAGGTAGGTTTATTCCTAGGTATTTTATTCTTTTTGTTGCAGTGGTAAATGGGAGTGTTTCCTTAATTTCTCTTTCAGATTTTTCATCATTAGTGTATAGGAATGCAAGAGATTTCTGTGCATTAATTTTGTATCCTGCAACTTTACCAAATTTATTGATTAGCTCTAGTAGTTTTCTGGTGGCATCTTTAGGATTCTCTATGTATAGTATCGTGTCATCTGCAACAGTGACAGTTTTACATCTTCTTTTCCAATTTGTATTCCTTTTATTTCTTTTTCCTCTCTGATTGCCATGGCTAGGACTTCCAGAACTGTGTTGAATAATAGTGGTGAGAGTGGACATCCTTGTCTTGTTCCTGATCTTAGAGGAAATGCTTTCAGTTTTTCACCATTGAGAATGATGTTTGCTGTGAGTTTGCCGTATATGCCCTTTATGATGTTGAGGTAGGTTCCCTCTGTGCCCACTTTCTGGAGAGTTTTTATCATAAATGGGTTTTGAATTTTGTCAAAAGCTTTTTCTGCATCTATTGAGATGATCATGGTTTTTATTCTTCAGTTTGTTAATATGGTGTATCAACATTGATTGATTTGCGTATATTGAAGAATCCTTGCATCCCTGGGATAAATCCCACTCGATCATGGTGTATGATCCTTTTAATGTGTTGTTGGATTCTGTTTGCTAGTATTTTGTTGAGGATTTTTGCATCTATATTCATCAGTGATATTGGTCTGTAATTTTCTTTTTTTGTAGTATCTTTGTCTGGTTTGTTATCAGGGTGATGGTGGCCTTACACAATGAGTTTGGGAGTGTTCCTTCCTCCGCAATTTTTTGGAAGAGTTTGAGAAGGATGGGTGTTTGCTCTCTTGTAAATGTTTGATAGAATTCACCTTTGAAGCCATCCGGTCCTGGACTTTTGTTTGTTGGAAGATTTTTTTTTTTTTTTTGCGGTTCACGGGCCTCTCACCGTTGTGGCCTCTCCCGTTGTGGAGCACAGGCTCCAGACGCGCAGGCTCAGCGGCCATGGCTCATGGGCCCAGCCGCTCCGAGGCATGTGGGATCTTCCTGGACCAGGGCACGAACCCATGTCCCCTGCATTGGCAGGCGGACTCTCAACCACTGCGCCACCAGGGAAACCCTGTTGGAAGATTTTAATCACAGTTTCAATTTCATTACTCTGATTGGTCTGTTCATGTGTTCTATTGCTTCCTGGTTCAGTAGATTTTGGATCGTCGTGTTTGCATTGTCATTTGTCTCTAGGTATTTTTTGATTTCCTCTTTGATTTCTTCAGTGATCTCTTGGTTATTTAGTAACATACTGTTTACCCTCCATGTGTTTGTGTTCTTTATGTTTTTTTCTCTGTAATTCATTTCTAATCTCATAGCATTGTGGTCAGAAAAGATGCTTGATATGATTTCAATTTTCTTAAATTTACTGAGGCTTGATTTGTGACTCAAGATGTGAAGTATCCTGGTGAATGTTCTGTGCACACTTGAGAAGAAAGCGTAATCTGCTGTTCTGCTCTTTTTTGGATGGAATGTCCTATAAATATCAATTAAATCTATCTGGTCTGTTGTGTCATTTAAAGCTTGTGTTTCCTTATTTATTTTCATTTTGGATGATCTGTCCATTGGTGTAAGTGAGGTGTTAAAGTCCCCCACTATTATTGTGTTACTGTCGATTTCCTCTTTTAGAGCTGTTAGCAAATGCCTTATGTATTGAGGTGCTCCTATGTTGGGTGCATATATATTTATAATTGTTATATTTTCTTGGATTGATCCCTTGATCATTATGTAGTGTCCTTCCTTGTCTCTTGTAACATTCTTTATTTTAGAGTATATTTTATCTGATATGAGTATTGCTACTCTAGCTGTCTTTTGATTTCCATTTGCATGGAATATCTTTTTCCAACCCCTCGCTTTCAGTCTGTATGTGTCCCTAGGTCTGAAGTGCGTCTCTTGTAGACAGTGTATATATGGGTCTTGTTTTTGTATCCATTCAGCAAGCCTGTGCCTTTTGTTTGGAGCCCTTAATCCATTCACATTTAAGGTGATTATCGATATGTATGTTCCTGTGACTATTTTCTTAATTGTTTTGTGTTTGTTTTTGTAGGTCCTTTTCTTCTCTTGTGTTTCCCACTTAGAGAAGTTCCTTTAGCAGTTGTTGTAGAGCTGGTTTGGTGGTGCTGAATTCTCTTAGCTTTTGCTTGTCTGTAAAGCTTTTAATTTCTCCATCGAATCTGAATGAGATCCTTGCTGGGTAGAGTAATCTTGGTTGTAGGTTCTTCCTTTTCATCACTTTAAACATGTCCTGCCACTCCCTTCTGGCTTGTAGAGTTTCTGCTGAGAAATCAGCTGTTAACCTTATGGGAGTTCCCTTGTATGTTATTTGTTGTTTTTCCCTTGTTGCTTTCAATAATTTTTCCTTGTCTTTAATTTTTGCCAATTTGATTACTGTGTGGCTCGGCATGTTCCTCCTTGGGTTTATCCTGTATGGGACTTGATGCGCTTCGTGGACTTGGGTGGCTGTTTCCTTTCCCATTTTAGGGAAGTTTTCGTCTATAATCTCTTCAAATATTTTCTTTGGTCCTTCTTTCTCTCTCCTCCTTCTGGGACCCCTATAATGTGAACGTTGTTGCGTTTAATGTTGTCCCAGAGGTCTCTTAGGCTGTCTTCATTTCTTTTCATTCTTTTTTCTTTACTCTGTTTTTCACTATCATTCTGAATTCTTTTTCTGGAATGTTGCCTATCTCCTCTTGATTTAGTTGTTTTTTTGGGGTTTTATCTTGTTCCTTCATCTGGTACATAGCCCTCTGCCTTTTCATCTTGTCTATCTTTCTGTGTGGTTTTTGTTCCACGGGCTGCAGGATTGTAGTTCTTGCTTCTGCTGTCTGCCCTCTCTATTGTTCTAGTTTTATCTTTTCAATTTTATTGTTCATTTTTCATTTACATATATTTCTTAAACACACCTTTGGGTTTTTGCTCTTTGCCTTTGCATTTTTGCTCTTTGCCTTTGCACACGTGATTCCTTCAGGAATGATCATTCTCCGAAAAATGTAGTTGTCAGAGGCCTGCCTCTTGCTAGTCCAGCTCAGAGTTTGCCTTCTGCATGACTGCTGATTAGCATCCAAAACTCTTTTTTAACCTCTCCTTTTTCTAAACTATAGCACACTGTATGAGCCTTAAAAGGAGTTAGCATTTCCTTTATTATCATTCAATTTTTGTCTTTCCCCTTCTCATTTCAGCGTTGTATATGAGAAGATATGTATATAAAGCTTCTCAAGGACAAAGCTGGGGTAGGGGTACAGCTAAAGCTACTGAAAGCTCAGCTGCGTTGCAGAGGGCAGGCGAGGTGGAGGTAAGCAAGGTGGGCTGTGGCAGACACTAACCCCATGGGCTTTGGGGGTGAGAAAAGCCTGTATTGCTTTCTGAGGATAGTGACGGAGCTTTTCATCTCTTCCAACAACTTGTTCATAAGAATTTGTTGGATTTCTATTGACATTAAAAAAAAAAACTGTTTCCAAGTGTTACTGTATGTAAAAATTTGATACAAGTTTGTGTGTGTACATGTATGTGCAAAACTTCTTGGAAAAGACAAAGAAGTGGTTAGTACTAGGATATATTGATTGAAGTATGGTGGGATCACATCTTTCTCAAACTAGAAGACAGGAATCAAGTCATGCTGGAATCTGATTGATAGGTTCATCTACTCATTTATCGCATTTACCAGGCATTTACTTTGCACCAAGTGTGTGCCAGGCACAATATCTAGAGCTGGATTATTAAAAAAAGGAGTAGCACAGTAAATGACCTCAAGTTGTTTCTGGCATAGGAGAGGTGGGTATGTGGCTGGTAATGTTCCAGGAGTGCTTTTGCTGGTTTCTAACAGCCTCAAGTGGCTCAGTAAGTTGTGAGCCCTTTAGAAATAGCTTCTTCAGGACAACTTTTTGGCTTGGTTCTGCCACACAGGGACCACAAAATTATAGTCTTTGGGAGGTTTGTAAGCCTGTGACTTACGTGTTCTCTATTTTAGAATAAGCAGTTAAACTTAAATTCCTGTGGATGGAAACTAACAGGCGCACTCTGTGATAGGTGATACACAGGGTCCCTGGTGTAACGCTTGCCATTCCCCAGTTCATTAAGGATTGTCCTTGTCCAGATTTTGTTGCTTAGGCATGTCAAACATCTACTCTTGTAAACCTCTGATCAGGATCAAAGCATCAGGCTGGTTTCACCCCCACCCCGCTCCCCCAGAGGCAAACAATATGATACTCAAATTGGAGTCAAAACTTCCCTTAATCACCCACCTGCTTTCAACTATTCTGTCCCGTTTTCACTCTGTCCTTATTACCACGTTGCATATTCTATTTTTCTAGAGTCAGAATTCAGAATGAGCTAAGTAGGATAAACATTCCTTTAGCCTCTTTAGGGGCTGCTGTGATTTCAGCCATTGCTCCTCATCCTCTTACGTGCTGGGGACCCTGAGGAACTGAGCCTGCCTGAGCCTGGAGAACCTTGAAAGGAAAAGACAGTTCTGGACATTCTCCCCCGGTCTGGTCACAATATCAAAAAGATTTCTTTTGGAGACCCATCCACAATTGCCCTGGACTGTTGTCCCCCGCCCCCTTCTCACCACCTCCCCCTGGGCATCACAACAGCATTTACTTGAAATCTCTGATTGGCATTCGTTCCAGTCTGCATTGCTTAGATTACTTATACTTTAATCTCCTTGTTGAATTCTAATTTCCTTTAGAGCAAATTGTACATTGCCTGATATTGAACTTAATCTGATCTGTGCCTTCTCTTAAAGTATTCCCTTGAAGTATTAGAGTTACATGCCTCCAGAGTTCTGAATCAAGTTCTGAATCAATTGGAAAGTAAATATGGGAGTGAGATATTGCTGCTAAAGCTGGAAAGGAGATTGAGGCTTGGAACCAAGGCCAAATTGAGTTTTCTCTTCCTTATTCTAAGTTGAATTTACCTACAGTCACTGATGGCAGGCTTTACTCCATAGGGGGGGGTCTCTGCCCTGAGGAGGGGACCAGTGAGTCCTAAACACTGCAGCTGCTGGGGGCAAGGCTAGAGCCAAGAAAGGGCTTAGACCACGCATGTGCAATGGCTTTTCCCAAATCTCACCATGCATGTGCAATGACTCCCAAATCTCACCACTATCAGGTAACTCCCTCTGATGGGGTAGGGTGAATGGGGAAGCCATGGGGAGAAGGATGGAGGCTTTCTTAATACTTCCAAAGAGGGCAGGATTGATTACCTGAGGAAAGAATATGGAGAAGCCCTGTTGTCCTGGCATCCACTGGATGGAAGGTAATCTGAATCTGGTCAGACCCTGTGGGCGAAATGGAACTTGTAGAGGATGAGATAAATAACCTCTTCCTGTTATGGGCTCTAAATTTGGCCTGACCTCCAGGGATGGTGGGCTGTGACACTAGGCAAAGCCTACCTTCCAGTCTGTCATCTTGAGGGTGAAGCAGTGCTGGCTGGAGTAAGTCTGGGCACTTTTTAAAAAAATTAAATCATGTTGATATTCTAGGCAAAGAGCAGTATTTGTTAGAATTAATCTATCTCCTTTTGACCTTTTTCTTTGTGAGTTGATGTATTTCTTTGCGGCTGTTTCATTGTAAAGATTAACAGATTTTAAAAAAATAATGGAATTATAGACTTTAGACCTGGAAGACCATATAGTGCAGCCCACTCTGGTTTTGCTTGATCAAACTGAAGCCCAGCAAACTTCAATTTACTTGCCCAAGCTTTCTGTGAAGCCCTGCAAAGGGAAAGTTTCTTGTTATTTTCTGCACCATTATCTCCTCTGAGTCTCTGTATAATGCACATGCATTGGAGGCCGGAATAAATAGTGTTGTCCCCTTTGATAAACACCATCCCAAGACATATAGACCACGAGAGATGATCTAGGTTGGGAGAAGGGAGACATGAGGAATATGGGAGAAAGATGGGAAACATGGAGGAGTAAATAAAAGAAGTATCTTGTCTAAGCTGTACTTCCCAATGTCATAGCGAGCATTGCAATCTAGGTGTATTTGTATATCCAAACATTTGGGCTCTTAGGCTAGTCTAAAATTTTGGGGGAAGGGCCAGAAACAACTCTGAGTTGCCCAATGTCATGAATTGTATGTTGTTGTGAGCAGCCTGATATAATAGAAATGGCTTTGACTTTGAAAGCAGAGAGACAGAAGTTCAAATTCTGTCAATCTAATCTAACACATACTGGCATGTGACCTTGGTCAGTTCTTAACTTCCCAGACATATTACTCTTTGTGAAATAAGGGTGGTAGTGACAGCCTCATAGGGTTTGTGTGGTGAGGTTTGAATAAGATAAAGTCTAAAGCACTAAAAATAGTGCCTGTGTGTACTGGGCCCTCAGTAGACATCAAGGCTCATATCCTTCTTGTTTGCAGTATTGAGGTGATCTCCAAGCATGTGCTCCCAGTGAACTGTAGCAATATCCCCAAGTCTCCAGTGACTGGAACTGAGTCTGGGCCCTACCGTTATCACCTGAGTTCTGGCTGAGGAGGGCTTGGGAGTCTGCCCAGGGACAAATGGCCTCAAGTGGATTGGGCCTTGCTCCTTGCTCTGCCTAGAGGGCCTCACAGCCATGAGGTTCTTCTAGCACCAGGAATGTGGTCCTTTCCATTCAGCCTGCAGCCCAGAGCTCTCTAACCCCTTGGACATCCCTCTGACTCTGCCCCAGGCCCGTTAGACTCATGTTTCCACTGAGGAGGATGGGAACTGGTTGCCTTGTCCTTTATGAGGAAAGGTGTTTTTCTGGTCTCCCTTGGCAAGTGAACCAGTCTTTGGATTTGGAACTCTCCGAGTGACTCTGCTCAGCTGATTGGTTGGTTGGTGGATGAATCAGTCTGATTGTGTAGACCTTGAACTTGTTATAGGGGGAATCCATTCTCTTTGTAAAAGCAGCTGATGGATTTTAGTGAGGTTGTGATGAGAGACATTACTTTTGGGGTCATTGTAATACATTTTGATTTCTCAAAAGAACAAAATTGTTGCTTAATTTAGGAGGGAAAGAATCTTCTAAACTTCAGAATGGTTTTATTGTGGATAGGGGACTTGGATTACTTCCTAATTTCTCTGCTTAGCTTGGGGCAAGTAATTTTCCTGACAATCAGTTTTCTTTTAGATAAGAGCAATAATATCTAATAATAATTCTTGTTACATTTAAAGGAGTAACTCTCCCCATACCGCCTACCCCCAGTAGTCATATTTATTTCTTAGGCAGTAGAGCAGAGTGGTTAAGGACACAGACTATGGAGACAGATGGCTGGGATTTGTATCCCGGCTCTGCCATTTACTTGCTATGTGACCCTGGGCAACTTGTTTAACCTTTCTGTGTTTCATGGGTTATTTGTGGAGACTAACCTTACTTACATAAAGAGTTTAGACAGAGATTGCTATATTGTGATGTCTTTGATATCTGCTACCTCTTGAGATTTTCTACCTGGCTCCCTTTTCCCTTTCCTACTTATTACCATTCAGCTACATACGCTGATTGGATTTTCATTCTTTACCTTTACTGCTTGCCCAAATTAAGCCCCATGATTTTCCTCCGCTTTCTGATTTATGCTTTTGCATCTGGATAAGATTATTGGCAGCATATGGTATGAGGATGCTGGAGAATCCTGCAGGGAAAATGAACCCAGAGTACCTTAAACTTTGTTTCCTGACAGCAGAGGGTGCCACAACGTTTCTGGTGACATGAATGTTTTGTACAGAATGATTTTTTTTTTTTCTACCTGGTACTTAAAAGTAAGAACTTTCCCAGGATACTGACATTGAGAACTTTTATTGTCTATTGTATAATAATGACACAAGCCAACATCAAGAATGCACAGTCTTTGGACAGTTGTACAATTTAATTAAGCATGTCTGTTACCACAGTATTTCATATCTGCCTGTTTGTATTCCTTGGGCCAGGTTTGTAAAGGTAGAGTATTTTCAAGAGTATATGGCCAGTGTAATCTGCTGCTGTGTCCTTATACATTTTGGAATGGGCAAGAGAGGAGGGAGGAGGAATGGTGAGCAGTCAGGGGTGGAGGTAGAAGTCTGGGTAGCTGGCAGCACCAGTGCTGGAATGTAAATTTTGGTGCCAAGGGGAATCTGCAAGCTGAGAGGGCCAGATGGATGAAAGCTCTAAAATGAAAAGTGCTGTTTGGCTTGCTGATCATTGGGAACTGGTCAGAGCCAGAGAAACTAATGTGCATGCCAAGGGGGACCCAAAATATGACAGATTGAGTATTCTAAGACGGCTGCAACAAGATCTTCATTCCACAGGCTCATCTTGCAATGTGACATTGACATTCCTCTCATCAAGACGTGGGACCTACTTTTCTCCCATTGAATGTGTGTGGCTAGTGACTGTGGTTGAAGTGATGTTTCCTAAACTAGGTTATAAAGGTGATAGATTTGCTACCTGGGATATTACTGGGATGCTAGCTCTTGGTACCTCACCACCATGCTATATGGAAGCCCAGGTCACATGGAGAGCCCACCGGTAGGTGTTCTGGCTGACAGCCTCAGCTGACATCCCAACCAACAGCCAGCATTGATTGCCAGATTTTTAAGAGCGAGGAAACCTTCTGATTGTAACTGTGTGACAGGCTGTGAGTGAGAACAGCACAGCTCAACCTAGTCAACCCCCAGAACCATGAGAGATAAAAAAAATGATTGTTGTTGTTTTAGCCCACCAAGTTTTGGGATGATTTGTTACCCAGCAATAGTAACTGAAATATGAAGTTAAGGTCTATCAGCCAGAGGGTCTGGTATGAGAGAGTTAAGTCAAGGCTGAATTTCCAGAGTAAAAGCTAAACAACGGAAAGGAGCATGAGCATAGAAAAAGGATGGAGAAGGGAGGATGGGGTAGGTGATAGGGGAGTCTGTAATGAAGCGTGACTGGTCAGGGTTCTGTGACGTGGCAGACTACTTACTATCCTGCTCTTAACAGTAGGCCTGGTTGTAGCCTCCTCCACCCTCCGTCTAACTTTTTATCATTGAAAATATAAAACATGCAAAAGTGTAGCAACTAATACAGTGAACCCCATATTCATTGCCCAGTTTCAACATGATCAACACATGGCCAACTTTATTTATACCCTTACTTACTCACTTCCCCCCTTCATATTATCTTGAAGCAAATCTCAGTCATAATATCATATTATCCCTACATATTTCAGATATACCTCTAAAAGATAAAAAACATAACCACAATATTATTATCACACCTAAAGCAATGAAGAAATAAACAATTATATCTATATATCTCTCTCTATATATCAACTTTTGTGTTTAAATCAGAATCTGAATAATATCAATAATATCAGTACTGCCGTAGAAATATAATGCAATCTACATATGAATTTTAAATTCTGATTAAAAAGGTAAAAATAAAATTTCCTTTAATAGGCTTTATTTATTCTGTTTTATTTAATCTAGAAGCGTGATCAGATTTAAATTAAATTTTTGTCAAGACTATTTGTACGTTGTGTTTTTCCATTAGGATACACATAGTGACTGACAGTCAATGACGAACATTGTCTTATATCCAGTACTTTATTAGGGGTTTAAGGTTATTTTATTATTCAGCTTTTGTTTATTAGCCTGAACATTAAAGAGAAAACATTAAGGAGAAAACTTCCCTCATCCGTTTGGTAATTAACAACTCTGGCTTGATTTTTTCATTTTGTAAACTATTGCTTCAAATTCATATAAAAATCAGTAAAAATGCCTCCTTTTTTATGGTGAGATTTCTATGCAGATTATAGCTTTTCTTAAAGTTATTTTTGTTTCTTATCATGAGTAACACATGTTCATGATAGAAAATATGCAAAAGTAGAAAGAGGAAGAGAGAAAAACAGTGGCCTTGAATTATATCACCCAAAGAAAATGCTGCAAACATTTTGGTTTATTTCCTCACAATCTCATCTCTAAGCATTAAAAAAGAGCCCTATTTATAATCATAGTGTCATACATATTTGTATCCTGCTCTTTTTCATGTAATAGAGCAAACATGCTTGTAGTAGTACAGTCTTTCTGTAAACATCATTTAAAAGTCTTGCACAGTATTTCAAGTTATAGATACTAAGCATTTAGAGTGTTGCTGATCTCTTTCCTTTTGTAAATGTGTGACGAAGATGTATTTCACTCTTCTGTATTTCAGAGACCATCCTTAGGAAATGCAGTTTATTTCAAAAAGCTATGAAACGTTATGTGCAACGTAGCATAACAAAATCAAATAAGAACTCCACAATCTGACTATTCACTCAGTCACCAAATATCTATTGAATTTCTGCTATGTCTCTATTCTAGGCACTCGGATACAGTGGTAAACAAATAGACACAGTCTCTTCCTCTTATGGGACTAATTACAGTCTACCCTCTGTATCCATGGGTTCCGCATCTGTGGATTCAACCAACCACAGATCAAAAATATTTGGGAAAAAAATTCCAGAAAGTCCCAAAAAGCAAAGTTGAATTTGCTGCACACTGGCAACTATTGACAGAGCATTTACATTGTATTTATGGCTATTTATGTAGCATTTGCATTGCATTAGTTATTACAAATAATCTAGAGATAATTTGAAGTATGTGAGAGGATGTGTGTAGGTTATATGCAAATGCTATGCCATATTATATAAAGGACTTGAGTACCCATGAATTTTGGTATCCATGGGGCCAGAATGGGGGTGGGGGTGGTCCTGGAACCAACCCCTGTGGATACCAAGGGATGACTGTGTTTCAGAGTGTGTATGGGAAAACAGACAATAAACAAGTAAATACGATTATTTTAGACACTGATAAATACTATGAAGGAAATAAAACATGGAGGGACTGTTTTAGAAAGTAGCTCTTTATGGAGTCTCTAGCTAGAGACTAAGTTTGGAATAGCTGGAAGTATGGGGAACAGGGATGAAAGAAGCAGAAAAAAGGATACCAAACTGTATGAACATTCTCTTGATAGAAGAGAGAACAAACATTTTAGAATTAAAAGAGGTGTTCCAAAAAGAATCCTAAAGTGAGAATCTGCTGGTTTCAATCTGCCAGCCATATGACAAGATTCTCAACATCATAAGCCATCAGGGAAATGAGAATCAAAACCACAATGAGGAACTACTTCACACCCGCTAGGATGGCTATGATCAAAAAGACAGATAACAAGTGTTGGTGAGTATGTGAAGAAATTGGAATCCTCATACATTGATGGTGGGAATGTGATATGGTGCCACTGCTTTGGAAAACAGACTGGCAGTTCCTGAAAAAGTTAAACTAAGAGCTACCATACTACCCAGCAATTTCACTCCTAGATGTGTACCTAAGAGAACTGAAAACATATGTTCACACAAAAACTTTTACATGAATGTTCATAGTAGCTTTACACATATTAGCCAAAAAGTGGAAACAGCCTAAATGTCTATCAACTGATGAATGGATAAACAAAATGTGGTATATCCATATAATGGAATATTATGCAACCATGAAGGGTAATGAAGTACTGATACATGCTACAACATGGATGAACTTTGAAAACGTTAAGCTAGGTGGAAGAAGCCAATCACAAAGGACCACATATAGTATGATTCCATTAATATGAAATGTCCAGAATAGACAAATCCATAGAGATAGAAAGTAGATTGGTGATTGCCAGGGGCTGGGGAGGTGAGGGATGGGCAGTGACTATTAGTGGTTATGGAACTTCTTTTTGGAGTGATAAAAATTTTCTAAAATTGATTGTGGTAATAATTGTGCAACTTTGTGAATCTACTAAAAACCATTGAAATGTACATTTAAATGGGTAAATTTTATGAGTATGTGAGTTATATCTCAATAAAACTGTTATTAAAAAAGATCTGCCAGCACTGCACTCCAAAATGCTTCCAGATGATATGATGCCTTGGATTTCCTTCAAAATAATCCATTACTGGGGGCTAAGGCTCTAGATAAAGCAAGATTGGCCATGATTTGATAATTGTTGGAGCTAAGCTGTGGGTTATGAAGGAGTTCATTATACTATTTTCTCTGATTTTCTATATATTTGATATTTTCCATAATGAATATTAACAATGTAGTTTTTATTTAAAGACCTTTGGTTCTGGGGTAGTTATTTGCAGGTCATAACCACAAGAGTCAGAATTGCTTGGTTAATAGCCAGGTCTCTGGAGGCAGTCTTTGTATTTTATTTTATTTATTTTGTTTTTAAGTTTTATTTTATATTAGAGTATAATTGATTTACAATGTTGTGTTAGTTTCAGGGGTACAGCAAAGTGATTCATTTATACATATACATATATCCGTTCTTTTTCAGATTTTCCCATATAGGTTATTACTGAATATTGAGTAGAGTTCCCTGTGCAATACAGTAGGTCCTTGTTGATTACCTATTTTGTATATAGTAGTGTGTATTTGTTAATCCCAAACTCCTAATTTATCCGTCCCCCTCACGTTTCTCCTTTGGTAACCATAAATTTGTTTTCAAAGTCCATCAGTCTGTTTCTGTTTTATAAATAAGTTCGTTTGTATCATTTTTTGTTTTTTAGATTCCACATATAAGTGATATCATATGATATTTGTCTTTCTCGGTCTGACTTCACTTAGTATGATAATCTCCAGGTCCATCCATGTTGCTGAAAATGGCATTATGTTTTTTTATGGCTGAGTAATATTCCATTGTATATATACCAAATCTTCTTTACCCATTCATCTGTTGATGGACATTTACGTTGCTTCCATGTCTTGGCTATTGTAAATAGTGCTGCCATGAACATTGGGGTGCATGTATCTTTTCGAACTATGGTTTTCTCTGGATATATGCCCAGGAGTGTGATTGCTGGATCCTATGGTAGGTCTATTTTTAGTTTTTTAAGGAACCTCCATACTCCTCCATAGTGGTTGTATCAATTTACATTCCCACCAACAGTGTAGGAGGGTTTCCTTTTCTTCACACGCTCTTCAGCATTTATTGTTTGTAGACTTTTTTTTTTTCGGTATGCGGGCCTCTCACTGTTGTGGCCTCTCCTGTTGCGGAGCACAGGCTCCGGACGCGCAAGCTCAGTGGCCATGGCTCACGGGCCCAGCCGCTCCGCGGCATGTGGGATCTTCCCGGACCGGGGCACGAACCCGTGTCCCCTGCATCGGCAGGCGGACTCTCAACCACTGCACCACCAGGGAAGCCCGTTTGTAGACTTTTTGATGTCTGTAGACTGATGATGGCCTTTCTGACGGGTGTAAGGTGATACCTCATTGTGGTTTTGATTTGCATTTCTCTAATGATTAGTGATGTTGAGCATCTTTTCATGTGCTTTTTGCCCATCTGTATGTTTTCTTTGGGGAAATGTCTATTTAGATTTTCTGCCCATTTTTTGACTGGGTTGTTTGTTTTTTTGATATAGAGCTACATGAGCTGTTTGCATGTTTTGGAAGTTAATCCCTTGTCAGTTGCTTCATTTGCAAATATTTTATTCCAGTCTTTGTATTTTAAATCCTGGTTTTGCTGCGTGACTCTGGGCAAGCCATGTAGCTTCTTTATGCCTCAGTTTCATCATCTATAAAATAGAGGCATAAAGTACCCACCTAGGGATCGTACAAGGATTAAATGAGTTAATATTCACAAAGTGCTTCAAACACTGATACTTAGTAAGCATTATATATGTTTACCTTATCATTAAAAAGAAGAAGGAAGGGATACTGGTTGCAACCTATTAAATTGATTTTATGACAAAGAATTCAGTTTTGGCAACATCACTGCCATCTTGGAACTCGGCTGTTTCTTTCTCAAAATCCATTTCATTTTATATTTCTGGTATCTTGTGCGTAGGCATGGTATTAGCACCTGCACCTCCATCTTGCTTCCCTGAGTGTGGGTGTCCTCAGTGAAATGAAATATATTCGTTTGGGGACAGGACCATCTCTCTCAAGGGAAACCCTTTAGACCGACCACACAGTTGATCACAATCAGAATGAGTTCTTCCCTGTTTTTAAAGAAAGAACTTTATCTTTCCTCCCTTCTCACCTTAAAACTGAGAATATGCTTTTGCTTTTGAAACATCCATACTTGCTACTCATCTACAGGGAGACAATTGCTGTTGACATGCTCAAAAGAAAGTGCTACTCAGATGCTAAAGCAGATCAGGAACTGATGGGCAGCCTCTCCTCTTCAGCCTGCTGTTCCCAGACACTTAGCATCATTTGTCAGATGCTCTGGAAATGCTGCTCCATAGACCGTGTTGAAACAGGCAGGTCCCCTCCAGCTGCTGTTCAGGGCCACCTTACACTTGACCCTGGTAGCCATTTTCCTGCCTGCAATGGAGTAGGAGGGGAGAGGAGATAATTGTACTCAGCCCATCATTATGTTAAGTGTTTTCTGCTCTGGTGCTTGAAAATTCTCTGCCCTGAAAGCATGCAGTGGCTCCAGTTAGAGGGCCAGATATAGGTTTCCTTTTCTCTACAAGGATAAGTACTTTGGGTGTCATATTTGTTCTTGTCAGGAAGGATTTTCCACTGCCTTTTCCTCTGTGGCTGAAGCATGACTCTTGGTTCTGACTCTGGCTTTGGGTTGGATCCATGGACGACCTCCATGGAGATACTCTTGACTTTGCAGAAGGAGGCATCAACTTTTCCTTGCCATCCACTAACCCACCTCTCACTCACTTTCAACCCCATGAACCGTAGACATGCATCCATTCCTTTAACTGTTCAGTAAGCATTTATTGATTTTCCACTACATGTGGAATGCTGCACTCAAGGCTTTGGGGTCTCCACCAAAATGAAGGAAGGAGGAAAGGAGGAAAGGTGGTTCTTTGGGAAAAACCAAATTTCTAGTTGGAGAACTAAAATGTATATGTAACGTTCTCAGAGCAAATCATCAGTGTCTATGAACACTTTTCTTGCTTGCTTGTAACATTTATAACATCATCTGTCAGGCATCATAATTTTCCATGTGCAATAGAAACTTACCCTGTCCTTTATTCTACTTCTCTTTATTTGAATTCTCCTGTATAAGAAGCAAAGCTCTTTACTTTGATGCTTTTGTATCCTTCACCCACGCTGACACATGCCTACCACAAGACAACTGTTTCCTTTCCCCCTTTTCTTCCTTCCTTCCTTTTCCTGTTCTCCCTCCCTCTCTTCCTTCCTTCCTTCTTCCTTTTCTTCCTTCCTTCCTTCTGCTTTCCCTTCTTCCTTTTTTCCATCCTTCCTGGTATTTGGATTGTGGCAAAGATTTTATGTGAAGCTTTGATATATTTACAGTTACTTAGAATTACTCTTTTAAGTTTATCAGACCAGCACTACTTCATAGTGGAGAAGCAAGAGATGAGTCTGAAGACATTAATCAGGTCACATGATGTAGCACTTGATTGCCATAATAAGTTTGGATTTTATCCAGAAAGTAACAGGTGGTTAGTCACACATATTTATTGAATATTTACTATGGGCCAGCACTGTTCTAGGCACTAAGGATATAGCAGTCAAATGGGGTCCCTACCTTTAGGGTGCTTATATTCCAGTGGGGGAAGACAGATGATAAACACAGAAGTAGGTAGTGATAAGTGTTATGAAGAAGATAAAAGAGAATATTGTCAAAGAGAGTGCCTGGGTTTGGGGGTGGTTGTTCTAGCTAGGGAGGTCAGATCAGGCCTTTCTGAGGTGGTAACATTTGAGGTAAGAACTGATAAATAGAAAGGAGGAAATGTATTCCAAGCACAAGGAACAGCAGATGCAAAGGACCTGAGAAGGAAGCAAGTGGCATCTTCAAGGAGAGAGAAAAAGGACAGAGCGGTTGCACCATGGTGGCTGGGGTATGAGTAGAGTGAGATGTATATGAAGAGTTTGAAGGGTGGCCAGTTCATGTAGGGATTCCAGTGCTGTATTAAGAAGTGCAGATATTTTTTCTGGTTCAATGGGAAACTTTGGAAAGTTTTAAGTGTGGTAGTTCATCTAACTTATACTATTAAAGAATATTCTAATGGTTGTCTGGAGGATAGACAGTAGTGGGGCAAGTCTCAGGGGACCAGTTAAGAGGCTGTTACAGTCCAGAGATGAGATTAGAGTGGCTTGATCCGATGTCATAACAGAGGGTCACATGGCCAGTAAGTGGCTGAGAGAAACTTGCTTATGTCTGAGCAGCAACTGAAGGCTGTGTAGGAACTCAGATTGATGATGGCGAGGAACAGTCTTTACAACTAAGAGAGAAGCTGCTGGGTTTCTGAGGCTGGCTCTCATTTTATTTCTCTGTTTTAACTCATGATCATGCAGTTTCATTATGACAAATTTGAAAAACTAGAGGGAATGTTTATTTCCCAGAAAAATATCAACAATCAAAATTGAAAAAAGAAGAAATGGAAACTATTGATGAGAATGAAAAGATGATTCAAGATCTATTGAAAAGACCCAGGCACAGATGGTTTCATAGCAATTATCTAATCTTTAAAGAATGAATAATTCCATTGTTTTTCAAGTGATTCCAGGCCACGTAAAAAGACATGTATCTCTCCATATGAGTTCATGAAATCATCATAACTATAATACTGAAACCTGAGAAAGGTAGGAAAAAATATAGACAAATACAGACAAATCTCTTTTATGAATATAGATGCAAAAATTACAAATAAAGTATTAGCAAAAATAATCTGGTAATGAATCAAAAGAGTAATACATTTTGATCAAATACTTTTATTTTAGGAATTTAAGGCTAATCAATAGTAAGAAATCTGACAACATACTTTATTATATCAGCAACTCATGTAATCATTTTAATAGATATGGAAGTTTTCAGTAAAAGTTAACTTTCATTCCCAATTAAACTAGAAGTAAAATGGAAACAAGGGAATTCTTTGGGGCAGTACATTTTAGCTGACAACCATTATTTTAAAAATTAAGCTTTCTTACCTTTATGATAAAATACAAGTATTCTGAACTTGCTAACCAGCTGATTGCAAACAGCTGGCCAGGTAACCACATAAATTTCCAGAGAACTAGTTAGCCAGACAAGTTATCCTTTTTTAGCTAACCACCAAACTCTTTTATGTTACAAAATGCTCATGACATTCTGCTAATTACTGTGATATGAGATGCTATGAGACCTTAGTTTTGCCTAACAGTAGGAAACTGTACACTGTCTAGACTGAAGGTCAAGGGGATGAATGCAGCCTAACTTGATGATTGAGTCTCACCTGTAGTCCTAGGTCTTTGTTTACACACTAATTACCATTGTGACTGGTTATTTCCAGTTTTACTACAGAATTAATTAAAATAAAAACAATACACCAAAACCTGACAATCCTAAAATCAAATTATAACAACTATTTCTATTAAAATTTGGAACCAGTTGGGTATGTCCTCTCTCACCATTATAATTAAAACTGATTGGGAGGTACTAGTGATGTAGTGAGATAATAAAATACAGTAATTGATATAAATATTAGAAAACAAGAGTGAAAACAATCACTTTTTGCTGATGATATGATTTTATATTTCGAAAACTCAAGACAACAGTAAATAAAACCACACAAGAATTAATAAGAAAACTTGGTTAGGTGATTGCTACAAGATTCTTATACAAGAATTGGTCATTTCCTCTATTTTAACAATAAGCACTGAGTAAGGGAAATACAAAAAATAGCATTTATACATAAGTTACAAAAACTACAAAGTACTTAGAAATAAGTTGTAAAGGAAAAGCACAGGAATACTATGAAGAAAATTATAAAATCTTCTTGTATGACCTAAAACAGGATTTGAACAAATGGTTAAGACAATGTTTTTAAATGAGAAGGAAATGTAATAAAAATGTCAATTTTCCCTAAATTAATATAAACTGATGAAATTTAGATTAGAATACCAATGACATTTAAAAAAAACTCTTTGGGACTGGGTAAAATTATCTTAAAATTTAGGAGTAAGACTAGGTGCCTAATAATAATCAAGAAAAGTTTGAAAACATAGACTAGCACAGGAGGGACTCTCTTATCAGATGTTAGAGTGTACTATGAAGCCACTCAAGTCAAAACAATATGGCAGTAGCATAAGAATAGACAAATAGATAAATGGGTCAAATAGAGAATACAGAAATAGATCTTAGTGTATAAGAGAATTTAAAATGCATGAAACTGGTATTTTATTATGTTTGGAGAAGTTAGGATTATTTAATAAATATTAAACTAGAAGAAATTTAGAAGAAAGTAAGATTTGACCCTTATATCATATACAAATATAATTTTAAGATTATCTAATATTGTAGATGAAGAAAAAGTAGTTAATAAAATTCTGGGAATTTAGAAGTTGTATTGTGTGTGTATGTACTTGTGTATGTATTTTTTTTCCCTTAAACATTTTTGACTACATTTACACATTTAATGTAACTACATATTTTAAAACCATCTTTTGTCGATGGTTTCCTTTGCTGTGCAAAACCTTTAAGTTTAATTAGGTCCCATTTGTTTATTTTTATTTCCATCACTCTAGGAGACAGATCCAAAAAAATATTGCTGCAATTTATGGCAAAGAGTGTTCTGCCTGTGTTTTCCTCTAGGAATTTTATAGTATTCGGTCTTACATTTAGGTCTTTAATCCATTTTGAGTTTATTTTTGTATGTGATGTGAGAAAATGTTCTAATTTCATTCATTTGCATGTGGCTGTCTAGTTTTCCCAGCACCACTTATTGAAGAGACTGTCTGTTCATCATTGTGTATTCTTGCCTCCTTTGTTGTAGATTAATTGACCATATGTGCATGGGTTTATTTCTGGGCTCTCTGTTCTGTTCCATTGATCTATGTGTCTGTTTTTGTGTCCGTACCATGCTGTTTTGATTACTGTAGCTTTGTAGTATAGTCTGAAGTCATGGAGCATGATACCTCTAGCTTTATTCTTTTTTCTCAAGATTGCTTTGGAAATTCTGGGTCTTTTGTGGTTCCATATAAATTATTTATTCTAATTTTCTAGGATTATTTGTTATAGATCTTTGAAAAATGTCATGAGTATTTTAATAGGGATTGCATTAAATCTGTAGATTACTTTGGGTAGTATGGTCATTTTAACAATATTAAGTGTTCCTGTCCATGAACACAGAATATCTTTCTAACACATCTATTAATTTCTTTTTTTATAAATTGAAGACCATGATTTTGCACCAATATCTTCATTTCCAGTCCAACATCACAGATATAATCTAGTTTTTTTCCTTTATATCCCCATTTGAAATTTTAATTGTTTAAATTTCTTTTATACATATTTTTGGTGTGAATTTTGAATAATATATTTTATCTTTATCCCATTTTGGTTATTTGCCATCTTCAATCAGAGAGACTGAAAAGAAAATTTAAAATTAAATATTTATTGTTCAAAATATACAAACTTAAATAAGCATAGAAGAATTTAAAATACTTAAACATTCAAATTAATTTTTTATAAGTTTGTAGAATTTATGGTTCTGAAGTTATTAAAGCTTAAAATTGCATGAAGACCTCAGGGACATCCTTTATTTACTTATTTGACTAATCCTCCTTATGCAATCAATTTCTTATCTCTGCCATCATGCCCACCCCTGTGTGATGCCCTCATCACTGTACCCATTATTCCAATCTCCTGTGCAAGGCTGCTCTTCCATGGGGATGCCCTGCTAACCCTGCTGGGGCTCTGACTCCCTGTGCCTCAAGGTGGAGGTGACCTCTTATCCTGGCTGGCTAAGAAGCTTCTTGTCCTTCTTATCTTCCGAAGATACCAACTGCATGCTCTGGGCTGCCATGCCTCACCCTCTCCTCATTCTGAGGTGTGGATGTCTACATCTCTTAGAAGTGGGCTCATCTAATACGTTTAGGACTGAATTGTTCAGGAAAGGAAAGCAGGAAAACAAAAATGGAAAAGAAAGGAAGAGGAAGAAGAAGAGAAATAGTTAATTTGTTTTTAACCTTCTATCAGTATAGTCAAAGACATTAATTTCCCTCTAAGTATTATTTAGGTGCATCTCACAAATTTTAATATATGGTACTTTCATTGTCATTTAGTTCTAAGTAGCTTCTAATTTTCTGTTTAACCCAAGTGTTAGTCATTTATTTAAATAACATGAGACTTTCAATCAAAGTCTGCATAAAATGGAAACGTAAAAGTCATTTTACTTGTTTTCTCTTTTCTCTAGGCATGTTAAGTGCCAATGATCCCTTTCTGGCTTAACAAAGAAAGTCAACAAGTATTTATATCTTTAAGATGCCATTTTAAATATTATCACCAGGGCAACACATTATAAAACAACCAATCAGCTTTATAAGCCTCTTAGAGATGAGGAACTATTTCCTCAGGATACAACAACAGTTTCTGAAGTCTGGATGTCTTACAAATCTTTGTTATAATTAAAGTTGTCAGGTCAGTTTTTATGATGCAGAATATTCTATGCTTTTCTGGCAGCTTCTGGGGGAATTGAAAATATTTGCTACTTATTTTGCAAAGACTTTTCACCAGAGTTAGAAGAGTCTTTAGTTTTTCAAGGCTAAATGTTGAAATGTATGAAAAGAAAAAGAGACAGTTCTGAAAAGCCCCAAATTCATTTGGAATGGGTTACATAAAATTTGCATCTATTTTATTGACTTTTGAAGTTTTTTTTTTACATCTTTATTGGAGTATAATTGCTTTACAATGGTGTGTTAGTTTCTGCTTTATAACAAAGTGAATCAGTTATACATATACATATGTTCCCATATCTCTTCCCTCTTGCGTCTCCCTTCCTCCTACCCTCCCTATCTCACCCCTCCAGGTGGTCACAAAGCACCAAGCTGATCTCCCTGTGCTATGCGGCTGCTTCCCACTAGCTATCTGCCTTACATTTGGTCGTGTATATATGTCCATGCCTCTCTCTCGCTTTGTCCCAGCTTACCCTTCCCCCTCCCCATATCCTCAAGTCCATTCTCTAGTAGGTCTGTGTCTTTATTCTGTTCTTACCCCTAGGTTCTTGATGACATTTTTTTTTCTTAAATTCCATATATATGTGTTAGCATATGGTATTTGTCTTTCTCTTTCTGACTTACTTCACTCTGTATGACAGGTCCTAGGTCTATCCACCTCATTACAAATAGCTCAATGTTGTTTCTTTTTATGGCTGAGTAATATTCCATTGTATATATGTGCCACGTCTTCTTTATCCATTCATCCGATGATGGACACTTAGGTTGTTTCCATCTCTGGGCTATTGTAAATAGAGCTGCAATGAACATTTTGGTACATGACTCTTTTTGAATTATGGTTTTCTCAGGGTATATGCCCAGTAGTGGGATTGCTGGGTCATATGGTAGTTCTATTTGTAAATTTTAAAGAAACTCCATACAGTTCTCCACAGTGGCTGTATCAATTTACATTCCCACCAACAGTGCAAGAGGGTTCCCTTTTCTCCACACTCTCTCCAGCATTTATTATTTCTAGATTTTTTTACGATGGCCATTCTGACTGGTGTGAGATGATATCTCATTGTAGTTTTGATTTGCATTTCTCTAATGATTAATGATGTTGAGCATTCTTTCATGTGTTTGTTGGCAGTCTGCATATCTTCTTTTGAGAAATGTCTGTTTAGGTCTTCTGCCCATTTTTGGATTGGGTTGTTTGTTTTTTCGTTATTAAGCTGCATGAGCTGCTTATAAATTTTGGAGATTAATCCTTTGTCAGTTGCTTCATTTGCAAATATTTCCTCCCATTCTGAGGGTTGTATTTTGCGTTTGTTTATGGTTTCCTTTGCTGTGCAAAAGCTTTTAAGTTTCATTAGGTCCCATTTGTTTATTTTTGTTTTTTATAATAATTTTTTTTTTTTTTGCCGTACGTGGGCCTCTCACTGTTGTGGCCTCTCCTGTTGCGGAGCACAGGCTCCAGACGCACAGGCTCAGCGGCCATGGCTCATGGGCCCAGCCGCTCCGTGGCATGTGGGATCTTCCCGGACCGGGGCACGAACCCGCATCCCCTGCATCAGCAGGCGGACTCTCAACCACTGCACCACCAGGGAATCCCAAAGATAGAATGCACAGTTCAGTGTTTTTGTTTTGTTTTTTCAGTACACGGGCCTCTCACTGTTGTGGCCTCTCCCGTTGCGGAGCACAGGCTCCGGACGCGCAGGCTCAGCGGCCATGGCTCACGGGCCCAGCCGCTCCGCGGCATGTGGGATCTTCCCGAACCGGGGCACGAACCCGTGTCCCCTACATCGGGAGGCGGACTCTCAACCACTGCGCCACCAGGGAAGCCCCTATTTTTGTTTTTATTTCCATTTCTCTTAGAGGTGGGTCAAAAAGGATCTTGCAGTGATTTATGTCATAGAGTGTCCTGCCTAAGTTTTCCTCTAAGAGTTTGATAGTTTCTGGCCTTACATTTAGGTCTTTAATCCATTTTGAGCTTATTTTTGTGTATGGTGTTAGGGAGTGTTCTAATCTCATACTTTTACATGTACCTGTCCAGTTTTCCCAGCACCACTTATTGAAGAGGCTGTCCTTTCTCCACTGTACATTCCTGCCTCCTTTATCAAAGATAAGGTGACCATATGTGCGTGGGTTTATCTCTGGGCTTTCTATCCTGTTCCATTGATCTATCTTTCTGTTTTTGTGCCAGTACCGTACTGTCTTGATTACTGTAGCTTTGTAGTATAGTCTGAAGTCAGGCAGCCTGATTCCTCCAGCTCCGTTTTGCGTTCTCAGGATTGCTTTGCCTATTCGGGGTCTTTTGTGTTTCCATACAAATTGTGAAATTTTTTGTTCTAGTTCTGTGAAAAATGCCAGTGGTAGTTTGATAGGGATTGCATTGAATTTGTAGATTGCTTTGGGTAGTAGAGTCATTTTCACAATGTTGATTCTTCCAATCCAAGAACATGGCATATCTTTCCATCTATTTGTATCATCTTTAATTTTTTTCATCAGTGTCTTATAATTTTCTGCATACAGGTCTTTTGTCTCCCTAGGTAGGTTTATTCCTAGATATTTTATTCTTTTTGTTGCAGTGGTAAATTGGAGTGTTTTCTTGATTTCACTTTCAGATTTTTCATCATTAGTGTATAGGAATGCAAGAGATTTCTGTGCATTAATTTTGTATCCTGCCACTTTACCAAATCCATTGATTAGCTCTAGTAGTTTTCTGGTAGCATCTTTAGGATTCTCTATGTATAGGATCATGTCATCTGCAAACAGTGACAGCTTTACTTCTTCTTTTCTGATTTGGATTCCTTTTATTTCCTTTTGTTCTCTGATGGCTGTGGCTAAAACTTCCAAAACAATGTTGAATAAGAGTGGTGAGAGTAGGCAACCTTTTCTTGTTCCTGATCTTAGTGGAAATGCTTTCAGTTTTTCACGATTGAGGATGATGTTGGCTGTGGGTTTGTCATATATTGCCTTTATTATGTTGAGGAAAGTTCCCTCTATGCCTACTTTCTGCAGGGTGTTTATCATAAATGCGTGTTGAATTTTGTCGAAAGCTTTCTCTGCATCTATTGAGATGATCATATGGTTTTTCTCCTTCAATTTGTTAATATGGTGTATCATGTTGATTGATTTGCGTATATTGAAGAACCCTTGCATTCCTGGAATAAACCCCACTTGATCATGGTGTATGATCTTTTTAATATGCTGTTGGATTCTGTTTGCTAGTATTTTGTTGAGGATTTTTGCATCTGTGTTCATCAGTGTTATTGGCCTGTAGTTTTCTTTCTTTGTGACATCCTTTTCTGGTTTTGGTATCAGGGTGATGGTGGCCTCGTAGAATGAGTTTGGGAGTGTTCCTCCCTCTGCTATATTTTGGAAGAGTTTGAGAAAGATAGGTGTTAGCTCTTCTCTATTCATCTGTGAAGCCATCTGGTCCTGGGCTTTTGTTTGTTGGAAGATTTTTAATCACAGTTTCAATTTCAGTGCTTGTGATTGGTCTGTTCATATTTTCTATTTCTTCCTGATTCAGTCTTGGCAGGTTGTGCATTTCTAAGAATTTGTCCATTTCTTCCAGGTTGTCCATTTTATTGGCATAGAGTTGCTTGTAGTAATCTCTCATGATCGTTTATATTTCTGCAGTGTCAGTTGTTATTTCTCCTTTTTCATTTCTAATTCTATTGATTTGAGTCCTCTCCCCCTTTTTCTTGATGAGTCTGGCTAATGGTATATCAATTTTGTTTATCTTCTCAAAGAACCAGCTTTTAGTTTTATTGATCTTTGCTATCGTTTCCTTCATCTCTTTTTCATTTATTTCTGATCTGATTTTTATGATTTCTTTCCTTCTGCTAACTTTGGGGCTTTTTGGTTCTTCTTTCTCTAATTGCTTTAGGTGCAAGGTTACGTTGTTTATACGAGATGCTTCTTAAGGTAGGATTGTATTGCTATAAACTTCCCTCTTAGAACTGCTTTTCTGCATCCCATAGATATTGGGTTGTCGTGTCTCCATTGTCATTTGTTTCTAGGTAATTTTTTATTTCCTCTTTGATTTCTTCAGTGATCACTTCGTTATTAAGTAGTGTATTGTTTAGCCTCCATGTGTTTGTATTTTTTACAGATCCTTTCCTGTAATTGATATCTAGTCTCATAGCGTTGTGGTCAGAAAAGATACTTGATACAATTTCAATTTTCTTAAATTTACCAAGGCTTGATTTGTGACCCAAGATATGATCTATCCTGGAGAATGTTCCATGAGCACTTGAGAAAAATGTGTATTCTGTTGTTTTTGGATGGAATGTCCTATAAATATCAATTAAGTCCATCTTGTTTAATGTATCATTTAAAGCTTGTGTTTCCTTATTTATTTTCATTTTGGATGATCTGTCCATTGGTGAAAGTGGGGTGTTAAAGTCCCGTACTATGAATGTGTTACTGTTGATTTCCCCTTTTATGGCTGTTAGTATTTGCCTTATGTATTGAGGTGCTCCTATGTTGGGTGCATAAATATTTACAATTGTTATAAGTTCTTCTTGGATCGATCCCTTGATCATTCTGTAATGTCCTTCTTTGTCTCTTGTAATAGTCTTTATTTTAAAGTCTATTTTGTCTGATATGAGAATTGCTACTCCAGCTTTCTTTTGGTTTCCATTTGCATGAAATATCTTTTTCCATCCCCTTACTTTCAGTCTGTATGTGTCTCTAGGTCTGAAGTGGGTCTCTTGTAGACAGCAAATATATGGGTCTTGTTTTTGTATCCATTCAGCCAATCTGTGTCTTTTGGTGGGAACATTTATTCCATTTACATTTAAGGTAATTATCGATATGTATGTTCCTATTCCCATTTTCTTAATTGTTTTGGGTTCGTTATTGTAGGTCTTTTCCTTCTCTTGTGTTTCTTGCCTAGAAAAGTTCCTTTAGCAGTTGTTGTAAAGCTGGTTTGGTGGTGCTGAACTCTGTCAGCTTTTGCTTGTCTGTAAAGGTTTTAATTTCTCCATCAAATCTGAATGAGATCCTTGCTGGGTAGAGTAATCTTGGTTGCAGGTTTTTCTCCTTCATCACTTTAAATATGTCCTTCCAGTCCCTTCTGGCTTGCAGAGTTTCTGCTGAAAGATCAGCTGTTAACCTTATGGGGATTCCCTTGTGTGTTATTTTTCCCTTGCTGCTTTTAATATGTTTTCTTTGTATTTAATTTTTGACAGTTTGATTAATATGTGTCTTGGCATATTTCTCCTTGGATTTATCCTGTATGGAACTCTCTGTGCTTCCTGGACTTGATTAACTATTTCCTTTCCCATATTAGGGAAGTTTTCAACTATAATCTCTTCAAATATTTTCTCAGTCCCTTTCTTTTTCTCTTCTTCTTCTGGATCCCCTATAATTCGAATGTTGGTGTGTTTAATGTTGTCCCAGAGGTCTCTGAGACTGTCCTCAGTTCTTTTCATTCTTTTTTCTTTATTCTGCTCTGCAGTAGTTATTTCCACTGTTTTATCTTCCAGGTCACTTATCCGTTCTTCTGCCTCAGTTATTCTGCTATTGATCCCATCTAGAGTATTTTTAATTTCATTTATTGTGTTGTTCATCGTTGTTTGTTTTATCTTTAGTTCTTCTAAGTCCTTGTTAAATATTTCTTGCATTTTGTCCATTCTATTTCCAAGATTTTGGATCATCTTTACTATCATTATTCTGAATTCTTTTTCAGGTAGACTGCCTATTTCCTCTTCATTTGTTAGGGCTGGTGGGTTTTTATCTTGCTCCTTCATCTGCTGTGTGTTTTTCTGTCTTCTCATTTTGCTTATCTTACTGTGTTTGGGGTCTCCTTTTTGCAGGATGCATGTTCATAGTTCCCGTTGTTTTTGGTGTCTGTCCCCAGTGGGTAAGGTTGGTTCAGTGGGTTGTGTAGGCTTCCTGGTGGAGGGGACTAGTGCCTGTGTTCTGGTGGATGAGTCTGGATCTTGTCTTTCTGGTGGGCAGGACCATGTCTGGTGGTGTGTTTTGGGGTGTCTGTGGACTTATTATGATTTTAGGCAGCCTCTCTGCTAATGGGTGGGGTTGTGTTCCTGTCTTGCTAGTTGTTTGGAATAGGATGTCCAGCACTGTAGCTTGCTGGTCGTTGAGTGAAGCTGGGTGCTGGTGTTGAGATGGAGGTCTCTGGGAGATTTTTGCTGTTTGATATTATGTGGAGCTGGGAGGTCTCTTGTGGACCAGTGTCCTGAAGTTGGCTCTCCCACCTCAGGGGCACAGCACTGACTCCTGGCTGCAGCACCAAGAGCCTTTCATCCACACGGCTCAGAATAAAAGGGAGAAAAAGTAGAAAGAAAGAATTAGTAGAAGAAGAAAGAAAGAAAGAAAGGAAGGAAGAAAGGAGGGAGGGAGGGAGGAAGGAAGGAAGGAGGGAAGGAAGGAAAAAGAAAGAAGATAAAGTAAAATAAAATAAAGTAAGATAAAATATAATAAAGTTATTAAAATAAAAAATAATTAAGAAAAAAAATTAAAAAAAAAAAAACACGGACGGATAGAACCCTAGGACAAATGGTGGAAGCAAAGCTATACAGACAAAATCTCACACAGAAGCATACACATACACAGTCACAAAAAGAGGAAAAGGGGAAAAAATCATAAATCTTGCTCTCAAATTCCACCTCCTCAATTTGGGATGATTCGTTGTCTAAAGGAGGGAAGGAAGGAAGGAAAGAAAGAAAGAAAGAAAAAGAAAGAAAGGAAGAAAGGAGATAAAGTAAAATAAAATAGTTATTAAAATAAAAAATAATTATTAAAAAACAAAAAAACGGACCGATAGAACCCTAGGACAAATGGTGGAAGCAAAGCTATGCAGACAAAATCTCACACAGAGTCATAGACATACACACTCACAAAAAGAGGAAAAGGGGGAAAAATCATAAATCTTGCTCTCAAAGTCCACCTTAATTTGGGATGATTCATTGTCTATTCAGGTATTCCACAGATGCAGCGTACATCAAGTTGATTGTGGAGCTTTAATCCGCTGCTTCTGAGGCTGCTGGGAGAGATTTCCCTTTCTCTTCTTTGTTCTCACAGCTCCCAGGGTTCAGCTTTGGATTTAGCCCCGCCTCTGCGTGTACGTCGCCGGAGGGCGTCTGTTCTTCGCTCAGACAGGACGGGGTTAAAGGAGCCGCTGATTCGGGGTCTCTGGCGCACTCAGGCCGGGGGGAGGGAGGGGTACGGAGTGCGGGGCGGGCCTGCGGAGGCAGAAGACGGCATGACGTTGCACCAGCCTGAGGCGCGCCGAGCGTTCTCCTGGGGAAGTTGTCCGTGGATCCCGGGAACCTGGCAGTGGCGGGCTGCACAGGCTCCCCGAAGAGGGGTGTGGAGAGTGACCTGTGCTCGCACACGGGCTTCTTGGTGGCGGCAGCAGCAGCCTTAGCGTCTCATGCCCGTCTCTGAGGTCCGCGCTTTTAGCCACGGCTTGCGCCTGTCTCTGGAGCTCCTTTAAGCAGCGCTCTTAATCCCCTGTCCTCGCGCACCAGGAAACAAAGAGGGAAGAAAAAGTCTCTTGCCTCTTCGGCAAGTCCAGACTTTTCCCCGGGCTCCCTCCCGGCTAGCCGTGGCGCACTAACCCCCTGCAGGCTGTGTTCACGCTGCCAGCCCCAGTCCTCTCCCTGTGCTCCGACCGAAGCCCGAGCCTCAGCTCCCAGCCCCGCCCGCCCCGGCGGGTGAGCAGACAAGCCTCTCAGGCTGGTGAGTGCTGGTTGGCACTGATCCTCTGTGCAGGAATCTCTCCGCTTTGCCCTCCGCACCCCTGTGGCTGCACTCTCCTCTGCGGCTCCGAAGCTTCCCCGCTCTGCCACCCGCAGTCTCCGCCCGCGAAGGGGCTTCTAGTGTGTGGAAACATTTCCTCCTTCACGGCTCCCTCCCCCTGGTGCAGGTACCGTCCCTATTCTTTTGTCTCTGTTTATTCTTTTGCCCTACCCAGGTACGTGGGGGATTGCTTGCCTTTTGGGAGGTCTGTGGTCTTCTGCCAGCGTTCAGTAGGTGTTCTGTAGGAGTTGTTCCACGTGTAGCTGTATTTCTGGTGTATCTGTGGGGAGGAAGGTGATCTCCGCGTCTTACTCTTCTGCCATCTTCCCGGAAGCCCCCACTTTTAAAGTTTTAACCTGAGAATTAAGTGTTCTATATCTTTGCTCTTTTGTTTTCTACTTAAGCTATTAATTTCTGAAAATAGTGACTTAAAAATTTCCAAGTAGAAGGTTAATTTATTTCATTGTTCTAGCAGTTCTTGTTCCATATATTTTTAGCTATATTATTAAGTACATATATGTTCATGATCATTGCATCTTCTTGGTCCTTTGTTCCTGATGCTAATATATACTACCCCTATATATCCCATAGGATGTTATTCATATTATATGTTCTTTTTTTGTCTAGTGTTAAAATTGCTATACTGGATTTCTTCTGGTTTATATCTAACTTGTTTAGCTTTTCTCATCCCTTTAAAAAATTAAGAGTAAAAAAATTTTAACTAACCACCTGACTCAAGAACTAAAACAGTAACAATTAAATCTACCTAGTGCTTCTCTTCCCCTTCCTCCTATTCTACCCACCTATTTCCCTCAATGGTAATAGCTATGCTAAATTTTGTGTATATCATTACCTTGTTTTAAAAAAACTATTTTATGAAATATATGTATACATACATCATACATACATATATGTACTATATATATGTAAACAAAATATTGTTTTTTATTATCTGATTTTGAACTTTAAAAAGAGTGTGCACATTGTGTGTAGTCTTCTGGGACCTGCTTTTATCGCTCAACATTATGCTACTCATATTCATCCATACTCTGTGTTACTGCATCTCATTAATTTTTAGTGCTGTAAAGTATTGCACCATTTGAAAATATCATCCTATCAAAGGATTTTAACTTTTTTGTGTGTGTGTGGTACACGGCCCTCTCGCTGTTGTGGCCTCTTGTATTGCGGAGCACAGGCTCCGGATGCGCAGGCTCACGGGCCCAGCCACTCCGCGGCACCTGGGATCTTCCCAGACCGGGGCACGAACCCGTGTCCCCCGCATCGGCAGGTGGACTTTCAACCACTGCGCCACCAGGGAAGCCCGGATTTTAACTTTTTGCTATTACAAACAGAGCTGTCATGAACGCTTCCTGTACGTAAGTTTCCTTTGGGCACACACTTAGGATTGGTATTGCTAAAGCATACGTTATGCAAATATTCAACTTGACAAGCTGATTTTATTTTGTCCTTTATTATCTATCTATCTATCATCTATCTATTTATCTGTGCTGTGTGCAAAATACTGTATGTAATCTCACTTTATTTTCAATCTTTCCACACCGTTTTGTTTTCAGTATGGGTCTTGTAAGTAACAGTTGTTGGATTTTTTCCCACCATATAAACCAAGAATTCAATTTATATTTGTAATAACTGCTGTTATTTAGAACTTATTCTTGCTATTTTATTTTATGCATTCAGCATTTTGTATTTTAGGCTTTCTGATAAGTATGTAGTAATATCTCATTGTGGTTTTAGTTTGTATTTTCCTAATGGCTAATGATATTAAACATCTTTTCATCTGTTTATTTGCCATCTGTATGTCTTCTTTGGTGATATGTCTCTTCATGTATTTTGCCCATGTTCTAACTGGATAGTTTTTTTATTTTTGAATTTTGTGTGTTCCTTATATATCACAGACACCCATGCTTTGTCAGATATGTGGTTTTCAATATTTTCTCCAAATTTGTAGCTTATCTTTTCATCTTCTTAACTGGGTGTTTCACAGAGCAGAAGTTTTAAACTTTAATGATGTACAATTTATCTTTTTTTTTTTTTTTTTGCCTCACCTGCTTCAGGTCTCTGCTCAAAGTTTACTTACCCAGCAAATTTTTTCTTTTATCGATTTTGCTTCTTGTTTCAAGTCTAAGAACTTGTTGCTAGTTCTAGATTTCAAGGATTTCTTCTATCTTTTTTTCTAAAAGTGTTCATAGTTTTATGTCTTACATTTAAGTCCATGATTTATTTTGCTTAATTTTTGTATAAGGTGTGAAACTTACATCATGGTTTATTTTTTGCCTATGAATGTCTAATTGTTCTTGCACCATTTGGTGAAAGGGCTATCTTTCCTCCATTGAATTGCTTTTGCATCTTTATCAAAAATCATTAGACATATTTGTCTGAGTCTATTGCTGGATTCTGTGTTCTGTTCCATTAGTCTATAAATCTATCCTTCTGCCATTGCCATACAGTCTTGATTATTGTAGTTATATAATAAGTCTTGAAATTGGGTAGACTGATCCTTCCACTTTCTTCTTTTTCAAAATTGTTTTAGCTGTTCCAATTCCTCTACATTTACATATAATTTTTTAAATAGTCTTGTCTATATATGCAATAGATCTCACTGGGATTTTAATAAGAATTACATTAAATTTGTATATCTATTTGGGGAAAATTGACATCTTTACTATGTTGAGTTTTCTGGACCATGAACATGGTGTGTCTCTATATTTCTTGAGATTTTCTTTGACTTTTTTTCATTAGCGTTGTGTAGTTTTCAGCATACAAGTTCCAGGCATGGTTTGCTAGATTTATACCTGAATGTTTAATTATTCAAACGATTGTCAGTGGTATTGTGTTTTTAAATTTTGGTGTCTATGTATTCATGTTAGTGTATAGAAATAAAACTGATTTTCAATATTTATCCTGTACTCCGTGATCTTGCTGAATAACATATTAGTTCAAGAGGTTTTTGTTTGTTTTTTAGTTTTGTAGATTCCTACAAAGTTCCTTTTCTTGAGTTCCTTTTCTTGCCTTATTTCATTTGTTAGAACTTCCAGCACTATGTTGAATAAAAATGGTGAGAGTGGACATTTTTGTCTTGTTTCTGATTTTGGGTGAAAGCATTTAATCTATTACCTTTAAGTATGATGTTAGCTGTGGGGTTTTGTTAGATGTTCTTTATTAAGTTGAGGAGGTTCCCCTCTATTTCTATTTTTCTGAGAGTTTTTTAATCATGAATGAGTGTTGAATTTTGACAAATATCTTTTATGCATTAATATGATCATATGATTTTTCCTTTTAGCCTGTTAATCTGCTGGTCTACACTGATTGATTTTTGAATATTGAACCAGCCTTGTATACCTGGAATAAAATCTACTTAAACATGGTGGATAATTCTTTTTGCACATTGTTTAATTCTAAATGCTAATATTTTGTTAAGGAATTTCATGTCTATATTCATGAGCAAAATTGGTGTGTAGTATCTTCTTCTTCTTCTTTTATTTTTTGTACTGACTCTGTCTGCTTTTTGGTATTAGGATAATACTTGCTTCCTAAAACGAATTGGAGGGTTTTCTCTTCTATGTTCCAGAAGAGATTGTATAGATTTGGGGTTAAATTTTCTTTAAAAATTTGGTAGACTCCTTCAGAAAACCCATCTGTTTTTAAAAATAGACTTGATTTATTTTAAAGTAGACTTTATTTTTAAGAGCACGTTTAAGTTCATAGCAATATTGTGCAGAAAGTACAGAGTTTCCCACATACCCCCTGCCCCTTCCATATATAGCCTCCCCCATTATTAACAACCATCACCAAAATGGTACATATGTTACAATTGATAAAGTTACATTGACACATCATCATCACTCAGAGCCCATAGTTTACATTAGGGTTCACTCATGTGTTGTACACTCTATGGGTTTGGACAAATTTATAATGACATGTATCCAGAATTATAGTATCATTGCCCTAAAAATTTATATGCTCCACCTGTTCATCCTTTCCTCCCCCTTAACTCCCAGCAATCCGTGATCTTTTTATTGTCTCCATAGTTTTGCTTTTTCCAGGATGTCATATAGTTGAACTCATATAAGTATGTAGAATTTTCAGGTTGGCTTATTTCACTTAGTAATATGCATTTAAATTTCCTTCAAATCTTCTCATGGCTTGAAAGCTAATTTCCTTTTTAGCACTGAAAAATAATCCATTGTCTGGATGTATCACAGTTTATTCATTCACTTACTGACAGATATCTTGACTTCTTCAAAGTTTTGGCAATTATGAATAAAGCTGCCACAAATATCTGTGTACAGATTTTTATGTGGACATAAGTTTTCAGTTCCTTTGGATAAATACCAAAGAGTGTGATTGTTGGGTCATATGGTTAGAGTGTGGTTAGTTTTATAAGGAACCACCAAACTGTTTTCCAAAGTAGTGATATTTCTTTTTTGGAAGTTTTAAAATTATGAATTCTATTTCCTTAATAGTTATAGGGATATTTAAATTATTTAACTAATATTGGATGAGTTGTGTTTTCTTCTTTGTCCTGTCCATTCTGCTATGAACCATCCACTGAGCTTTTTATTTTGGTTTTCGTATTTTATAATTCTAAAATTTTCATTTGTTTTTTCTTTATATCGTCTAATTTTTTGCTGAGGCATATTTTGCATTTGTTTTAAGTATGTTAGTAACTCTTTGATGAAGCAGTTTTATGATGGCTGCTTTAAAATCTAGCATCTCTGTCACCTCATTTTTGGTATCTGCTCATTGACGTTTTTCATTCAGTTTAAGATCTTCTTGGTTCTTGATATCATGAGTGATTTTCAATGTAACTTAGACATTTTTGTATCATGTTGTATGACCTTGGATCATATTCAAATCTTCTGTTTTAGCTAGACTTTCTTGACACTGCTCTGAGGATGCCACCCCACTGCTTCTAAGTGGAGATAGGAGTCCAGGTTCTCCATCTGGTTTCCATTGACACCCAAGATGGGGAAGGAGCTCCTCTTTGCCCCTGGATGGGGGTGGGTGGGAGTAATATCTCCCCACATGGTCTCCACCGACACAATAGTGGGGTGTCTGTGTTATCAGTGGGTGATGAGGAAAGTTCTGACTCTCCACTAGGAGCTACCTCTATTACCACCCCTGAGGGGAAGATGGGGATAGCTCATTACTGCCAAGTGGAGATGGAAGTTCTGACTCATCCCATGGCCCCCACTGACACGTTGGGGGAGAGGGCTTGTTATTGCCTGGCTCTCTAGTTGGATTTCTGTCCCTGGTGGTTGTGTTGGGGTGCCTCATTACATCCTTGCAAAAGTGGAAAACTAGACTTCCCACTTTACTTTTTCTATCATGGATAGTGCTGGGACCACAGTATTTTTGGTGTTTGTCTGGACTAGAGTAGTCATTGTCTGAAAGTTTTCTGTCTTACTAGATTACCCCTTTCCTGGTCCTTTGGCTAGAGTGAGCAAGCTTTTATTTTAATTTTATTTATTGATTCATTTGTCAGGGCTCATTGGTATTTTCAGGTTGCCATCTTCTTCAGCTCCGAGTCTGGAGCTGAAGAAAACCCATGGAATTCACCACTGTGTCATTCTTTAGGTCATGAGGTCCCTAGCTGGTCTGCCTTCTCTCTACATTTCAGAGTTTTCTTATATTAGTTTTATATCTAATATCCAGGATTTTTAGTCATACTTAGTGGGAAGAATAGAGAAAATCCAGAAGTGGAGGACCAGGGTGGGTTTTAACATTTCCATTTTACAGAAGAAAGAGCTGATGTTAAAAGATGTTAATGAATATGTTTAAGGTCACACAGAAAGTGAGAGAGAGAGCAGGATCAAACCTAGGCTGTGAAGTCCTGAATGTCAGAGTTGAGGAGCCATCCTTTTCTAGTACTTTTTCCAATACTTGAATCCTCTCTCTAATGTCCCTATCAAGTGGTCAACGTTGAAGCCATGCAAGAAAGTTCTGTGACTTCTAATTTCCTGCTGCTTGCACCAAAACATGGTCCCTCGCTGGGTAGCATAAATCTGTTTATTGTATGGAATAACACGTCCTGTTATTTGATGTTTCCATAATTCCTACTCCTGTGCAAGGCACAATGTTGATGACCAGTAGCTACCAAGGCTTGACCTTGGTATTAAAGCCCAGCCTGGATAACTCTAGGCAAACACTGTCTGAGATGTATGAGAAGGAAAGTATGGTCAACTTCACCTTTTCTTTTATATCCATCTCTCCACAATTCACTAGCCTTCTCCAGTGTAGAGGGTAATGGTGATGCTCTGCTCAGATCCCCTTGGATACCATTTTACTATTTTTGTGCACCACCTGGGTTTTCTGTGCTTTCCAAAGACAGTATTTATAGCCTTTCTCTGGACTCCCTGGCTCCCAGAGCCTGGTTTTCCTAAAAGGCAGAAAGCTGAAAGTACATGGGAATTATGTCCCCTGGGGTGACCCATTTGGGAGCAGGCAACTATACGGTGTAACTTATATTCTGACTTCCTCCCTGAGAACAGGCTGAAGCTACTCTCTGGGGGGATTGTGCCTGGGGTGACATTGCTGCTTGGCTTCCCGCTCTTTCCCATCCCACCCCTGCTTCCTTCCTCATTTCCCTTTGTAGCACTTCTTCAATAAATCACACAAATCCTCTTTTCAAAGTCTGCATCTGGGGAACCTGACCAAAACAACCATCAAAGAAGTTTCATTGTGGATGCTTGTGTATCTGTAATGCGAGGGTGTGTAGCATAGTTACTGTGGTCACTACTGAGGAGGAATAGGGAGGAGTCATGGCCAGGTTGCCTTGATCTTGTTGTTATGGAGACAGACGTGCCGGGCTTCATTACAGGGCTGCTTTCCTCCAGGTATGATGTTGCTGTGGAAACACAGAGCCTGAAGCCTCAAAGAACACTCTGTTCCAATCCCAGCTGCTTTATCCATCTGCTTTGTGTCTCATTAGCAGACGGAGCCTAGCGAGACAGGAGGCTTTGACCACATCTCTGTTCAACCCAGTTCTCTAGAGAAGGGCCCACCCCTGGACTTTCTCCTGGGTGAGTGGGAATCTTGGGGTACTTTTGGGTGATATTTGCTAAATTAGATGGAGACAAAATCTTGTTGTGCTGCATGGTTTTCAAAATGACTGCTGGGAATCTCACTTACTGCATATTTATTTCAATCTAAGTTCACGTGGATCCATCTTAGACTCAGTCTTATTTTCAGCTTGTAGATTCTTTCAGCATTAACCTTCCTGTTCCCAGAAATGAGAATAATTATGCTAACTCATGGTTAATGTTTCCTATGGTCAAGAAAGCAAAATTTTAAGCAGAGTAGTTATGGGATGAGTTATCTTTCCATGGTGATGGCACTGATGCTGCAATCTGACCACAGGTACCAATGCGGCCCAAGGCTATCGCCCCAATGGTTGACAGTGGTTCTCAATTACACTGCAGTGTGAAGATACAACCTCATGGCTAAGAGCATGGGCTTTGCTGTTAGATGGTGTCTTAGTGTGAGCAGCAGCTATAACAAAATAACATAGACTGGGTGGCTTATATTACAAACATTTATTTCTCATAGTCCGGAGGCTGGGAAGTCCAAGATCAAGGTGTTAGCAGATTTAGTGTCTGATTAGAGCCTTAGTCCTGGTTTGCAGATGGCTGCCTTCTTGCTGTGTTCTCACATCGGGGAGAGAGAGGGGACTCTGGGCTCTTCCTCTTCTTATGAGAGCACTAATCCCATCATGAGTACTCTACCCTCATGACCTCATCTAAACCTGATTATCCCCCAAAGGCCCCACCTCCAAATACCATCATATTGGGGATTAGGGCTTCAATATATGAATTTTAGGGGGGGCACAACATTCAGTTTGTAGCAGATGGTTTTAGGTTGACTCGAGTTAAGGAGAGAGTCATGAAAAAGAGATGTCTTTTATTGTAAAAGAGATCATTTAGAAATGGCAATGACTGCTACTTTTCATTGTTTTTGTTACTATTGTTGAAATCTTACTTTGCCACAACTAATTAAAATTTTTAAAGTTAATTCCTGACATTTTATTGCCTGCATCTCTTAAAGGCATCAGCTGGATCTGAGAGTCAAGATTAATTTTCAGAGAAAAACATCAATATCAGTTAGGGTTCAGGCAGGTAAACACATCATTCCAGGTATTTCAAACAGAACAACACTTAGTATGGGGAATAAGCTGCCTACAGAAATCACTGAGAAGAAGCCAAAGTCAAGAGGACAACCACAGCTATAGTCTATCCAAGGGGCCAGAGAGATTCTGATGCCTCCCAGAGGCCCGGAACTGATAGGAAACTACTGCTAGCCTCATAGCTTCTCTGCAGCCCTAAGGGGGTGAATTTCAAGGGGACATGGAAGCTATTATTAAAACCCCCCATTTATGAAGCCCACGTATCTGATAAAGCTAGCAGAAGGAAAAGAGTAATTCTATCCCCTTTCTGCCTTCTATGTCCTGCATGAGCGTATCTCACTGTTGTGGACTAAACCATAACCCTGCTGGCAACTGAGTTTGTGACATTTAGTTCGCAGGCTTTCTGTCCTTGTGATATAAGGGAGAACAGAGAAGGAGATGGAAGCATGTGCAGGTCCAATAGGCAATATCTGGTTATTGTTCATTTTCTATGCTTAGTCCTCAGCATCCTAAATTTATTTCTTAGCACTTATAATTGTGAATGGGGTTGCGATGTTTGTGAACTGGATGTTTCTAAGTAGGCTGCTGTAATTATGCTTTTGCCCTTGTGTGGCTCTCTATATCCTATAGAGAAAATTCATGATTATAAGCACAATGGATTGTTTGATTTTAGGTCAACTAAAAGTCAGCCCGTATTTAGTCAAAGCCGAGGACCTGAGACTCAACAATTACACTACCATTAACTATCTGGGATGGTAGGATAACAACAGCAAGAGTGATAATGATGATAATGATAGCTACTGCTTGTCTTTACTTTTGGCCCCTGTTCTAAGTGCTTTACATCTACTAACTCATCTCTCCTCACCAGTCATATGTGGCACTATTCCCGTTTTACAAATGGAAGCACCGAGATATCAAGAGGTTAAATAAATTTCCCAGTTTCATACAGAAGAACCAGGATTTGAATCTCAAACTAGCTCTTAAACACTACAAAACACACAGAAATTCTAACAGTCATACATGATTTTTATTCATTTGTTACTTTATTCTAAATTATTTTATTGGGTTACACCAAAGTGTAAGTTTTCTCTGACTCTTCCTTCTGTTTACTCTTGTATTTTGTGATAAAATTAGTGGTTACAGTTTATCAAGAGCTTTCTATGCTAAAGGATTTGTGGGTAATATATCATTTAATATGCAAAACAGCTTTATGAGACCTGGAGAGGTTAAGCAATCATTTCAGCATCACACAGCAAGGAAATGGCAGAGCTTGGATTCAACCTCTAACTCTACACTGACTGGCCAATTCAGTAGCTACCAGCTAACTGCCACGACTGAGCACTTGAATTGTGGTTAGCCTGAATTATGATGTGCTGTAAGTGTAAAATGTGTACCAGATTTCGAAGACTTTTCACACTGTGGTGCATCTGGGAGATGCTGTGGTGTGAAATAAGACTTAAAACCTCATTTCCAGCCTCAATCTCTTCTTAGGAGTTCATCTAAAAGTTATTGAGCCATGTTGGCTACTGTGATTGGAGAAGACTTTATTGAGTGCCAGGGACTTGAGTTGGAGGTGGGGTGGGTTTGGGGGGTGGGACTCAAAGGATAGGATACATTGCATTTGTTAGAAATGCCAACAGCATTTTGGGGTTTAGGAAGCAGATCAGTCTTGCTGGAGTGATGTGTTGTAGCTGAATCTTATTTGCTACAAGTCAGTCACCCTGATTTTTGCCAAAAGGGGGTGTTTATTGGATGGATGCAAGGTTGTCTCCTACAACACAGGAAGGTAGTACTGCTGGGTCTTAGGTGGGACTGACACCAGGGTTTTGAAACCTGCCAGGAACAAAGGAAGCCACTCTTTCTTTTTACCTGGAGTTGCCTAGTCTAGCAACTCAGCTTCTCTCTCTGCTTTGTTGCCCCTTTTCTATGTTGACCCGCTTTTTCTGCTTCCCAGCATATGATGGAGAACGCTTAACTGATTGGAGTTGCTAGGTCCCTGTTCAAAATTAGTTGAGGGTGGCTCCCCTGGTGGCGCAGTGGTTAAGAATCTGCCTGCCGAGGCAAGGGACACGGGTTCGAGCCCTGGTCCGGGAAGATCCCACATTCCTTGGAGCAACTAACTAAGCCTGTGCGTCAGAACTACTGAGCCTGCGCTCTACAGCCCGAGAGCCACAACAATCGAAGCCCGTGCTCCTAGAGCCCGTGCTCTGCAACAAGAGAAGCCACCGCCATGAGAAGCCTGCGTACCGCAACGAAGAGTAGCCCCCGCTCGCCGCAACTAGAGAAAGCCCGCGCAGAGCAACAAAGACCCAACGCAGCCAAAAATAAATAAATTAAATAAATAAATTAAAAAAAAATTAGTTGAGGGGGAACCTGATTGGCTGGGCTTTGCTCAACTATTCTTCTTAGTCTAAATAATGAGTCAAAATAAACAAATTAAATAATACGACTGCTACGGAAATAACTGCCTCTGTATTTTTTACCTGCTCTTCTATCGTACATGAGTAACTTCCTCAACTTTTCTACCTCTCACGATACTTTAAAAAATACTTTTACTGCTGCATAATCATGTCACAGCTGTTAACCAACAAAAGCAATATAGTTACCTATTTTATTTAAGGATGTTCCCAATCCAGGTGTCCTGAGAAGCCCTTTTGGGTTTGGTCAATGTAAGTACTGTTTATTGTTCCCATCTTTTTTTGTTCATTTTTTTTTTTTGAATTTTCTTTTCTTTATTTTTTTAAACAGCAGATTCTTATTAGTCTTCCATTTTATACACATCAGTGTATACATGTCAATCCCAATCGCCCAATTCAGCACACTCCCCCCGCACCCCGTGGCTTTCCCCCCTTGGTGTCCATACATTTGTTCTCTACATCTGTGTCTCTATTTCAGCCTGCAAACTGGTTCATCTGTACCATTTTTCTAGATTCCACATATGTGCACTAACATACGATATTTGTTCTTCTCTTTCTGACTTACTTCCCTGTGTATGACAGTCTCTAGATCCATCCATGTCTCTACAAATGACCCGATTTCATTCCTTTTTATGGCTGAGTAATATTCCATTGCATATATGTACCACATCTTCTTTATCCATTCGTCTGTCGATGGGAATTTAGGTTGCTTCCATGACCTGGCTACTGTAAATAGTGCTGCAATGGACATTGGGGTGCATGTGTCTTTTTTTTTTTTTTTTTGTGGTATGTGGGCCTCTCACCGCTGCAGCCTCTCCCGCCGTGGAGCACAGGCTCCAGACGCACAGGCCCAGCGGCCACGGCTCACGGGCCCAGCTGCTCCATGGCACATGGGATCCTCCCGGACCGGGGCACGAACCCGTGTCCCCTGCATCGGCAGGTGGACTCCCAACCACTGCGCCACCAGGGAAGCCCAAAAGCCATATTTTTTTTTTTTTTTTGCGGTACGCGGACCTCTCACTGGTGTGGCCTCTCCCGTTGCGGAGCACAGGCTCCGGACGCACAGGCTCAGCGGCCATGGCTCACGGGCCCAGCTGCTCCGCAGCATGTGGGATCTTTCCGGACCGGGGTGCAAACCCGTGTCCCCTGCATCGGCAGGCAGACAGACTCTTAACCACTGAGCCACCAGGGAAGCGCTGAATGTGTCTTTTTGAATTATGGTTTCCTCTGGGTATATGCCCAGTAGTGGGATTGCTGGGTCATATGGTAATTATATTTTTAGTGTTTTAAGGAACCACCATACTGTTCTCCGTAGTGGCTGTATCAATTTACATTCCCACCAACAGTGCAAGAGGGTTCCCTTTTCTCCACACCCTCTCCAGCATTTGTTGTTTGTAGATTTTCTGATGATGCCCACTCTGACTGGTGTGAGGTGATACCTCATTGTAGTTTAGATTTGCATTTCTCTAATAATTAGTGATGTTGAGCAGATTTCATGTGCTTCTTGGCCATCTGTATATCTTCTTTGGAGAAATGTCTGTTTAGGTCTTCTGCCCATTTTTGGATTGGGTTGTTTGTTTCTTTATTGAGCTGCATGAGCTGTTTATATATTTTGGAGATTAATCCTTTGTCCGTTGATTCGTTAGCAAATATTTTCTCCCATTCTGAGGGTTGTGTTTTCATCTTGTGTGTAGTTTCCTTTGCTGTGCAAAAACTTTAAGTTTCATTAGATCCCATTTGTTTATTTTTGTTTTTATTTCCATTACTCTAGGAGGTGGATCAAAAAAGATCTTGCTGTGATTTATGTCAAAGAGTGTTCTTCTATGTTTTCCTCTAAGAGTTTTATAGTGTCCGGTCTTACATTTAGGTCTCTAATCCATTTTGAGTGTATTTCTATGTATGGTGTTAGGGAGTGTTCTAATTTCATTCTTTTACGTGTAGCTGTCCAGTTTTCCCAGCACCATTTATTGAAGAGACTGTCTTTTCTCCATTGTATATCCTTGCCTCCTTTGTCATAGATTAGTTGACCATAGGTGCATGGGTTTATCTCTGGGCTTTCTATCCTGTTCCATTTATCTATATTTCTGTTTTTGTGCCAGTACCATATTGTCTTGATTACTGTAGCTTTGTAGTATAGTCTGAAGTCTGGGAACCTGATTTCTCCAGCTCCTTGTTTTTCCCTCAAGACTGCACTGGCTATTTGGGGGTCTTTTGTGTCTCCATACAAATTTTAAGATTTTTTGTTCTAGTCCTGTAAAAAATGCCATTGGTAATTTGATAGGGATTGCACTGAATCTGTAGATTGCTTTGGGTAGTATAGTCATTTTCACAATACTGATGCTTCCAATCCAAGAACATGGTATATCTCTCCATCTGTTTGTATCATCTTTAATTTCTTTCATCAGTGTCTTACAGTTTTCTGCATACACGTCTTTTGTCTCCCTAGGTAGGTTTATTCCTAAGTATTTTATTCTTTTTGTTGCAATGGTAAATGGGAGTGTTTCCTTAATTTCTCTTTCAGATTTTTCATCATTAGTGTATAGGAATGCAAGAGATTTCTGTGCATTAATTTTGTATCCTGCTACTTTACCAAATTCATTGATTAGCTCTAGTAGTTTTCTGGTGGCATCTTTAGGATTCTCTATGTATAGTATCATGTCATTTGCCAACAGTGACAGTTTTACTTCTTCTTTCGCAATTTGTATTCCTTTTATTTCTTTTTCTTCTCTGATTGCAGTGGCTAGGACATCCAAATCTATGTTGAATAATAGTAGTGAGAGTGGACATCCTTGTCTTGTTCCTGATTTTAGAGGAAATGCTTTCAGTTTTTCAGCACTGAGAATGATGTTTGCTGTGGGTTTGTCATATATGGCCTTTATTATGTTGAAGTAGGTTCCCTCTATGCCCACTTTCTGGAGAGTTTTTATCATAAATGGGTGTTGAATTTTCTGCATCTATTGAGTTGATCATATGGTTTTTCTTCTTCAATTTGTTAATATGATGTACCACATTGATTTATTTGCGTATATTGAAGAATCCTTGCATCCCTGGGATAAATCTCAGTTGATCATGGTGTATGATCCTTTTAATATGTTGTTGGATTCTGTTTGCTAGTATTTTGTTGAGGGTTTTTGCATCTATTTTCATCAGTGATATTGGTCTGTAATTTTCTTTTTTGTAGTATCTTTGCCTGGTTTTGGTATCAGGGTGATGGTGGCCTCATAGAATGAGTTTGGGAGTGTTTTTTCCTCTGCAATTTTTTGGAAGAGTTTGAGAAGGATGGGTGTTAGCTCTTCTCTAGATGTTTGATAGAATTCACCTCTGAAGCCATCTGCTCCTGGACTTTTGTTTGTTGGAAGATTTTTAATTACAGTTTCAATTTTCTTACTTGTGATTGGTCTGTTCACATTTTCTATTACTTCCTAGTTCAGTCTTGGAAGGTTATACCTTTCTAAGAATTTGTCCATTTCTTCCAGGTTGTCCATTTTATTGGCATAGATTTGCTTGTAGTAGTCTCTTAGAATGCTTTGTATTTCTGCAGTGTCTGTTGTAATTTCTCCTTTTTCATTTCTAATTTTAATGATTTGAGTCCTCTCCCTCTTTTTCTTGATGAGTCTGGCTAATGGTTTGTCAATTTTGTTTATCTTCCCAAAAAAACAGCTTTTAGTGTTATTGATATTTGCTGTTGTTTTCTTTGTTTCTATTTCATTTGTTTCTGCTCTGATATTTATGATTTCTTTCCTTCTACTAACTTTAGAATTTGTTTGTTGTTCTTTCTCTAGTTCTTTTAGGTTTAAGGTTAGATTGTTTATTTGAGATGTTTGTTGTTTCTTGAGGTAGGATTGTACTGCTATAAACTTCCCTCTTAGAACTGCTTTTGCTGCATCCCATAGGTTTTGGCTTGTCATGTTTTCATTGTCATTTGTCTCTAGGTATTTTTTGATTTCCTCTTTGATTTCTTCAGTGATCTCTTGGTTATTTAGTAATGTATTGTTTAGCCTCCATGTGTTTGTGTTTTTTTCCTGTAATTGATTTTTAATCTCACAGCATTGTGGTCAGAAAAGACACTTGATATAACTTCAATTTTCTTAAATTTACTGAGGCTTGATTTGTGACCCAAGATGTGATCTATCCTGGAGAATGTTCCATGAACACTTTAGAAGAAAGTATAATATGCTGTTTTTGATGGAATGTCCTGTAAATATCAATTTAATCTATCTGGTCTATTGTGTCATTTAAAGCTTCTGTTTTCTTATTAATTTTCTATTTGGATGATCTGTCCATTGGTGTAAGTGAGGTGTTAACGTCCCCCACTATTATTGTGTTACTGTCGATTTCCTCTTTTATAACTGTTAGCAGTTGCCTTATGTATTGAGGTGCTCCTATGTTGGGTGCATATATATTTATAATTGTTATATTTTATACTGGGATTGATCCCTTGATCATTATGTAGTGTCCTTCCTTGTCTCTTGTAACCTTCTTTATTTTAGAGTCTATTTTATCTGATATGAGTATTGCTACTCCAGCTTTCTTTTGATTTCCATTTGCATGGAATATCTTTTTCCATCCCCTCACTTTCAGTCTGTATGTGTTCCTAGGTCTGAATGGTTCTCTTGTAGACAGTATATATATGGGTCTTGTTTTTATATCCATTCACCGAGCATGTGTCTTTTTGGATGGAACATTTAATCCATTCACGTTTAAGGTAATTATCGATATGTATGTTCCTATGACAATTTTCTTAATTATTTTGGGTTTGTTTTTGTAGGTCCTTTTCTTCTCTTGTGTTTCTCACTTAGTGAAGTTCCTTTAGCATTTGTTGTAGAGCTGGTTTGGTGGTGCTGAATTCTCTTAACTTTTGCTTGTCTGTAAAGCTTTTGACTTCTCCATTGAATCTGAATGAGATCCTTGCCAGGTAGAGTAATCTTGGTTGTAGTTTCTTCCCTTTCATCACTTTAAATATGTCATGCCACTCCCTTCTGACTTGTAGAGTTTCTGCTGAGAAATCAGCTGTTAACCTTATGGGAGTTCCCGTGTATGTTATTTGTTGTTTTTCCCTTGTTGCTTTCAGTAATTTTTCTTTGTCTTTAATTTTTGCCAATTTGATTACTGTGTGTCTCAGTGTGTTTCTCCTTGCGTTTATCCTGTATGGGACTCTCTGCACCTCCTGGCCTTAGATGGCTACTTCCTTTCCCACGTTAGGAAAGTTTTCAATTATAATCTCTTCAAATATTTTCTTGGGTCCTTTCTCTCTCTCTTCTCCTTCTGGGACCCCTATAATGTGAATATTGTTGCATTTGATGTTGTCCCAGAGGTCTCTTAGGCTCTTTTCATTTCTTTTCATTCTGTTTTCTTTATTCTCTTCCACAGCAGTGAATTCCACCATTCTGTCTTCCAGGTCACTTATCCATTCTGCTGCCTCAGTTATTCTGCTATTGATTCCTTCTAGTGTAGTTTTCATTTCAGTTATTGTATTGTTCATCTCTGTTTGTTTCTTCTTTAGTTCTTCTAGGTCTTTGTTAAACATTTCTTGCATCTTCTTGATCTTTGCCTCCATTCTTTTTCCGAGGTCCTGGGTCATCTTCACTATCATTAATCTGGATTCTTTTTCTGGACGGTTGCCTATCTCCACTTCATTTAGTTGCTTTTCCTGGGTTTTATGTTGTTCCTTCATCTGGTACATAGCCCTCTGCCTTTTCATCTTGTCTGTCTTTCTGTAAATGTGGTTTTTGTTCCACAGGCTGCAGTATTGTAGTTCTTCTTGTTTCTGCTGTCTGCCCTCTGGTGGATGAGGCTATCTAAGAGGCTTGTGCAAGTTTCCTGATGGGAGGGACTGGTTGTGGGTAGAGCTGGCTGTTGCTCTGGTGGGCAGAGCTCAATAAAACTTTAATCTTCTTCTCTGCTGATGGGTGGGGCTGGGTTCCCTCACTGTTCATTGTTTGGCCTGAGGCAACCCAACACTGGAGCCTATCTGGGCTCTTTGATGGGGCTAATGGCAGACTCTGGGAGGGCTCACACCAAGGAGTACTTCCCACAACTTCTGCTGCCAGTGTCCTTGTCCTCGCGGTGCGACACGGCCACCCCCTGCCTCTGCAGGAGACCCTCCAACACTAGCAGGTAGGTCTGGTTTAGTCTCCTGTGGGGTCCCTGCTCCTTCCCCTGGATCCTGATGCACACAGTACTTTGTGTGTGCCGTCCAGGAGTGGAGTGTCTGATTCCCCCAGTCCTGTCAAAGTTCTGTAATCAAATCCCGCTAGCCTTGGAAGTCTGATTCTCTAAGAATTCCTCCTCCCGTTGCTGGACCTCTAGGTTGGGAAGCCTGACGTGGGGCTCAGAACCTTCACTCCAGTGGGTGGACTTCTGTGGTATAAGTGTTCTCCAGTTTGTGAGTCACCCTCCCAGCTGTTGTGGGATTTGATTTTATTGTGATTGCGCCCCTCCTACTGTCTCATTGTGGCTTCTTCTTTGTCTTTGGATGTGGGGTATCTTTTTTGGTGAGTTCCAGTGTCTTCCTGTCAATGATTGTTCAGCAGTTAATTGTGATTCTTTGCTCTCGCAAGAGGGAGTGAGAGCACGTCTTTCTACTCCGCCATCTTTTTAAAAAAATTTATTTATTTTATTTATTTTTAGCTGTGTTGGGTCTTTGTTGCTGGGTACGGGCTTACTCTAGTTGCGGCAAGCGGGGGCTACTCTCCATTGCAGTGCACGGGCTTCTCATTGTGGTGGCTTCTCTTGTTGTGGAGCACGGGCTCTAGTCACGCGGGCTTCAGTAGTTGTGGCACGTGGGCTCTAGAGCACAGGCTCAGTAGTTGTGGCGCACGGGCTTGGTTGCTCTGCGGCATGTGGGATCTTCCTGGACCAGGGCTCAAACCCGTGTCCCCTGCATTGGCAGGCAGATTCTTAACCACTGCGCCACCAAGGAAGCCCTGCTCTGCCATCTTCAGTTCCAATCTTTTATGTATAAAACTCAGTCACACTCAATAACTTTGTTCTCTCTTTCTACTTTCCCAGTATGGTTACATTCTGTTTATATATAAAGATGGTTTCATGATATTTTATTAGTTCGTCTTTAGATAGAGTGCATTGTGCAGTTCTGGAAGGCAAGAACTATGTTTTAATTGTTTTTACCTTCCTAATGCTAGTGCATTATACACTTTCCATAATCATGTGTTGAATGAATGACACTACATTTTCTTTCCAAAAAAAAAAAGGGGTTTGCATTTTTATAATCCCATCTTTATCACCTGTCCTGTGATCCTTTTCTAACCTAGCAGTATTGCTTTTTTTTAATTGAAGTATAGTTAATTTACAGTGTTGTGTTAGTTTCAGGTGTACAGCAAAGTGATTCAGTTATACATACATATATATATATATATATATATTTCCAGATTCCTTGCCCTTATAGGTTATTGCAAAATATTGAGTGTAGTTCTCTGTGCTGTACAGTAGGTACTTGTTGGTTATCTATTTTATATACAGTAGTATGTCAGTATTGCTTTTTAAATAACTTGTGCTTTGGACTGTCTTTCTTAGATGGAGAAAATATTCACCTAAGATAATTTTTAAATACTCAAAAGTCATTCATGTACATGATGAGACTTGGTAGTTGAATTGCACATTCCCTCTGGGAGGACTTTTCTCAGCAGGGATCACCACTTTAGAAATTCTCTACAAATGGTTTCTCTGAAGGGAGCCTGTAAACTAGAGAACACTGATTCAATCCCCTGTCAATCTCTGTCTCGTGAAAGGTTTCTGAACTGAATTATGCGACCATCTCTTACTGTGTGGTTTGGCTACTCTAAACCTTCTTCTCAGCTGTGTTCCTGGGCATGATTATTGCCCAGAAAAATTCAGGACGGAGTGGCCAATTCAAAGTCTGCTGCCATAGGTTTAGCTACCGAAGTGGATGTCTTAACTTATTTTCTGAGTACAGGATCAGAGTCCCCGGACAGTAGCCAAATATCTGCTCCACGTTATGCTTAGGCACTAAAACTCGAGTAAGATAACACTCTTGCCATCTTTGGAGCTTTGAAACCTTGACAGTAATTATTAAAAACTACTAACAGTCCAAATTCTTCAGCAGTGTAATGCGATAAAAGTTAAGCTGAACCTCAGTTAAGGGTTTCTAATATAATCTCTCTTGCTATATTTATTGTTAAAGAATGAGTCAACTGCTTCACATGTTATTTGTAAATTAACCAGATTGGAATTGCTATATTATTACTAGGAGAAATTGGCTTATTTTATCCTCAAAGTAAGGAAATTTCCATCTAGACCAGTAAATTGAATTATTTTCCTGGTTTATACCACATATACACTATTGATAATTGTCAGTGCTTACTTACTGTTGAAAGACATGGTTCAATTTTTTAAATAGTGAAAAAAGTGAATACAGATAACATGTTTTGAATGCTTTCTATGAGCTAGGAGCTTTACATACTTTATTCTGTTTAACAACCCAACAGCTCACAGCAAGATTTGCCCCATTTTACAGATGAAGAAACTGATATCCTCAAGGCGAACAGTCAGTAAGAAGCATAGACACTGTTTGAAACTTCACCTGCATGGTTTTAAAGCCTTTGCTCTTTCTGATTTCCTAAGTTACCTCCTTTGCCAGTTCTTCACCCACCTTTTTGCTTTAAACTCCTTAAAAATTAAAATATAGAGATTATTTATATATATATACATATAAAATGAAATCTAAGGCTATTTCTTTGGAGACAATGAAGATAATGGTATAATTACAAAATATAATTCAAACTACAGTGATAGGAGCCTCCACTGGCGTTATGGCCAAAGTCATAGTGTTCCCAAGCTAGTTATGCATGTCCTGGGAACAGAGAATGGCCCAGGGTCCTTCTGCCCCCAACCCCTGCCGTGTCTCCACACTGAGTCTCTTCAATGTCTCAAGGTCTCCCTCTCTTCACATCGGGCCCTGAATTTGGATAGGAGACCTGCTGAGGCTGTGCATTCAGTTTTCTTTGTAGCTCTGCTGCCCTTACAGTTAAATCCTATACCTGAATTTCAGCACAGACTGCAGGATTTAAGGGTCTCTTTAAACTCTACATGGAGATTTTATGACTTTTTCAGGGTACTTTGAATTGCTAGTTAGCTAACCCGAACCTATGATTTTCTTTTGTCCAGGTCTCTAAATCTATTAAATAAAACCAGACAGCTTCAGAATCATGATAATTATCCTGGGCCCCATGCTGACTGCCACTGCTAGTGCATACTCCAATGCTTCTCTTCCTTTGGCTACTTCCCTCAGTCCCCCACAGGGACCTGTCCGTGCTTGTGATGCTACTGCATGCCAGAGTCATTACCTCCTCACTTACCAACAGCTGTGTGGTCCTTATCTCTGACCACAAGAGACTCAGATCCAGAACCCCATCTCGCCTGTCTGCTTTGTAGGGCCCCTTTTGGTAACAGCTATTGGTCTGGGTTCTTCCTGAAATCAGTGCCCAAAACAAGGTCTTGCATTCAGGATGTTTATATTGGGAAGCATGAAAGTGGGAAGGGGAAAATGTCAATCCAAGTGTGCTTTGTGGTCTCCAGTATGGGCCCCAGGGCTTGATCCCTTCAGGAGCCCTCGAGGAGCTGTGTGAAATGTACCCCAGGTTTATTTCCCTGAGGGACAGACAAGGGGAGAATTTGTTTTCTGCCTCTCGTCCCCAGTTGGCTAAGGGTTGCTTTCTGGTGTTAACTCCCTCTCACTTCCAGACACCTGTGGGATCAGAAGGGCTGGTCTGCAGCATCTCACATGGCCTGACAGTGGCAGAGAAGCCTGGGGGCAGAAAGTGGGCAGTGTAATTGAGGCAGCTGACATAATGTGCGGTCAGCTTACCTCTGAGCACGGTTGATTGTGTCAGGAATGACTGGAGTAAAAAGATGGGCTGAGAGCATGTGACGTGGGACACAACTGGTGTCAGATTCAGATACGATCTTGTTCTGTGGCTCCAACAAATCATCATACAGCAGTCATACAACAGGACATTTCCTAACGTCTGGATTAGTCGGCTTCAAATCACACCACGTATAGGGCATTCGTGACGCCATGCTGGTCGGGGTTCCCTAGCTCCTCCTTAGCTCCTCCCTTTTGGAGCATTCACAAATGTGGCACAGACTCCAGTTCACGTAGAATACACAAATATTTGGTGCTTTATCTAAACTAAGGCTGATGTACATTCCCGTGGCTAGTTCCATGCACATGTTTTTGGCATAACATTTTTGGGGTTGCTGATGCTTTTCCGAGTAGTGGTGTAAAACGTGCTCCTCTCTGCATCAGAGAAGGTAGACATAGACTTAATTGAAGTCCAAGTTTTGAGAGAGCCCAGAACAAAGATCTATGGCTCCAGTGATGGGGGAGACTTCAGTCAGATCCACTTGGGAAGCTTTTCTTGCAAGGTCATGCTCTTGGCAGGGGGACATGGAAGGGGATCGAAGGACGAGAGTGTGTGTTGCTCGAAGTTGCTTCATAGGTGATTCTGCAACACCCCACCCATTTTCCATTGAGAATACTGAAGTGAGTTAATTTGCCCAGTAGCTAGATGGTGTTTCACTGGACGGTTGGCATTCCTCTCACTGCTCCATCAGATTCCTGCAGCAGTATCCAAGGCTAGGAGAGGCCGTGTGGAACGAGGGCAGCTGTAGACAAAGCTCCTGGAACACATAAGTGATGGGTTTTGATGAGGAAGCAGGCAGAATACTTGCACAGACTTATACATTAGTCAGCTTTAAAAACCCTGGACTGTCTTCTTGGCCTCTTGGCCACGTGTACTAGTCTCCTCAGTCCTCACCACTAAAGGACCTGAACCTGATGCTTTCCTAAAACTGATCTTGAGGCTGGCAGCAGGCCACCTCTACACTGCAGACCATCTGCGTGCACCGGGAGTCCTGCCTGCCACCTACCCAGCCGGGGTGGCCTCCCGGGATGTTTCCCTTGGCAGGAGTGTCTTACAGCTGGGCCAATTATTAGTGAGTTTCTGAATTATTTATGTCAATGTTCCCTTTCATTACTGTGAATTGTCATGAATTGGATGTAATCAGGATGATTGAGGTTTGAGGAACAAAGAATGAGGTGCATTTTTTAGTTTAATGTTATAACTTGTTGGGCTTTGTTATTGCTCTTAAAGCTCCTACCAAAACTAAGAGAAGCCATTTGGTGTGTCGGAAGGGCCCTAGACTTGGAGTCTGGAGACCCTGGTTCCTGCACCTGCTCTCCTGCCCTGGACTCGGCCTTACAGTACTTGGTGATCACCTGTTTAATGTCCTGATACGTCAGTTGTGGGTATTTATTTAGCTTATCATGTTGCAAGCTAGAAGGCAGCTGTCTGCAAACTGGAAGAGAGTCGTCACTAGAAACCGACCATGCTGATCTCAAAGTTCCAGCCTCTAAAACTGGGAGAAAATCAATTTCTGTTGTTTAAGCCTATGGTATAATACCAGTCTATGGTATTTTGTTATGGCAGCCCGAACAGACTAATATAAGGGGCTAGACTAGAGAAGACAGACTATCAGAAGTGGAAGGCAACTTGTCTTAGTTTGAATTCTTCCAAAAGCAGATTCTGAGACAAGGATTAGAATGAAAGCAATTTGTTTGGGAGGTGAGTCCAGGAAGCAATGCTGAGGGTGTGGGGAGGTGAGACTGAGGGAGATAGGAAAGCCAACGTGGGTTATCTCTATGGGCAACTGGAGCTTAATATCCCTGAGGACCCTCTGAACAACAATGTGGAATATGCCTTGGAATTTTCCTATTCAAGGCCAGGAAAACTGTGATGCTCATATATCAACTCACTATCCCCATGAAGGCATTAAGTTCCCAGCACTTCTGGTCTACCTGGCACATATCAGTCTAGCAGCAGTTTTCCTGGGTCAGAGAGCCACCAGAGAGATGTGTAGCAAGGCATGCATGGGAACTGTCTCAGGTCACCTCCAGGGTGGACTGAAGGGACAAGAATGCAGCACAGATGACATCTGCTACAGACAGCAGAACTCTCACACTTTAAGGTGAACTCTTGTGAAAATACAGTCTGTTTCGTAGGTCTGTAGTGGGACCTGAGAGTCTGCGTTTGTAACAAGTTCCCCATGATGAAGATGTAGCTCATTCATGGACCAGACTCTGAGTAAAGAGTTTCACACTCTTTCATGAATTTAGCTCAGTTCAACATGTATTTATTGGTCACTTGCTGAGCTAGATCCTGGGGCTACCAGTGCTTGCCATAGGGACTAGAGAGATCAGTACATGATACTGAGCAGGGCCCTGTGGGGCTCCTGGGCACAAAAGCCTTTCTGTGTCCCCCATTTCTTGATTACAGGGAATAGGCTTTATTTAGCCTCCATGACCTTCCCTGAGTTCCAAAGGGCAGGTTCAAACAGTTGCTAATTAGGGAAGGGAGGGGATGCAGAGACACGGGAGGAGCAGTCAAGAGAAACAATAGTGCAGCCTTAGGGCACGGTCCTGGTTCCCCATAAAGGGATACACATAACAACATCTTTGAGCTTTTTTGCAGATACAGAAACCCCCAGCAGGTCGGAGAAGTTAACGGTATGCTACCCACAAGTTCGTAGACCCCAGACTTGTTGGAACCGTAAGGTTGATGATGCACTTGCCTCACCACCAACCAATCAGAAGAATGTCCAGGAGCTAATCACACCCTCCTTGAACCATTACTATAAAACTCCTCACTACCCCCTCCAGGTTGGGACACATAGTTTTGAGGACATTAGCTCAGTTTGGCCCTCTTTGACTGCAGAACAATAAAGCTATTCTTTTCTACTTAACCCAAAACTCTGTCTCCACGATTTAATTTGGTATTGGGTACAGAGGCCGGATTTGGCTTCAAACAGATGGATCAGGTGTTGCATCCGTTTTACAGATGATCTAAGGGTTTATTCTGCTTCAGTTGTCCAGGGTTGGAAGTGCTTACTACATATTTGTCTTAAGAAACAGAAGAAAGTGCAATTCCTGAACTGTTTCTGTCTCTTGGATAGAATTTTAGCCTATAAAAATGGTAAAACCATTAGCACAGATTTACCTCTAGATATGCTCCCAATGTCTTAGTAGCAGCCTCTCTGGAACCATGGGAGGGTTTTCATAAAGCCATTACTTACTTTAGTATTTTAAAATAACAAAAAAAAAATCTAGAGTTGTCATAAAAAGAGCGACATTTTTGTAGCACTTCACAGCTTACAAAGTGCTTTCCATCACATTATCTCATTATGTCTTTTGCAGGCTTGAGAGAAATCATCTACAAATGGGGTTTAAAAATAAATGTATTGCACATTAGGGCAGGTACATTACACACCTGGGTACGTGATAGTCCAGATCCAAGATAATGAAAAATGGCCCTGAAGAAGACTGCATATAAACATCCACTGTGTCCTGGGGCACTCGGGGAAACTCTGCATTAGCTGGGAAAAGAAGTTCAGCCTCACTGTTGCTGGTCTCTCACTTTTAAACTTTCCACAAGGGTCTTATATTTGCTCTCTGTGCTGATCTTCCAGTTTGACCACTTGGCTTTTCATCCTGCTGAGATGCTTTGGGCCATCTGTATGCCCACACTGAAGTCAAGCACCAAGAGCGTGACTCATACGCAATGGACACACCACCTGGCTGTCAGCCTCTGGCTGGACAGTAAATGGATTCAGCCAGTCAGATAAGAAAATGAAAATGAGGTGGTAAAGACTTTCTTTAGGCATTGTAAAATGACCTGGCTGGGATGACCTTTGTAAAGATTTAGCTTCATATGCCCAAGAACTCTAATTATACCTATCAAATGTTATCGGTAGAGATTATGAATTATATCTAATATATAATTATACCTAAATAAAAGGGAAGATTCTATTTATAATAAAATTCAATGATTTCATTTATAATAACTTCAATAACCTTGAAATATTGAAAGAGAAGCAGATGGATCTCATTCATGAATATTTTATGAGTTAGAATGCTTTTTGCTATATGAAATGGAATATTTAATCAAACCTAAAAATAAGAGTTAACTGTTTACATAACCTAAATCTGGAAATAATGGTTCTGAGTTTTGTTAATTCAGCAGCACAATTGTGTGAGTTCTGGGTCAGCTTCTCTGCGATTCTTTTAATTTTAATTTCATGGTCACAAAATGGCTGCCACAGCTCTAGGCATTATGTCCTCACACCACTGAATCCAAACAGGAAGGAGAGTGCTTCCTTTACACCCTTTTTTTTTTTTTTTTTAATTATGGAGAACAATCATTCTGAGAATTCCCTCCTAAGTTCTCCTCTGGCCCTTTTGACCAGAAGTCGGTCTTAGGCCCACTGGCGCAACAATCACTGGTAAAGGAAATGAGATGAGCGTTACTGACCAGACTAATTATGTTTAATCTTCTAGGACTGGGGTGGGGTCCAAACTTCCTGCAGCACATTGCTTCCTCAAATCTGAACAAAATAAGTGTTATTCATAAGGACAAAAAGGAAATGGCTTTTGGGGAGGGAAGCAATATTGTCTGATGCACATATTTTCTATTGTTTCTTTAGAGGTTCTTTGTTAATTTGCAAATGAAACAACAGACAAAGGATTAATCTCCAAAATATACAAACAGCTCATGGAGCTCAATATCAAAAAAACAAACAATCCAGTTAAAAAATGGGCAGAAGATCTAAATAGACATTTCACCAAGGAAGACATACAGATGGCCAAGAGGCATATGAAAAGATAGTCAACATCACTAATTATTAGAGAAATGTAAACAAAAACTACAATGAGGTATCACCTCACACCGTTCAGAATAGCCATTAACAAAACAGCTAGAAACAATAAATGCTGGGAAGGGTGTGGTGAAAAGGGGAATGTTAATTGATATAAACCACAGCGGGAATTGTTGTGGGAATGTAAATTGATAAAATCACTGTGGAAAACAGTATGGAGGTTCCTTAGAAAACTAAAAATAGAACTACCATATGACCCAGCAATCCCACTACTGGGCATATACCCATTTGTTAATTGAAATGGAGACACATTCAGGGGTTAGAATCAAAGATTAAGATTGAAAACATTACCTCTTACTGAATTCTACAGAAGTATATAAAAATGTTTTGTAGTACAAATCATGTTTCTTCCTAGTTTTGTTTGGGGAACCACCAACTGAAACCACCCGCCCTGGCCAGGCACAGCAGTAACCACTTGCATGAGTTATCTTACATCAGGGGGTCCTGGTAAGGAACGCGGAACTAACAAGCTACTACCAACCGGAAGATTTGGGAAAGGTCAAAAGGAGATAGGAGATGCCAGTCCATACGTCCTACCAACCTCCTGGAATACGTCTCGCTGGAATCTATCTTGGCTGAGTGATGCGTGCACCACCAGGGAGCACCCTGAATCAGAAAAATGGGCCAGACACAACCCAGAAACTAACCCCATTACCATAAAACCCAAGACTGCCAGCCACCTGGCAGAGCAGTTCTCCTGGGTTCCCTTACCCTGCTGCTCTCCACCTGGGCGCCCCTTCCCAATAAAGTCTCTTGCTTTGTCAGCAAGTGTGTCTCTTGGACACTTCATTGCTGGGTGTTAGACAAGAGCCCACTCTCGGGCCCTGGAAGGGGTCCCCCTTCCTGAAACAGTTTGGGTTTCTTATGGAATGGAAATCTTCCTGTCCAGATCTTAGCCCATATAAGGTGACATGTGTCCCCATCACACGGCTGCCTCCCTGGGGTCTTCAGAAGGATAGAAGGAGAAATGACACAAGGGCTAAAGCTACTGGCAAAGCTTTTTATTTTCTTTTAAATATATCTTCATTGAAGTATAATTGCTTTACAGTACCGTTTTAGTTTCTGTTGCACAACAAAGCGAATCAGCCATATGTATACACATGTCCCCATATCCCCTCCCTTTTGAGCCTCCCTCCTATCCTCCCTATCCCACCCTTCTAGGTCATCGCAAAGCACAGAGCCCATCTCCCTGTGCTATGCTGCAGCTTCCCACCAGCCAACTATTTTACATTCGGTAGTGTATATACGTCGATGCTACTCTCACTTCGCCCCAGCTTCACCCTCCCACCCCATGTCATTAAGTCCATTCTCTATGTCTACCTCTTTATTCCTACCCTGCAACTAGGTTCATCAGTACCATTTTTTTGGTTTTGTTTTTAGATCCCATATATATATACGTTAGCATACGGTATTTGTTTTTCTCTTTCTGACTTACTTCACTCTGTGTGACAGACTCTAGGTCCATCCACCTCACTACAAATAACTCAATTTCATTTCTTTTTATGGCTGAGTAATATTCCATTGTATATATGTGCCACATCTTCTTTATCCATTCCTCTGTTGATGGACATTTAGGTTGGTTCCATGTCCTGGCTCTTGTAAATAGTGCTGCAATAAATATTGGGGTGCATGTTTCTCTTTGAATTACGGTTTTCTCAGGGTATATGCCCAGTAGTGGGATTGCTGGGTCATATGGTAGTTCTATTTTTAGTTTTTTAAGGAACCTCCATACTGTTTTCCACAGTGGTTGTATCAATTTACATTCCCACAACAATTCCCGCTGTGGTTTATATCAATTAACATTCCCCTTTTCACCACACCCTTCCCAGCATTTATTGTTTCTAGCTGTTTTGATAATGGCTATTCTGAATGGTGTGAGGTGATACCTCATTGTAGTTTTTATTTACATTTCTCTAATAATTAGTGATGTTGACTATCTTTTCATATGCCTCTTGGCCATCTGTATGTCTTCCTTGGTGAAATGTCTATTTAGGTCTTCTGCTCATTTTTTAACTGGATTGTTTGTTTTTTTGATATTGAGCTCCATGAGCTGTTTGTATATTTTGGAGATTAATCCTTTGTCTGTTGTTTCATTTGCAAATATTTTCTCCGATTCTGAGGGTTGTCTTTTTGTCTTGTTTATGGTTTCCTTTGCCGTGCAAAAGCTTTTAAGTTTAATTAAGTCCCTTTTGTTTATTTTTGTTTTTATTTCCGTTACTCTAGGAGGTGGGTCAAAAAAGATCTTGCTGTGGTTTATGTCAAAGAGTGCTTTTCTTATGTTTTCCTCCAAAAGTTTTATGGTGTCTGGTCTTACATTTAGGTCTTTAATCCATCTGGAGTTTATTTCTGTGTATAGTGTTAGGTAGTATTCTAATTTCATTCTTTTACATGTAGCTGTCCAGTTTTCCCAGCACCACTTATTGAAGAGGTTGTCTTTTCTTCATTGTATGATCTTGCCTCCTTTGTTGTAAATTAAGTGACCATATGTGTGTAGGTTTATCTTTGGGCATTCTGTCCTGTACCATTTATCTATATTTCAATTTTGTGCCAGTACCATACTGTCTTGATTACTGTAGCTTTGTGGTATAGTTTGAAGTTCAGGAGCCTGATTCTTCCAACTTCATTTTTCTTTCTCAAGATTGCTATGGCTATTTGGGGTCTTTTCTGTTTCCATATGAATTGTTCTAATTTTTTGTTCTAATTCTGTGAAGAATGCCATTGGTAGTTTGATAGGGATTGCATTGAATCTGTAGATTGCTTTGGGCAGTATAGTCATTTTCACAATATTGATTCTTCCAGTTCAAGAACTGTTTCTCTACCTGTTTATGTCATCTTTGATTTCTTTCATCAGTGTTTTATAGTTTTCTTTTTTTTATTAATTAATTTATTTAATTATTTTTGGCTGTGTTGGGTCTTTGTTTCTGTGCGAGGGCTTTCTCTAGTTGCGGCGAGCGGGGGCCATTCTTCATCGTGGTGCGCGGGCCTCTCACTGTCACGGCCTCTCTTGCTGCGGAGCACAGGCTCCAGACACGCAGGCTCAGTAGTTGTGGCTCATGGGCCCAGTTGCTCTGTGGCATATGGGATCCTCCCAGACCAGGGCTTGAACCCGTGTCCCCTGCACTGACAGGCAGATTCGCAACCACTGCGCCACCAGGGAAGCCCATTTTATAGTTTTCTCAGTACAAGTCTTTCGCCTCCTTAGGCAGGTTTATTTCTAGGTATTTTCTTTTTGTTGCAGTGGTAAATGGGAGTGTTTCCTTAATTTCTCTTTCTGATTTTTCACTCTTGGTATATAAGAATGCCAGAGATTTCTGTGCACTAATTTTGTATCCTGCAAGCTTACCAAATTCACTGATTAGTTCTAGTAGTTTTCTGGTGGCGTCTTTAGGATTTTCTATGTCTAGTATCATGTCATCAGCAAATAGTGACAGTTTTACTTCTTCTTTTCCAATTTGTATTCCTTTCATTTCTTTTTCTTCTCTGATGGCCGTGGTTAGGACTTCCAAAACTATGTTGAATAAGAATGATGAGAGTGAACATCCTTGTCTTGTTCCTGATCTTAGTGGAAATGCTTTCAGCTTTTTACCATTGAGTATGGTGCTTGCTGTGGGTTTGTCATATATGGCCTTTACTATGTTGAGGTATGTTCCCTCTATGTCCATTTTCTGGAGAGCATTTATCATACATGGGTGTTGAGTTTTGTCAAAAGCTTTTTCTGCATCTATTGAGATGATCATATGGTTTTTATTCCTTAATTTGTTAACGTGGTGTATCACATTGATTGATTTGCATATATTGAAGAATCCTTGCATCCCTGCGATAAATCCCACTTGACCATGGTGTGTGATCCTTTTAATGTGTTGTTGGATTCTGTTTGCTAGTATTTTGTTCAGGATTTTTACATTTATGTTCATCGGTGATATTGGTCTATAATTTTCTTTTTTTTGTGATATCTTTTTCTGGTTTTGGTATCAGGGTGATGGTGGCTTTGTAGAATGAATTTGGGAGGGTTTCTCTCACTGCAATTTTTTGGAAGAGTTTGAGAAGGATGGGTGTTAGCTCTTCTCTAAATGTTTGATAGAATTCGCCTGTGAAGCTATCAGGTCCTGGACTTCTGTTTGTTGGAAGATTTTTAATTACGGTTTCAATTTCCTTACTCGTGATAGGTCTGTTTATACTTTCTAATTCTTCCTGGTTCAGTCTTGGGAAAATTGTACCTTTCCAAGAATTTGTCCATTTCTTTGTGGTTGTCCATTTTTTTGCCATATAGTTGTTTGTAGTAGTCTCTTATAATCCTTTGTATTTCTGCAGTGTCAGTTGTGCTTTCTCCTTTTTCATTTCTAATTTTATTGATTTGAATCCTCTCCCTTTTTTTCTTGATGAGTCTGGCTAAGGGTTTATCAATTTTGTTTATCTTCTCAAAGAACCAGCTTTTAGTTTTATTGATCTTTGCAATTGTTTTCTTCATTTCTATTTCATTTATTTTTGCCCTGATCTTTATGATTTCTTTCCTTCTACTGACTTTGGGTTTTCTTTGTTCTTCTTTTTCTAGTTGTTTTAAGTTAGGGTTAGAAAGTTTATTTGAGATTTTTTTTGTTTCTTGAGGTGAGATTTAATTGCTATAAACTTCCCTCTTAGAACTGCTTTGGCTGCATCCTGTAGGTTTTGGGTCGTCGTGTTTTCATTGTCATTTGTTTCTATGTATTTTTTAATTTCTTCTTTGATTTCTTCAGTGATCTCTTGGTTATTTAGTAGCACACTGTTTAGCCTCCATGTATTTGTGTTTTTTATAGTTTTCTTTCCTGTACTTGATTTCCAATCTCAAAGTGTTGTGGTCAGAAAAGATGCTTGATACGTTTTCAATTTTCTTAAATCTTCCAAGGCTTGATTTGTGACCAAAGATGTGATCTATCCTGGTGACTGTTCCATGTGCACTTGAGAAAAAAGTGTATACTGCCACTTTGGGGTGGAATGTTCTAGAAATATCAATTAGCTCTATCTGGTCTATTTTGTCATTTAAAGCTTGTGTTTCCTTATTTATTTTCTGTTTGGATGATCTGTCCGTTGGTGTAAGTGGGGTGTTAAAGTCCCCTACTATTATTGTGTTATTGTCGATTTCTCCTTTCATGGTTGTTAGCATTTGCCTTATGTATTGAGGTGCTCCTATGTTGGGTGCATAAACATTTATAATTGTTATATCTTCTTCTTGGATTGATCCTTCAATCATTATGTAGTGTCCCTCCTTATCTCTTGTAACATTCTTTATTTTAAAGTCTGTTTTATCTCATAGGAGTATTGCTACTCCAGCTTTCTTTCGATTTCCATTTGCATGGAATATTTTTTCCATCCCCTCACATTCAGTCTGTATGTGTCCCTAGGTCTGAAGTGGGCCTCTTGTAGGCGGCGTATGTATGGGTCTTGTTTTTGCATCCATTCAGCCAGTCTGTGTCTTTTGGTTGGGGCTTTTAATCCATTTACATTCAAGGTTATTATCAATATGTATGTTCCTATCACCATTTTCTTAATTGTTTTGGGTTTGTTTTTGTGGGTCTTTTTGTTCTCTTGTGTTTCCCACCTAGAGAAGTTTCTTTAGCATTTGTTGTAAAGCTGGTTTGGTGCTGTTGAATTCTCTTAGCTTTTGTTTGTCTGAAAAGCTTTTGACTTCTCCATCTAATCTGAATGAGATCCTTGCTGGGTAGAGTAATCTTGGTTGTAGGTTTTTCTCTTTCATCATTTTAAGTATATCCTGCCACTCCCTTCTGGCCTGCAGAGTGTCCACTGAAAAATCAGCTGATAACCTTATGGGGATTCCTTTGTATGTTATTTTTTTTGTTTTTCCCTTGCTGCCTTTAATACTTTTTCTTTGAATTTAATTTTTGTTAGTTTGATTAATATGTGTCTTTGTGGTTTTTTTCCTAGGATTTTTCCTGTATGGGACTCTGTGTGCTTCCTGGACTTGGGTGACTATTTCCTTTCCAACGTTAGGGAAGTTTTCCACTATAATCTCTTCAAATATTTTCTCAGACCCTTTCTGTTTCTGTCTTTTTCTGGGACTCCTATAATTTGAATGTTGCTGCGTTTAGTGTTGTCCCAGGGTTCTCTGAGATTGTCTTCAATTCTTTTCATTCTTTTTTCTTTCTTCTGCTCCTCAGCAGTTATTTCCACCATTTTGTCCTCCAGCTCACTTATTCATTCTTCTGCCTCCGTTATTCTGTTATTGATTCCTTCTAGTGTATTTTTCATTTCAGTGATTGTGTTGTCATCTCTGTTTGTTTGTTCTCTAGTTTTTCTAGATCTTTGTTAAACATTTCTTGTATTTTCTCAATCTGTGCTTGCATTCTATTTCTGAGATTCTGGATCATCCTTACTATCATTACTCTGAATTCTTTTTCAGGTAGATTGCCTATTTCCTCTTCATTTATTTGGTCTTGTAGGTTTTTACCTTGCTCCTTCATCCGTGACATATTTTTTTGCTGTCTCATTTTTCTTTTCTTTTTTCTTTTTTTTATGAGCGGGATTGTGTTCCTGTCTTACTGGTTGTTTGACCTGAGGCTTCCAACACTGGAGTCTGTAGGCTATTGGGCAGAGCTGGGTCTTGGTGCTGAGATGAGGAACTCTGAGAGACCTCACTCTGATGAATATTCCCTGGGGTCTGAGGTTCTCTCTTAGCCCAGTGGGTCGGACTCGGAGTGCTCACCTCAGGAGCTTCTGCCCGACCCTGGGCTCACGAATTAAGATCCTGCAAGCTGCGTAGGGCAGCCAAAAAAAAAAAAAAAAAAAAGTAAAATTAGACTAGGAAACTAACAGATATGTTAGAAAGAATGTAAAAATAAAAATATAGATGAATCAACATACCACAATAGTACAGAAGAGGAGGAGGGAAAAGGAAGAAAACAAAGAAAGGGCCGTGTAGGGGGGTAAGGCCCTGGCTGTGGGTAGTGCGGCCTAAGCAAGGGTGAGGTTTGGGTGGTGGGCGGGACCTATGCTCGGGACCCACAGGGCTGGAAAAGGCTCTGGGGTCTGTTGGGGGTGGGACTTAGGCTCAGTGAACAGAAGGGGCCCAGGCGTGGCCCATCGCTGGTCTCAGAGGGCAGGGGGGCTCACCTGGGAGCCCTGCAGGCTTCCTAGGCTTGAGTGGGCGGGGCAATCTCCCTCCGCTCCTCTCCGGGAGGCCCCCTCCTGCCTGCCTCTCCTGATCTCCCCAGCCTCCCTCCCATGACCCCAGGACCCATGTGGCCTTGATGGGGGGTTGGAGGGTTGGGGATCGGCCTGGGAGCTCAGCAGGCTCCCTGGGCCCGAGTGGGCAGGACAATCGCCCTCTGCTCCTTTCTCGCTCCTCCCGGAGGGCCCCTCCCGCCTGCCTCTCCTGATGTCCCCACCTCAGGGGCGCCGATCCTGTCTGGCTTCCACTTCTCCTCCCCCCTTGGTCCCCCTACATCCTACTGGTTTACTCTGGGGTTTCTCCCGTCTCCTTGGGGGTCAGAGTCTCCCATCAGCGGCCGGCAGGCACCTGAGCTGTGGGGAGACGCTAACTCCGCGCCTTCCCACACCGCCATCTTGACTCCTCCCCCCGTGGAAAAGCTTTTAAGAGAGAATTTTCAGGGGAATTTGGAAATTGAGGGAGAGTAGAGCTGTGGGGAGGAAAGTAGGTATGAGGGGAAGGAGGATTTGAACCTGTGTTACTATGAGCAGGTATCCACTCCCTTCATATTTCAAAAAACACAGCTAAGAATGTGGGCTAACCTAGGACTGATGTCTGCTTGGTAGCCTGTGTCTCTTTTCAACATTGCTCTGAGGGTTTTGGCTTCAGTAGGGCACATTCTCGTCATTGATAATAAGGGATAGGCATAGTATTTTCCCCATGCCATTTCTGACTGAAAAGCCAATCTAGATCTGTGGGAAGGCTCTATGGAAATTATAAGATGTTGGTACCTCTGTGCCTCAGGTCATCTCAAGTTCCAAGATGGCATCTCAAGCTTCAGACCCTACATCCACTTTCCAGCGTGCAGGAAGGAAGAAAAGGGAAGATGTAGAGGAGACCAAAGGCAGTGCTAATTGGTTTCTTAAGGATGATTCTCAGTAGGCCTCATGATACATCTACGCACATTCCACTAATCAGGATTTAGTCTCGTGGTCCATCTAGCTATTTGGGAGTCTGGAAATGTAGTCTTTAGTTTGGTTGGCCATGTACTTAGCTAAAGATTCTATTACTATGGAAAAGAGGCAAAATGGATATTGGGGGAACGATAAAAAGGAGCCTCTTCTACACCCATACCTCTCTCTATGAATGGCAGATGGACTAGCATTTTTATGTCTGTTTACTTTTGTCATTTGTTTAGCATGGAATGTCCTTTCCCCCCTCTTGCATCTCACCTATCTCCCTAATTCCTTTGTTGTCTACTGAATTTTTTTCTCACTGTTAAGCTTAATTCAATGTCACTTCCTCAAAGGAGTCTCCTCGGACTCTACCAGTTAGAACTAACTTCTTCTGTGTTCCCTAGCCCCCTTTTCCTACTTTCATTATAGCAAAGTGTTCATTCTGTTTCCCATTATCAGGAGTTGTTTAGTTTTTCCTTTAGATTGCAAACTTCCTGAGAGTTGGATCCTGGATTTAGTCATCACCAAATCCATAGAGTGCCTACATGAAAGAGAAGTAAATTCATGTCTCGTGTAAGCCAGTGTAATTTTGTACTTTTAATCACTCACAGCCAAGTATAATCCTAACGAATGTAAGATCTTTCTCCCTTTCCTTTACAGAGTTGAACACCACTCTATTTCTGAACTGACGATTATACAGATACCATGTAAGAAGGGCTCACATATTAAAATAAGTTAATGAATGGAAGAAGATTGGGAAATAGTCTTATATTAGTGCAGTGTTAGAGGGGTTCGTAGGGTGTGGAGGAAGGAAGAAGGCTTTGTAATCTGACATATCTGCTTTAAAATCTTGAGTGTCTTATAGATGTGTGACCTCAGGTAACGAAATTATTCTCCCTAACCCAGAGTTTCCAGATCTGTAAAATGGAAATGAAAGTACTTACTTTGCAGGGTTGTTTTGAGAATTAGGTAAAATGTCTGCAATGAGCCTGATACTTAGGGGATACTTGTTCCTGGGCATTATTATAATCATCATACTGCAGATTTGGAATGGTTAAGGGAAAAGCTCTATGTTGCCCTACCCCAGAGCCACAAAGCTGATTGCACATGGGTCAGGGGTTCTTGGAAAGAGATTTGCTACAGAAGGCAAGGAATGTTATTACTGGTAACAGAAATTGAGAGCATATCATTTATACCCCTGTAATTGAGTTGAAATTTGGCATATTGACATCAACAATATTCATCTAACATCCATTTTAAAAGTCTCCAGATGAAAAACTTAGACACAAAGTAGAAGCATTCACTGATGCTCTTAATAGTTATAGCAACATGTAAGGTAATAGTAAAAATGATGAAAGTGGCAATTCCACTGAAATGGGGGCTGAAGCATACTGTTAAATTGAATCCATAGTTAAAATAGCCTGGGTTTTTCATGGTTCTCTAAGCAGGAGCAGTTAAACCCCAGATTTTGTTTTTGTTGACAGCAATATAGAAGTTATGTCTATCACAGACCAACAGCAATCAGTGGCACAGCTGTCAGAACTTCAAGGTCAGAATAAAAGAGTAGATGCTGTAATTTTAAGGAAAATTGGAGAAGTTTATGTGAAGACTTGGTTAAAAAATGTCTTGTGGATTCCCCAAAGCGTATGAGTAACTTTTTTGACTTTGTACCATGTGAAGTCTCCATGATGTTTTTAGTATACACTGAGGCTAATACCTAACCTGTATTTAGCACTTTCCCGTTTATTATATGATTTGACATATCTTAACTAATTTAGCTGTTGCATTCATTTTCCATTACTGCATAAGAAAGTACTACAAACTTGACTGTTTAAAACAGCACACGTTTATTCTCTCAGTCTCTATGGGTCAGAAGTCTGGGCACAACTTAGCTGAGTTCTCTGCTGAGGGCCTCACAGGGGTGTAATTAAGGTGTCATCTAGGCTGCATTCCCATCTGGAGGATCAACTGGGAAAAAACCTGGTTTCAACTCATCCAGGTTATTGGCAGAATTAATTTCCTGTTGTTGTAGGACTGAGAGCCCTGGTTTCTTGCTGAGCCCTGAGCTACCAGACACTCAGCTCCTGGAGGCACATGGGCTTTTTCAACTTGCCCATTGACTTCACCAAGCTGGCAAAGAGAGTTTCTAGAGTCTACTAGCAAGATGGAGTCTTATATAACATAATATAATCACAGAGTGACCTGTAATTTTCATCATATTCAATTGGTTAGAGGTAAATCACATGTCCTGCTCACACTCAAGGGGAGAGGATTAAACAAAGGCATGGACACCGGGAAGAAGGGATCATTGTGGGTCACCTGGAGTGTGTCAGTCACAATTATCAAGACAGTCCTTTGAGAAGGCTGGGTAGATGTTCTTACTTTTGTTTTGCAGATGAAGACACTGATATTCAATTAGAGAGGATACTGAAGATTACACAGTTAATAGAAGGTAAGATTAAACCCAGGATCCCTAAATCCTAGTTCTATGCTCTAACCATCAGTGTCTGTCTTATATATCTATGTATCTACCCATCCATCCAGTCATGTGTTCAGTCATCCTAGTCCAATGTTCTTTTCACTACATCATGACACTTCTTGGATAAATGTGAGTAATATTCAGCAAACTCATATCTTTGAACCCAGCAGAATCACCTCTTTGTCACTATATTAGACAAGTTAGGTTAGAGTCTCCCGTGGTAACAAATACCTTCAAAATCTCAATTACTTAACACAACAAAGTTTTATTTCTTGTTCATATTGTACATCCATTGCAGGTCAGTTGGGTACTTCGCTCCACATTTTCTTACTTGAGGACCCAGGCTGATATAGTCACCATTGTGAATGTTGCCAATCCCCTCATTCCAGAGGAAAAAGAGAGCTCTGGTGAGTTTTGCAATGGCAATGAGATGCAGTGACCTGGAAGGGAAACATATAGTATTTGCTTAAAACTCAGTTCAGAACTAGTCAAATGGCTCTACCCAATCATAACAGGGCCAGAAATTTCAATTCAATGCTATCCCCAGGAGTGAGGAGACTCCGAAATAATTGGCAGATAACTGGTGACATAATTATCACCACAGCCGTGAAAGTAGCCCACCACAAAATGATGCCCTGTCACCTTTGCATTGTTCATGGCTTCAGTCCCAAGTCCCTCACCCGACCTATCACTCTGCTTCTAGACCTGTTCCTGATAGCCTCAGCTTTTAACTCTTGGCTTACTTATATCTTCAGCACTGTATCTCTTGTAAAACCTAAGGTTTGCAACTGCTTCTCTTTACTGAACAAACCTTGGGTCTTCTCACCTGGCTGCAGTGAAGCCAATCTACTGACACTAGGTTGTGGTGAAGCAAAGTGCAGCGTTTATTGCAGAGCAGTAAGCAAGGAGTCCAGGCAGCTAATGCTCAAAAGACCTGAGCCCTCCCACCCCATGGCTTTCAGGGAAAGCTTTTTAAAGACAGAGTGAGGGAGGCTGGTTGTGGGGTATGTGATCAGCTCGTGGACATTCTTCTGATTGGTTGGTGGTGAGGTAATCGGGAGTCAACATCATCAACCTCCTGGTTCCAGCCAGTCTGGGGTCTATGGGCTTGGGGGAAGCATACAGTTAGCTTCTTCCACCTAGCGGGGTTTCAGTGTCTGAAAAACAGCTCAAAGGACATGACTCAGAATATTACAGCTCAAAGGACATGACTCAGAATATTACCTATAGCCCTTGAGGAGGAACTTGATGGCTAAACAATTATTATTTTGTTTTGCTTGACTGTTTCCCTTTGTTTCTGCATTTTCTCCCTTCCCTGATTAAATTAATTCTTTGGAACTAGGGGAAGGCATAAGAGGTTAAAGTATTTCTACAAACAAGAGGCAGGTGGAGGACATGGTGGGGGGTGGTCTCTCCCAGGAATGCCCCATAGGGTCCTGCTCAGTTACTCTTCTCCTAGTCTGGTTTCTACTTTTCTTCTTGATTACAATTTTTACTTTGTATTCTTAAATGACATTGTTTTCAGCCATTCTAGGTAAACAGTTCACCAAATCTTGCTGCAGTCCTGGGACCCTAAACCCAGACCCAGACCTTACAAACTAATGCCTCTGTGAAGTTGAGCAAGTCCTTGTTAATACCATGATGAATGCCACGTGGGGAGAAAAATATGATTATATACTTAAGTATTCCCTTGAGTGTCTTTCTTCAGAGATACCGTAGGCACTGATCTAAATTCAATTAGCAAGCATCACAAAAAAAGGAAACATCAGTGGAAAAAATGGATCAAAGTATTAGACATGACTAAACCCAGCAGGAAAGTAGAGCTGACCATTCTCAAGGTGAATAATTATCTGAAGAAAGGTGAACAACAACAGTACAACCTGTCAGTTGCACACCCATTTTGGCTCCATGTGATAGCTGCAACGAGCTAAAATATGAATGCCACAGCAAACCATCTCAGAAGAATATTGTATTAGTACAACATTCTCAGTGGGGGCCTGCACTGCTGGAACAAGGTATTAAAGAATAAAGAAGCTGTTGGATGTTCACAGCAGAAGGAATATTTTTCATCCCACAACTGTATTCTGTTTCATCATTTTAAGTATTTCTGTCAATTTATGGACTAAATTGTACTCAGCTGTGTTGTGTGTAAAATTTCATCGCCACCATAGCACAGTAAAGAAACTTGCTTGAAAACAAGGAAAGTGGTGGATTAGGAGAGGCAAATTCTGGGAAATATCTTCTTTATTAGTAAAACCCACAACCTCTAAGATTTAACCCCCAATAGAGTATTTGTTGGTCAGGAGGTGACTGGATGAAGTAAGCCTCCTTCTGTCTCTGAGAAGCTCCCATTTTGATTCTTGTGACCGTAGTCAGGCCATGCAGCCCTTCAGTTTCTGCAGCTCTTCTGGTTCAGCTTTTAGGCTCTGATTCATACCTAAGCAAAAGCCCCTTCCCTTGGTTCCCTCCAGCATAGCCAGAGTAGTCTGGAACTTATTAAAAACTTGAAAAGAGCAAAGAGATACATAAACCTTTATAAGTTATCTCATATGCAGAGGTTTCTGATCTTTTCCACAGTTTGCTCATTGCTAGGGCTTGTCAGCCCTGTCACCTTGCACTCTCTGTCTTGCTGATTTCTTCTGAGTTTCCACCAAAACAGACCCGGAAACATGGCTTGATTTGGGAGGTTATCCCAGGAAGCACAATGAGGGAGTGAAGAAGTGAGGCTGACAAGAGAGGGAAGCCAAGAGAGTTAATGAATGGGTTGCTGTACGGGGACCCTCTGAGACAGCATAGAGCACACCCCAGAAATGTCCTACTGAGGGGAGCAGAAGATGGGATATTGATCCACCAGCTCCCATCCCTCACTGTTGAGAGTTGGTCCTGGGGGTGTTAACTCTCCAGCATTTCCAGCCTCCCCTGCGTGTGTGCTAGACACACTCCCAGAGAAAGCCTTCAGCAGACAGGTGGAGGTGTTTGATTGAAGAAAGCCATCAGGAGAGTGAGCTCTCCACCGAAGCTGCAGGTGACCTGCAGCCTGGGCCCAGGGAATATGGGCGGGGCATCAACAGCATCAGCTTCAAGGAGCCCTAATGGGTGTGAGCACAACTTCACAGACTCCTCAAGGTTGCTCACTGCCCTGCTCCTGGTTTCTCTCTGAGCCGTCTTACTTCTCTATCTCAAAAGAACTAGCCTCTTGCAATTGTAGGTCTCACACACACACACACACACACACACACCTCACATTTTGTAGAAGTAGTTTATACGACACTCAAGGATTTTTTTAAAATTTTATTTAATTTATTTTTATTTTTGGCTGTGTTGGGTCTTCGTTGCTGCGCTCAGGCTTTCCCTAGTTGCGGCGAGCGGGGGCTACTCTTCGTTGTGGTGCGCAGGCTTCTCATTGCGGTGGCTTCTCTTGCTGTGGAGCATGGGCTCTAGGTGCATGGGCTTCAGTAGTTGCGGCACACGGGCTCAGTAGTCGTGGCTCTCGGGCTCTAGAGCGCCGGCTCAGTAGTTGTGGTGCACAGGCTTAGTTGCTCTGCGGCATGTGGGATCTTCCCAGACCAGGGCTTGAACCCACATCACCTGCGTTGGCAGGCGGATTCTTAACCACTGTGCCACCAGGCAAGCCCAACACTCAAGACTTTAGTTTCTCATAATTTCCCATTTCCCCTGCTGCTAGAAAGCGTCTTTGATATGCTATAGTGAGGAAATTTACTCCTGCAAATACTGCTACAGTTGGTTACATTCTTAAAAATTTACTACAAATGAAACTGTAATGATAAAATGTCTATAACGCAGAAGCTTTTTCCTTGTAGTGTGGTTGCCAGTTTTCTCACACTATGGGCGTGTGTATAAAGTAAACACACACTGATCTGATGGCTCTTGTCAGTCCTCTGCCCTATTGGGTAATGGGTGAGAACTTAATTTTAGGTCTGTATGATATACTCAGGCTGATCCTATAATTGAAACAGTCTCTTTAGATTAGCTCAGTCTCTATGGATGATTTAGGATTATGGATTTTTTTCATCAATCTGTTCCTCTCCAAGATGAGACGACTAAGGTGACTTCATAGTGTTGGTGGTTCAGGGCAGTCCTTGGTGTGCTCTGGCTGGCAGCCGCTGAGAAGTGGTTGGTCTGATCCCATCTCTGCGCATCCTGTTAGTTTCTACTTCTAATGTCATCCATTTTTTTTTATTAGCTTTGTTGGATCCTTCTAGCTGTGAGTTCTAGCCAGTAGCCGGCCCAGACCGTTTGCCCTGTATCTTCAGGCCAGGATCACTGTTTCTTTGTCATAGTGATCACCTTGGAAGGCTGGCCAGTGGAAACCACCAGTACTACCCTCCACGGAGCATATGGGAGCTTCTGGGCACCTTCCACGCCACCTGGAAGCTGGAAGCGAGCTGCAGGAGACAGGCCCTCCCTTTGTATATCACACCTTCCTGCCTGTTTTATACTCTTCAATACTCACCTGAGATGTCTCCATGGAGGGTAATAGACAAGCAAAAATAGAATCTCCAAGAAGATAAAACCAGGGCGTGGAGGACAGTAGGCAAGAAGGTTCTTTTCAGAGAGTAGAACAAGGAGGCTGCTAGACTAGCTAAATGTCAAGTCAAGGCTCTTCTGAGAACCAGAATCAATAGAATATATATTGATACATAGAAAGAGGCTTATTATGAAGGATTGGCCCACGTGATTATGGAGACTGAGACCCACAGTATGCCATCTGCAAGCTGGGGCGTAGTTCCTTTCCAAAACCAAAAGCCTGAGAACTGGGGAGCCAATAGTGTTAAATCCCAGTCTGAGTCCAAAAGCCCAAGAACCAGGGAGGCTGATGTTTAAAGAATTCATCCAAGGGCTTCCCTGGTGGCGCAGTGGTTGAGAGTCCGCCTGCCGATGCAGGGCACACGGGTTCGTGCCCCGGTCAGGGAGGATCCCACATGCTGTGGAGCTGCTGGGCCCGTGAGCCACGGCCGCTGAGCCTGCGCGTCCGGAGCCTGTGCTCCGCAACGGGAGAAAATAAACATAACATTGTAAATCAACTGTTCTTCAATAAAATAAATTAAAAAAAAAAAAAAAAAGAATTCATCCAAGTCCGAAGTTCTGAGAACTAGGGGCACCAGTGTCCGAGGACAGGAGAAGATGGATGTCCAAGCCCAAGCAGGGAGCAAAGTCACCCTGCCTCCACCTCTTTTTTTTTGCGGTACGCGGGCCTCTCACTGCTGTGGCTTCTCCCGTTGCTGAGCACAGGCTCCGGACGCGCAGGCTCAGCGGCCATGGCTCACGGGCCCAGCCGCTCCGCGGCATGTGGGATCTTCCCGGACCGGGGCACGAACCCTGCGTCGGCAGGCGGACTCTCGACCACTGTGCCACCAGGGAAGACCCCTCCACCTTTTTGTTCTATTCAGGCCCCCAACAGATTGGGTGATGCCCACTTGCTTTGGTGAAGGTGGTCTTCTTTGCTTTGTCTACTGATTCAAATGCTAATCTCTTCCAGAAACATCCTCACAGACACATCCAAAAATTATATTTTCCCAGCTATCTGGGAATCTCTTAGTCCGGTCAAGTTGACATAAAATTAACCATCACACTAACCAAAAAATTACTCCACTGCCAGGGCAGGGCTTACAGTTGCTATCTTACTCTATGACACTGTGCACTGGGTATGTTGGGGGCAGCTAACTTGATTCTTAATTTTGAGGTTGCCAGCCTATGAGGGGCTGCATTTAGACCTGATTGAGAAGACTGCATGGCACTCAGAGATCCTGGAGTCTGAGCTGGATGCTAACTTGATCAGATTTTGTGGTTACTGTATCTCCCTTGGGTACTCAGGTACTCAAGGATCTTTGGATAGTCAAGGGCAGTCTGACAGATATTGCTAATTTCCTCCCATTGTTACTGTGCCTATATAATTTATGGTCTAAAATGGGACCCTTCTGAGGATGAAAAGGGGCTCTCAAAACAATTAACATTATGCAATTCTAATTAATTGAAATTATTACCAATCAAATCAACAGTTGTTGATTTATCCCAATTAAATGCCTGTAGCAAGAGAATTCAGACCACTCCCTGCACACGCCACGTCAAGACTAAGTCTCCATTTCTGCACATTTATTTCATGTGCATCCACCCGATCATTTCCCACTGGCTCCATTAACGGATGACCTAGAGGCTTTGTACACCTCACGGCCTGTGGTGCAGGTGGCAACGCAACTGGCTGATCCATCAAGTGGCTGGCGGGGACAGTAGCACCGACTACTTTGCCCACTGTTACCGGAGCTCAGGAGGAGTTGGCTGTTGAACCTGCTTTTGTCTGAACACACTGTTTTATCAATGGGTTCCCTGCATCTGCGCTCTTGCAGGGAGGTGTTAGCTCTGTTGCATCTGCAAAGGATGAAGAAGAGAGAAATGCGTTATGGCTAGCTGTTTTCTGGATCTCACCATGTGTTTATGTGAGACTTCACATGCATCTCACATACTACTGGACAGGTCCCTGGTACAGAAATGAAAAATGGAACTCTTCCAAACCCTTCCTGGCTTATTTTAATACAATGTTTGATAATAATTAAATTTCATTAAAAAAAGGAAAATTCCAGGACAAATGGTAAACTGTTAGGGACATAGGGATAGTGGGCAATGGACGACATCTGGAACACTCCCAGCCCAACCAGGATATATGGTCAGACTACCTGAAATCCATTCTCTCCTCATTCTTTAGCAATAGGTTCCTCACTTTTTAGCTGAATACATGGCCACCCAGGAAGAATTCTTTCTAGTGGGGCGGCAACTGAGCCATCTAGTTTCCAGGTGTAGAGCGGCAGTGGTGACAGTGGTGTCATCCGGGGTCCAATGCACAGGTACCAGCTGCGGCATCCAGTATTCGGCAATGGATTTCCAGCATGATTTTAGCTGTGGTGTTGGTGTCCCTCCTGTTTTCGGAGCCTTATTCTCTAGTTTTCCTGGTAATTTTGTTAGCTTTCTAATATTATTTCAATAAATGTCTTTCTCCTCAAATCAATTTCTGTTCTGTTCAAATTAGAGCATTGACTAATTTAGGAAACAGATCCATCGTAAACAACATTTTTTTTTTTTAGTGGATTAAAAATTTTCCCTAACCTTCTTTAAGTTCAGTATATGAACATTTGCTGTTTTGGTCCCTTTAGCATCCACGCCCCGTTGGCATGTAACCCAGGCTTGGCCAGTCACGCATAGCACTACATTCTCTGGCCAAGGATATTTGCAGACGTCGGACACCTGTCCGGACACCTGTCAGGCCAACTAAAGCCATTCCCAAGAATTAAGAATTTCACCAATGAAACTGGGAGCGATGAACTCATGCTCTCTCTCTCTCTTCATGGACCATGAGCTGCATGGAGTCTAGAGTGTTGGCCGCAATGTCTCTGCCAGACTGATAAAGCCTGTCTATGGAGTAAGGCTATTTTTAGTTTTTTTTTTTTAACATCTTTATTGGAGTATAATTGTTTTACAATGGTGTTTTAGTTTCTGCTGTATAACAAAGTGAATCAGCTATATGTATACATATATCCCCTTATCTCCTTCCTCTTGCATCTCCCTCCCACCCTGCCTATCCCACTCCTCTAGGTGGTCACAAAGCACCCAGCTGATCTCCCCATGTGATGCAGCTGCTTCCCACTAGCTATCTATTTTACATTTGGTAGTGTATATATGTCAATGCTACTCTCTCATTTCGTCCCAGCTTACACTTCCCCCTCCCCTTGTCTTCAAGCCCATTCTCTAAATCTGCGTCTTTATTGCTGTCCTACCCCTAGGTTCTTCAGAACCACTTTTTTTTTTTCTTAGATTCCATATATATGTGTTAGCATACGGTATTTGTTTTCCTCTTTCTGACTTACTTCACTCTGTATGGCAGTTTCTAGACCCATCCACGTCTCTACAAATGACCTAATTTCGTTTCTTTTTATGGCTGAGTAAAATTCCATTGTATATATGTGTCACATCTTCTTTATCCATTCATCCATTGATGGACACTTAGGTTGCTTCCATGTCTTGGCTATTGTAACTAGAGCTGCAGTGAACATTGTGGTACATAACTCTTTTTGAATTATGGTTTTCTCAGGGTATATGCCCAGTAGTGGGATTGCTGGGTAATATGGTAGTCCTATTTTTAGTTTTTTAAGGAACCTCCATTCTGTTCTCCATAGTGGCTGTATCAATTTACATTCCCACCAACCAAGGGAACCAAAGGGAACCAAGAGGGTTCCCTTTTCTTCACACCCTCTCCAGCATTTATTGTTTGTAGATTTTTTGATGATGACCATTCTGACTGGTGTGAGCTGATACCTCATTGTAGTTTTGATTTGCATTTCTCTAACGATTAGTGATGTTGAGCATTCTTTCATATGTTTGTTGGCAATATGTGTATCTTCTTTGGAGAAGTGTCTGTTTAGGTCTTCTGCCCATTTTTGGATTGGATTGTTTGTGTTTTTGATATTGAGCTGCATGAGCTGCTTGTATTGGAGATGAATCCTTTGTCACTTGCTTCGTTTGCAAATATTTTCTCCCATTCTGAGGGTTGTCTTTTCGTCTTGCTTATGGTTTCCTTTGCTGTGCAAAAGGTTTTAAGTTTCATGAAGTCCCCTTTGTTTAGTTTTGTGTTTATTTCCATTTCTCTAAGAGGGGGGTCAAAAAGGATCTTGCTGTGATTTATGTCATAGAGTGTTCTGCCTATGTTTTCCTCTAAGAGTTTGATGGTGTCTGGCCTTACCTTTAGGTCTTTAACCCATTTTTAGTTTATTTTTATGTATGGTGTTAGGGAGTGTTCTAATTTCATTCTTTCACATGTAGCTGTCCAGTTTTCCCAGCACCACTTATTGAAGAGGCTGTCTTTTCTCCATTGTATATTCTTACCTCCTTTATGAAAGATAAGGTGACCATATGTGCTTGGGTTTATCTCTGGGCTTTCTATCCTGTTCCACTGACCTATATTTCTATTTTTGTGCCAGTACCATACTGTCTTGATTATTGTAGCTTTGTAGTGTAGTCTGAAGTCAGGGAGCCTGATTCCTCCGGCTCCATTTTTCTTTCTCAAGATTGCTTTGGCTATTCGGGGGTCTTTTGTGTTTCCATAGAAATTGTGAAATTTTTGATTCTAGTTCTGTGAAAAATGCCATTGGTAGTTTCACAGGGATTACACTGAATCTGTAGATGGCTTTGGGTAGTATAGTCCTTTTCATAGCGTTGATTCTTCCAGTCCAGGAACGTGGTATACCTCTCCATCTGTTTGTATCATCTTTAATTTCTTTCATCAGTGTCTTATAGTTTTCTGCCTACAGGTCTTTTGCCTCCTTAGGCAGGTTTAGTCCTAGGTATTTTATTCTTTTTGTTGCGATGGTAAATGGGAGCGTTTCCTTAATTTCTCTTTCAGATTTTTCATCATTAGTGTATAGGAATGCAAGAGATTTCTGTGCATTAATTTTGTGGCCTGCAACTTTACCAAATTCATTGATTAGCTCTAGTAGTTTTCTGGTAGCATCTTTAGGATTCTCTATGTATAGTATCATGTCATCTGCAAACATGGAGTAAGGCTCTTGATGGAGAGAGAGAGATAGAGAGATAGAAGGAGGAGGGGGAAGAAAGTAAAGAGGGGAGAAAAGAAAGGAAGCATTTTGACGATCTTATTTGAATCCCTGGGCCTAGGTGAGTCTGAAGCCCAGATCCAATCCTGTATTTCCTGGTTATGTGAACCACTGTTTCCCCTTTCGTATTAAGTCGTTTGAGCTGTTTCTGTAATTCACAATGGAAAGAATTCTGATCGTTGTAGCTGGGTTTGTCTGAGTTCCTGGCTACACAAGATCCTCTCAGGCTGTGAAGCAGCAGGTGGAGTTGTTAGTAATGTACTAATTTTTTCTTTCTACCTAATTAATGCATCTGTTTAACAATCCTTATTTATTAAGGATTATTTTTTTTTGTTTTCCAGTTCTATTAATGTTATTAAGAAGAGGAGGTCTCCCCCCCTTTTATTTTTTATTATTATTTTTTGTGATATGTGGGCCTCTCACTGTTGTGGCCTCTCCTGTTGCAGAGCACAGGCTGCGGACGCACAGGCTCAGCGGCTATGGCTCACGGGCCCAGCCGCTCCGCGGCATGTGGGATCTTCCCGGACCCGGGCACGAACCCGTGTCCCCTGCATTGGCAGGCGGACTCTCAACCACTGCACCAGCAGGGAAGCCCTCTCCCCCCCTTTTAAACCAGCTTATTGAGATGTAATTCACATACCATATGATTCACCCATGTAAAATGTAAATGGTTTTTAGTATATTCACAGATGTGTGCAACCATCTCCATAATCAATTTTAGAACATATTAATCATCTCAAAAAAAAACAAACCAAAACACTGTGCCCTTTAAATGTCATCCCTTATCCCTAATCCTCCTTGCCAGCCCTAAGCAACCACTAATCTACTTTCTGTCTATAGATTTCCCTATTCTGGACTTCATATAAATGGAATCATATAGTATGTGGTCTTTTGTGACTCCCTCCTCTCACTCAGCATAATCTTTTCAAGGTTCATCCATGTTGCAGCATGTATCAGTATCATGTATTCCTCTATATGGCTGAATAATATTCCACGGTATGGAAAGACCACATTTGGTTTATCCATTCTAGTGTAGATGGACATTTGGGTTGTTCTCACCTTTTGGCTACTGTGAGTACTGCTGCTGTAAATATTCACGCACAAGCTTTTGTGGGGACGTATGTTTCCATTTCTCATGGGTATACACCCAGGAGTGGAATTGCTGGCTCACATGGTAACTCTATGTTGAATCATTTGAGGAACTGCCAGCCAGTTTTTTTCCCCAATGGCTGCATCATATTTACTTTCCCACCTGCAGTGTGTGTGGGGGTCCCAGTTTCTCCATATCGTCACCAATGCTCATTATTATCCGCCATTTTTGATTCCAGCCATGCTAGTGGGTCTGAAGTTGTATCTCACTGTGGTTTTGATTTGTATTTTCCTAATGACTAGTGGTGTTGAGCATATTTTTTTGTGCTTACTGGCTATTTGTATAACTTCCTTAGAGAAACATCTATTGAGATCCTTTGTCCATTTTAAAACTGGGATAAATATTTTTTATTATTATTGAGTTATAAGAGTTCTTTATATATTCTATTGCAAGTCACTTATCAGATACATGATTTACAAATATTTTCTCCCATTCTGTGGGTTGACCTTTTGCTTTTGGTGCTTTTTGCTGCTGCTTGTTTTCCAGTTCTGATTAGCATAATTAAGCAGAAGAGGTCCTAATATCCTTTGTTTCATCTCTTTTTATGTATTTCTCTACCTTTGGAGTCTAGAGTCAAGCAGAGGCCTTTTGATCAAAAAGTACTTAATCATTTTTCTAATCCAAGAAAAACGTGAAACCTATAGAGCAAACTTTGGAATAAAAAGAACCTCATCCTAGCCTGGTGCTTTGCATAGGCCTTCTAGGCTGGGAAGGGACACAATAGGGGGGAAAAAAGAGCCATTTCTCAGTATCCTTCACATTTTATCTTCACAAGATGAATACAGATTTGTTTGGAAATTCCCAGGATATTCAAACCACTTGTATATTAAGTGATAGTTGTGAAACATCTGGATTGTTACTGGATTAGATTGGACAATTACCACTTGATAGCATGAGGGACAAGGAAGAGGAAATTAACAGACTTCTGGATAAAACCACAGGATAAAGGAGTAAGTCCAACAGCTTTGTCAAGCATATCTACCCAATTCGACAATTTATAATGCAATTCAAGAAACAGATTTTGAGCACTGGGAAGTGAGAGGTTCTGGTGGCTGATTTTGAGGTAGTGGTGGGGGTGGAACTGGGGCTAAGCACGCAGGAAAGTCTGCCTTGGAGTCCACCGTTTATGACAAAGGAAGTGAGAAGAGAATGTAGGCAGCTACAGAGGAGGGGAGAATGTGATGAGGGCAATTAAAGACACAGAGTCATATCAGTCGGAGAAATCCTACCCAGGTAGGGAATCCGGAGAAAGCTCAGGAAGTTCTGAAACGCTTCAGCATTTTGGCTGAGTCTTGAGGTGGTGTTGGGATTTCTAGAGATGGAGATGGAGAGGGAGAGCACTGCCAGCGTTTGTAGAGTCTGAAGGAGAGGATTGGGGATTGGTTCGGCCAGAGTCCTGGGTGCCTACACGGGAGAGGCTGGAGGTGAGGTTGGGAAGCTGCCTGTCCCAGAACCAAAAGGGCTGTAAATGTTAAACGAGAACCCTTGCCCATAATTATTGAGACAACGAGGAACCGCCGAGTGGTTAGCAAGATGCATTTGGTAACAGGCTGCAGGATGAGTGGAGAAAGCCTGGATATAGGGTGGCAGTGAGGACTTCTTCAGGGACAGTATGAGAGACCAGTGTGAAATCAGACTTTGGTTTAAAGGACAGCCCTTGTGGAATGACAGGCTGCCAAAACCCAGCACCAATGACTAGGATGTACTCCCTGGCTGAAGTTGCCACCCCTGTTATCAGCAAGGTGGCAGGTACAGAAGAAAAGATGACAGCAGATGGAAGATAGGCAGCATCCGTTGTCCCTGGGCTCAAAGCTAATCAAACGTATTAAGTCACACGGGAGCTTTCCAATCAGGGCCGGGGCTTTGAAAGCGCCAGTTGGCAGACACAACAGGTGATAGAATAAAAGACTGCATGCAGCTAGCTGTGCTGAAACAGTCACCTCCTGGGAGGACCTTTCCAGGGCAACGGGTTGGGGGGGGGGGGTGGTGGGGAGAGGCAGGAGGTCCTTCTGCCAGCTGAGCTGCCTACACATCACATCAAAGCTGCCGGAGTGAAACCCGGCAGCTCCAGCAACTGGGATCTCTGTGAGAGGGCCGCAGGGCCAAGCCTTAACTTCTTCACCTGTAAAATGGCAGGCATTTTGAGGATTACATTAAATAATTCACGTGCAGACTTGACAGAGGGCCTTGGAACGTAGCAAGCCGTTGCTCTTCCCTGGGGCTGCTCCCGGGACGGTGTGCCTGTGGAGCTTGGGAGGACCCTTCCTTTCAGAGCCCTGGGCTTGTGTCCCTGGAACGTGTTGGCACACCTGGTTGTTTTGCGTTTGAGGTTGGAGCGCAGAGGCAGCCGTGTGAATTGACTCGATGCCTCTACTTCCTGGTTCTGGCACTACAATTTCATGCAAGTCGCTTTACCTATTGTGCGACTTCCCCCTCCCTTCCTCAGTCTGGCCTGACTCTTATGTCTGCCCTATTTCCTGGCTTCCCTCTCTCTGCCATCAAGAAACTGCTGGCCCCTTGCTGAAGGCTCAGGGATCTGATAACTTAATCTGGGACCCTGTCTGCTTCTGGTTGCTAATTAGGGGGGGAAGGAGAAAGTAGAAAACATAACTGCCTCACATTTTGGAAAGGCATGGAAAGTCTAGGGAGGCAGGAAAACAGGAGCTAAGTTTGTCAGGGGACTACTCAGGGCATTTGGGCTGCTTAGGTGCCAGGGTACTAGCCAGAGTCCTTCTTTCTTTCTCTTGCTCCCCTCCCTTCTACCTGCCATGGGATAAAGAATAAGGCAGACCCTTGTCTTGCAGCAAACTCTAAGAGGGAGAAAGGCATGCACACATGACCCAAATGGCGAAGGATGAGTATCCTAGAAGAGACTCAGAGGACGTGAGTTCAGAGTGGGAGCAATGCTGATTGGAAGGGTTTCCAAAGGCTTCAAGGAGCAAGTGGCAATGAACTGGGTTCTGAAGGATTTGTAAGATTTAGACATTTGAAATAAAGGAGGAAGGCAACAGCTCAAAAAAGGTACAGAAAGGAAAAAATGATGGTTGTATAAAGGAATGGTCAGATTTCCAAGAGTGTGAAGGGAAAAGGGGGCCAGATTAGGGAGAAGTTTGGAAACTAAGGTGGGGATATGGGACTTTAGTCCATAGCAGTAGGGAGCTGGGGGTGATGTCATCAGAATTGTTGAACTGTAGGAGAATCAATCCATCAGCGTCGGGTAGAATGGATGGGTAAGGGCAAGGGAGAAGGGAGATGGCTTGAAAGTATTGCGATGGTCCGGGAAGAGCTATTGCTATGAGCTCAGTACTGTCAGGGAAATGAAGAGGACCTAGAGATGAATGGGGTGCAAGCTGTGCAGTTAGAATTAGTAGCAAGTGGTAACTGATTGAATATACGGCCTAAGCAGAACAGAGGAATCAAGAATGACTTTTCTGCCTTTTCTCCCCTGAGGTTGTCCAACTCCACTTGTTTCTTAAGGATACTGACGCCTCTTGGATGAACAAGTGATCTTATAAGCTTCCCTTTCTGAGGGCTCCACCCTATTTCCCTCCTCCATCCCTACTCACCACCTGTTCTGACGATGGTGTGAAAAATCTTTCCCATTTATCATCATAGCCATATACAAAGAGGTATTCTGGTTTTATAATGGACCGGGGCGCTCTTACTGTCACTGTTCCTGAGGATTTTGCATCCAGAAAGGATTTCACAATACACTTACACTGTGGGAAGAGAATCAGGTTTTCATCAGTCTTGATGCTGGTACATGGATTATTAGGCTGAACCTTTATTTTTGGTGGGGTGGGAAGGGGAGGGAAGAGGTTGCTTGGGGGTATTGCTGACAAAAGTCTTTGTGAGTGCGATGGTTTTTCACTTGCTCACTGTGATGTCTCCCTCAGAACCATAAACAATTAGGCCTCGGGCAACAGCTGCCTGTCTGAGTTGACCTACCCACCCAGTTTCCATTGGAATGCTCCCATTTTCTCACCCCATCTATCATCCAGGTCTTGTCTGCATCCATTTGGTGACAGACAATAGGCCAACCATCTCTCTTCCTTTGAAGTTTCTTGTCATTGATATTCTAAACATTTTCTTCCTCTCATCCTCTCTCTGTCTGCCTTCTTCCCTCCTTTTCTCCCACAGATATGAAGATGTGTAAATGTGTCATTTCAGACCTTTGGTGGGGGGATGCTTAAAACCACAAAGGTGCATTCCTCAGTCCGTGTCACAGCTATGACTCTGTGGTTGGCTCTCGTGTCTTCATTCTGGGATCCAGGCTGAGAAGCTGCTCCAATCTTGGTCTCATAGTGGAGGAAAGAAAAGCAACAATGGGTGGACCCATGCAATGGCTTTCAAGTTCCTGCTCAGAGACGGCACATGTCGCTTCAAAAACGTTTCTTACCACCTGTCACCTGGTCCCAAAGACAATGTCACATAGCTTAAGTTTGTGTTTGTCCTTGTAGCAGCACCCGTTTCTGTACGTGTCAGCCTTTTCTAGGTTATACTGCAGTGGAAACAACCCCCGTATCTTAGTGAATCGCAACAGCAAAGCTCTAACTCTTGCTACACGCTATGCCAGTCTGCCAACTCTGGGTCAAAGTTAGTTCTTAGCTTGTGACTCTGCGCAAGTGTTTTCTTCATTCAGGCATCTGGGCTGAAGGAATAGCCCTCTCTTGGAATAAAACTCTTTGTGTCTAGTGTGGCAGGGCATGGGTTTTTTTTTTTCCTTCCTGCCTTCTTTCCTTATGAGATCTCCATCTTGGAACACTGGTCCATACCAGTCTGGGATAGTGGAAAAGGGTATTTGCACAGAAAAGGAGCTCTGTTGGCATGATAATGCCTTTAATTTTGCTACAAAAATGAGTGTTAGGAGAGCAAGGTTTTTCTTGTGGACATTTCACTTTGAGTCTGGAAGCAAAAAGTTCTTTCCTCTCATCCTCTCTACCACCTCCAGAAGGACTGAATGTGGGATGTCTCCTCCTCTTCCCCCCCACCCTGCCCTGATTTTCCCAGAAGTGAGGGGAAGAAGAAGAATTCTAGGGGGAGGGAAGTAGGTTGAAGAGATGGAGGGGACAGTGGGGGCAGAAGACGATGAGCGAGGGAGACCAGAGAGACCGGCTTCTCTGATATTCCCCTCTGATGGACTTAGGACCCAGGGGAATAACTAAAGAGCTCTTTGCCCAACTTGCATCTGTGTGTGTGTGTGTGTGTGTGTGTGTGTGTGTGTGTGTCTTTATATAATAGTACGGGTTCTGTTTGGAAAAGGTTGTATCTTGCTACCTTAGTTAAGGGCATAGGTACATAACCCTAGTGCATTACACAGGGAAAATAGGGCTTCTTTGGTGGAAGGATGGAAGACCCTGCCACCCCTCCACCCACCCAACCACTCTGCAGAATTCTGGGACTCTGAAAAATGTAGACTAACCAGCTGAAGGATAAAGTCATAATCCTTTGGTCCAAGATCACAGAACCATCAGAAATGACTACTAGAAAAAAAAATACTAGGGTTTTTTGTTGTGGTGGCTGGAAAATGAGGTGCAAATATAACACCGTCCCTTGAAGAATTCCAGAAGAGGGAGGACATGTGCTAGAAGGCAAGGATTCTCTTCTGTATAATTTATGCTTTGATAAAGATAAGTAATCTACCATGAGAAGATTTTGTAGTTTGGCCTCATCAAAAGGAACTCTGGCCACTGAAGGGGCTAATACACTCAGTGCGCTCGGAAAAGCAGCTGTCTGTAGATGTGGTGGGTTTGGAAAAGAACCACGAAGAGAGCAGTTAGGAAACCAGAAGGAGAGGAGAGATACCACTCTTCCCAGGCTGAGGAAGCCTTCATGCCTGGCTTCAGTGAATGAAGCCAGAACTGCTGGCTCGAACTTGTTTTTGTGGACTTGTAGGTAGTGAGGACATGTCCTGTGTTTTTTGCAAGTGAGTAAATCTGGATCATGATGAACCCTGGACCCAGGGAAAGGGAACCAACACGCAACGGTGTGGACTTGTAATCCTTTACCTCACACTGGCCTGTGACGTGGTGTGGGGTCTGGCAATAACGGAACCGTGGCAAGGCAGCCCAGAGGGTTGAAGAATTTCTTTTTCTTCCTGCCAGCTGTCAATTCTTGGAAAACAGGGTTTGTTCTTTCCCACTGAGTCTTCTTCAGAGAAACGTTTATTTCGTGTCTGCAGAGGGAAGAAAGAGAACCTTCGTTTCTATCTCTTACTTCCGTGGAGACGTGTTAACTTTCAAAGAGGAGGAGGTGGCATCTTTTTATGAGGATTATGCTGCCAGCTCGGGACAGCACATAACGAAGGGGGTTTGCAGATTTGCTGTTAAAAGCTGTGGATATCGACGCATACCGTTCCCAGCTGAGAGAAAGCTAGGGCTGGCTGCTAAAAAGGTCAATGTCAAATTTAAATGCATCTTTTTTTTTTTTTTTTAAAGATCATTTCCATAGCATTTTATTCACAAACGTTGAATGACTTTCTGTTTCTTGGGAAAAACAGTCATTAACATTTTTATTTCTCTCTCATGGGTTATAATTATGTTGTTATAAATATAGACACTTTAAAGAGATCTTGCTGAGGAAAAAATGGGCATTTTTTTCGTGATAATGAGGAGAAAACCGGAGTGACTGATCCCACTCAGCCGTGATTTCAAACAATTGGCTTTGCACTTGAGGTGGGTAGAAGAGTCTACATCCACTTAGTAGGAGTTTGGGGCTATTAAAAAAGAAAGAGTAACGGTAGAGTTAAAAAATTGAAGAAAAGTGTCATAATTCAAATTGGTTATAATTATTTGCATGAAGAAGTTTATGCAGTAGCTTGGACACAGAAACATAGAGCTATTCCTTCAATAAAGTCATAGGGGAATAGTAACCGTTCAAGGCAAATCAGAGAGAGCTGGTCTGGGTGAAGGGAGGCAGGATGCTTAGACCCCATCTTGTTTGTCACCCTTCCTTGACCCTAGGGTGACCACTGGAACAACTTTGTGGGATCCCTGGAGTTCTCAGGATTCCAGTGCGAGCGCACTGGGTTGAAAAGCAGGTTTTCTTTGAATCCCAAGCTCGCGGCATTTGGCCGATAGCCTGCAGGTCCCGAGAGGGTGACAAGAGCCATTTTTTATTTGGGCACAGCGAGCGTGAGCCCTCCTGTCCAGCACGCAGGGAGTCCCAGGGTTTCAGCAGAGACTCAAATTCCGGAGCTGAATGTGGGTGTGAGGTGGGACCCATCCACAGCGGCAGTCCTGGAGTGAAGGGGAATGGAGACGACGTCCTGTGTGAAGGACAGTCCAAGGTCCACAGGAACTGTCCAAAGGATCAAGTCCAGAGGGGGTTGGCAATGAATCAAGGACAGAGTCTGAAACAAAGGGTCTGCGTGTGAAGTCGGTTAAGACTGGGCTAGGGTCTGACAGTGGGGACACAGGCAGATTTTGGAATATAGGGAACGCCTTTATGCGGTCCTGTGGTCTTGTAGGGAGGGAGCTGCAGGGGCCCCAGGGGGTCTGGAGAGGATCCTGGCTGTGGAGCGATGGAGGTGGAGCCTCCTTATCCTATAGTCACTAGGGATCTTGAACACATTGTGAGCCAGCACCCTTGGATGTCTGTCTCATGTGTCTGGCCCGCCTTCTTCTTCCATCTCACTGACTGAGGATGGGATCTGATGACAGATGGGCTTCAGAATTTACCTTTGACAAGGATTCAAAATAATCACCCCACCCTAAAATTTAATGTAATTTAACAATCTTGAATAGATCAAACACGAGTGCTGTCCATTTCTATACCACAGATGTCTGCGTCATTGGGATTTTAGTGTTTTGGCCGTTTTCTTGTATTGTCCTGATGGGGTTGTAAGGCAGCACCCACCTCATAGCCTAAAGTCATGTACAGACAAAGACTCTCCCAAGGCTGAGGGGGAGGGGCACCTGCTGTGAAGCATGAAAGTGAGCACCGTCCACCCCGTTGTGTGCATTGGAGGGTCATCACCCAGGACAGCCAGAGAGGGGAGAGATGGTTGAATGGGGAGAAACAGAAGCTTATGAACCCTAATTTTCTTTCTACTTTGGGTTTATGAACCATTTCCTTTCGTTAGTGTCTTTAAAAAGCAGGATCCTCCACTGAGGCTCAACATGACAGACTCTGGGGTAGGTGAAAGCATTAGTCTCTGAAATACAACCTCATGCCACGGTGATGAGATCAAGCTTCTCTTCATGAGTTCTTTATCCTTCCTGCTGCCTGTGGCTTACGTAAAACTGTGGAGAGAACCCTAAAAACTGATAAGTCATTTGAACCTAAGACTAGAAATTACTAAATAGAATTTTGAGTTTAAAGGGAAATTATAGACCTGTTGGCAGTTTAGAGAATGAGGTCTCAAAGCCCGGAGCCTGACATTTCCTGTTTTTCAAGTCTGGGGCCATTTGTAGTGGCTATTTGCTATTTTTCCAGAACCCCCTGGGATACTAGGGGGACAGAGGAGTATCTGAATAAGGAACAGATTCCTTGGACAGGGAACTGGTTAGGAGGTTTGGCTGGCCTTTGACAAGTTGGGGGTCACATTTCTAAGGCCCAAGTGCTGTAGCAAGGCTTGAGTAGAGGCCCCCAGTCTCAGGGACCCTCTGGAGTTGATTGACAGAGATCTGTCCAGAAGGAACCAAGCATAATCTAGAATCAGCTAAGTTCCAGGAAACTCAGAAGGGACAGGAGTGTCCAGGTAACCCTGATGAAATCTGGATTCCATTTCTCAGACCATGAAGCTACAGAGAGATTTGGGACAGAATGTCTCAAATTCATGTGGCAAATTCGTGGCAGAGTCAGGTTTAGAGCTCCTGGCTCTTGATCGATTCCTGGTTCAGTCATTTGTTTTATCTCTACAATGCTACCTCTATTTCCACCTGGCTAGTGTGTGCCCCAAATCTGCCTTTGTAGGAACCAATCTCCCTTCCCTCCCTCCCTCCTTTCCTTCCCCTCTCCCCTCCTTTCTTCCCTCCTTCCTTTCTTCTACCTTCAAACATTTGGTTCTCACCATGTGTCTGGATCTATGTCATTTTTGGAAAGACAAATATGAGTAATACTCAGTTTTGCTATCTTAAAATCTTAACTTAAAAAAATTATCCATTAATAAAGTGTAGAAAGCTTCACCTAAGGACTTATGAGATTAAGGGTCTTTCTAGCCATGCATTCTATGATCATTTACCAAAGGTCATACCCAGGAGTGTAGAATCAAACCTAGAACCAAACACATATGTTTTTGCCTATGGGATGGTGCTGCTGATAGGTTTGGCCAAGTCTAATTTCAGCCGATTGAAATGTTTTGACAGGAACGCTTTCCAGCCATGGGGTTGTATGAACTACTCCCTCACCCATTTATCATCATGGCCCCAGCAAGTAAATGACCGGTAGTGGCAAGGGACAGTTGGTTGTTGGAAGGAGGGAGGTAAGGGTGAGAGGGACGTGGGTAAAGGCCTGGGTAGCCTTAGGTCAGAGGAGACAAGGCTGGACGCGGATGGAGCGTGTCATAGCAGACACTGAGGACCCAAGGCAGAGCATTCTGGTAAGGGCTTAGTGAGGATTCAGAGAACCATGAAAAGGGAGTGGGAGCCCTAGTGAGGAGCAGAAGCTGATTGACAAGACAAACCTGGGTCAGAGTCAAGTGTGCAGCAGCCATGGCAGTCCCTGAGCCAGAGCTGCCATGTTGAGGAAAGACTGGCTTCAGGAAAGGTTTGTATTCTCACCTGTGGCTCACTCAGATGAGGGGCCTGAATCCTCTGGCTGGAAGTCCATGGAGCAAATCAGACAGCTCATGTGGGCTGCCTCCGAGCTTTCCCGGGCTCTCTGGAGGTTGTCATGGCTACTGACATTACGAAGGAGATGTAGATGGGGTCCCGGGAAGGGCATCAATCTCATAAAGTTGATTTTGCCTCCCCTATAACCTGCCTCATGACTGCAAAGAGAAAACTCATCGTGGGCATTTCATCAGAGAAGTAATTTCAACCGACTTACACAAGGTGACAGAAGAGCGAATGCATAGCACGGTGACATGCACACAATTTGAGAGCTTTGTTTTATATATATATATATATATAATATATATATATATAAAGATTCTACAGTATCTTCCTTGTATAGTAAACTAAAATGTGTACAGGTGGATGTGGTGATGGAAACAGCCTGTCAGAAGAAAAGGCATTTTCTTAGAAAAGGCATTTCCTTAGGTTTCTATTTGGGAAAAAGAAAGAGACAAATATGACCCCCAAGTTTCTAAAGTAATGATCGTGCTGTTACTTAGGGAGGAACAATTAAATCAGTTTGATATTATGGGACTAAGAGAACTAATTGGTACATTCAGCGATTTTAGAAAATCTCCATCATTTCTTTAGGTGTTGGGTAGACTTGTTTTTAAGTTTGACCTCCTTTCACATCTGTAGGCACCATCTTCTCCATTGACAAGAAATAGCAGCTGTCTGATTCTCTGAGGAGACCTATTGGCTCCCACACAAAATCCATCATACTGATTATGGATAATGACCCTGCCCTTTAGTTGTGTCCTCGAGTTGTGTGGTCAGACAGACACAATCAGATAAACAAGAAAAGATATGCCGGGAAGTTGCATGGTTAGATCAGGAAAGGGCAGGGGGAAGTTTCTCTTCCTCTTAGAGTTGACCTACGTGCCTGCCATTTACCTGTTTTCTCTCAGATCCAATTCCCACCCTTCCCTTGCTCTGCTCTGTATCACAGTGAATTATATCTCCAGATAGTTTTGGCCAGTGGGAGATGCTAGCAGAAGATCATAGGTCAAGAGGAGGGGAGAAGTAGCTTATTGCTTCTCTTGCCTTGTCCTGAGTGAAGCTCATCTCCCATGAAACAGCCTCCTTCACGATGCCCAGCTTCTGTATATGACAGCCCGCACCCTGGCCCTAACTCTTCCAGTAGCCTGTGCTTCTGGACTCTGACAGTGCCACATCTTTGTACAATTTCTCCTGCCCCAGGGTGATAGTGGAATCCTGCTGTGGCCTTGCTTTTTCTTCTTTGCTTCTTGGGCTCTTCTATTACCTGTTTAATCAATCCCCTGAGTTCAGTTTCCTCTATTTCTAAGATCCAGAGTAGTTTCTGGTTTCTTAAGAGGCACCTATCTGATGATATATATTTTGTCTGATGGATACTGAGAATGTAGACGTTAGGCCATCAGCTTATAAAGCCCTGCATTTTCTAGCTCTACTCTAGTGCTCTGACTTCCTCACCGGTAACTTTCTTTCTTGCTCTCTCCTTGTCTGAACATTAATCTCCTTTTTGCTTGACGGCAAGTCAAACTCATTCCCTGCTCAGGGCATTTGCATCATTGTCTTCTCTGCCTAGAAAGCTTTGCCCAGATCTACATGAAAGACCTCATTCCGAAATCAACTAGGTGTCTAGTTTCACAGTTTTAACAGGTCTACTCTGAGGCTCTTCTCCATTGGATTGGGTAATCAAGACTTCCCCAGGGACTTCCCTGGTGGCACAGTGGTTAAGAATCCACCTGCCAATGCAGGACACATGGATTCGAACCCTGGTCCGGGAAGATCCCACATGCTGTGGAGCAATTAAGCCCATGAGCCACAACTACTGAGCCTGCGTGCCACAACTACTGAAGCCCGCGGGCCTAGAGCCCGTGCTCCACAACAAGAGAAGCCACTGCAATAAGAAGCACGCACACCGCAACGAAGAGTAGCCCCTGCTCGCCACCACTAGAGAAAGTTCCGCTCTCAGCAGCGAAGACCCAACGCAGCCAAAAATAAATAAATAAATTTATTTTAAAAAAAAGACTTCCCTAAATTAGCTTCTTTGCACATCCTGTTTCCAAAAGCAACCACACAAGCACGTATTTTGGAAAATCTATTTGATGTATTTGGGGTTCCGTTTAGTTTTATGACTCTTTAATAGCATGGGCCTTTGAAGTTTACACACCAGAAGGAGCTGTCAAATTTTATGCATTAACCGACCTTGCTCAGAAGTTGAGGAGAAAAAAAATCTCTGTTTTCAGCTTATAATATTTTCTGGATGTATTGTGCAATGTCTTTGTTTTGGTTAAAATGCCTTAGCTGGAGAACAGTAAAAACATCTGAAAAAGCTTTTTTTTTGTTTTTTTAAATAAGTAGAGAAAGGTGTGATTAGAGGAGACCAGAAAGGCTCTTCTGATAGAGCACATTTTGCCCAAGGGGGTCTACTGTTAGATTTCCATATACGTGGAATAAGTCATGCTTTTAAAATGCGACTGCTCTTTGGAGAGGTGCTATCAATTCTTCTCCTGCTGGTGGAAATAGTACAATTAACTTTCTTTCTGACTTCTGGGTAGATCAGATTCTGAGGACACCAAGAGTTTAGAGGGAGTGGTGAAGGAAAGTAGGGTTGATTTTTCAGGAGCAGGGGCTTATCTAAAGAAGGCTTACCAGGGCATGCTGGGGTGTGTATGTACGTGTGTGTGTGTTTGCATGCCCTTTGAGTGAGCAGGTGCCAAAAAGGGCCATGGGCAGAAATCAGGGCTTTTCTTTGACCATTTTGCCTAGGTCCATAGAGGATGGTGTCCTCTCTAGAGGACAGAACATTCTGGTCTATGGAGGATGTGTTTTATTTTGTTGCCTCTTGCCCTCCTCCCATAAACAGAAATTCTACTTTGGAAATCCTTGATTTTGATAAAGAGAAGAGCAACTTCTTGGAATGAATGGAGTTAGGTTTCTCACCCTGTTTATACATTCCAATGAACATTCATGTACATTAATACAGTAATTTCCTCAAGTGGTTGAGTGTTAACGAATCATTAATAATAAATATGCAAAGTTCTTTCCTGAATTTACAGGTGCTGGTGGAAAATAGTCAAGGGCTAACCTAGTTGTCTATGAAAAAGCCCCTATTCTCATATATGTGATATGCATAAATAAAGTTATGTGTACTGCCTTCCGTCTGGGGAAATCAAGATGCTATGCTATCAGCAAGCCCAGACTAGATGACTAGTTCAATATGCAGCCTGTTTACTTTGGGGAAGAAACAGCTGTTCATAAAGCAATTTATATTAAACAGGTGCACCATGGCTCTATCTAATGGATGTGAAAGGTACAGTGGAGATTATCTGTAGACTGCCATTCTGCCATTTCCTCCTGGAAAGAAAATGGGTTTCTAAAGAAAATGCCATTTGCAAACTATTTCTTAGATTTTTACATGTTTAATGGCTGTTTTTAAAAAAATTTATTTTATTATATTTATTTATTGTTTTTGGCTGCATTGGGTCTTCGCTGCTACGTGCGGGCTTTCCCCTGTTGTGGTGAATGGGGGCTACTTTTGTTGCAGTGAGCGGACTTCTCATTGCGGTGGCTTCTCTTACTGTGGAGCACGGGCTCTAGGTGCATGGGCTCTAGAGCGCAGGCTCAGTAGTTGTGGCGCACGGACTTAGTTGCTCTGCGGCATGTGGGATCCTCCCAGACTAGGGCTTGAACCCGTGTTCCCTGCATTGGCAGGCGGATTCCCAACCACTGCGCCACCAGGGAAGCCCTTAATGGCTGTTTGCTTGATTTTTTGGAACTAGGAGATGATTTACATCTAGCTAGCAATCAAGACTGTATTTTTGTTTTTCTTACCACCTGTATAATAACTGGATGGAGAGAGAAGAAGAGGCTTATACATTTTTGATACTTATCCTCCTCGTTGAATTAATGCATTTCATATAATTGTTGATTTTTGATATACTGGAGTTTAGGAGACTCATTTTAGTGATAAAAGTGGGATGACAAATGGCAGTTTAGTCGAATAACTGACACATACCCTGCAATGTATAACATGAGGTGACAAGCATGAGGACAAAATGCCAACATGACAAGACTGGTGGAATAAAGCATAGATTGAGCCTGCATCCTTGATATTGTTGAACCACTGTGCTGACCTGGCCTGCATTTATCCAGATTTCATATTGTGGTAGTTAAATATCTGGTGCTTGAACTCTGCTATTTGAGGTTGTTTCTTGCAGCCAAACGCATTCCTAACTGATCTGATGTCTCAAACCAAATTGCTCCCTTCCCATCTCCTCTCCTATCCTGCTCCTCTTCTTATATCCCCTGAGTTAATGGCATCCACCAACTGCCCAAGTCAGAATCTCAGGCATCTTTCTCAACTTCCTTCTCTATTTACCTACCTCCTTGATTACAGGCACTATTTCTTGTTCATCCTTTTTATCTTCGATCCCTAATACAATGCCTGGTACACAGAAGGCACTCAGAATGTGTTTGTTGAACTAATAAAGTGACTAGATATTTGATTTCATGGATTAGTACACAGATACCAAGTAAAGTGAAGAGGATAATCTCAGGAGATATTTTATTTAATAGGCTGTGGTGAGTTTTGATAAGCCAACCTTGCCTCTTATCATAGAATATTTTTCTACTGACTAAAAGTTTTTGCTCTTTTGATTATGTTTTTCACATAGACAATGTTGGACGAATACTGTCCTATTTTTCTTCTTGGACCCTTGTTTTAAAATTTTCCGTGTTGAAATTGCCCTCTCATGACATTTCTGCTCCATAAATCAATACTATTGATTGTTACAGTTAGTGTTGCTCTTCCTATGTTTACCCTGACAGGCATTGTGCATCTTTATAATGGCTTCTGCTAATGTCTGGTCTCTTCTCTTATATTGGTTGATTATATTAATCTTGTTCTCAGCATCTTGGTAAGTTCTCTGCCTTTATGTATACAGGGTGAGGATATAATGACTAGTGAAGGGGTTCAAGATCTGGTGGGGAAATGGAGAGAATACCAGACTTGAAGTGGAAAAAAACTCCAGGGTTTGTGTAGCTGCAGCTCCTGTATGTATGATTTTAATCAAGTCAAGAGACCCAATCAATTTTTAAATTTTTATTTTATTCATTTATTTACTTATTTTTAATTTTAAAAAATTGAAGTATAGTTGATTTACAATGTTGTGTTAGTTTTAGGTGTACAGCAAAGTGATTCAGTTATATATATATCTATTCTTTTTCAGATTCTTTTCCCTTATAGGTTCTTACAAAATATTGAGTATCGTTCCCTGTGCTATACAGTAGGTCCTTGTTGGTTGTCTGTTTTATATATAGTAGTGTGTATATGTTAATCCCCAACTCCTGGTTTATCCCTCCCCTCTGGGGATTTATCTATTTCTTTTCCTCTTTGGTAACCATAAGTTTGTTTTCTATGTCTGTGAGTCTATTTCTGTTTTGAAAATAAGTTCATTTATATCTTTTTTTTTTAGACTCTACATATAAGCAATATCATATCATATTTGTCTTTCTCTGTCTGTCTTACTTCACTTAGACGTTAATCTCTATGTCCATCCAGGTTGCTGCAAATGGCATTATTTCATTTTTTATGGCTAAATTATACTCCGTTGTGTATGTATACCACATCTTCTTTATCCATTCATCTATTTTTTTTATTACTGCCCAACTTCTACACCATTCTTCTTTTTTTTTTTTAAACATCTTTATTGGAGTATAATTGCTTTACAATGGTGTGTTAGTTTCTGCTTTATAACAACGTGAATCAGTTATACATATACATATACACATGTTTCCATATCTCTTCCCTCTTGCATCTCCCTCCCTCCCATCTTCCCTATCCCACCCCTCTAGGTGGTCACAAAGCACCAAGCTGATCTCCCTGTGCTATGCGGCTGCTTCCCACTAGCTATCTACCTTACGTTTGGTAGTGTATATATGTCCATGCCACTCTCTCACTTTGTCACAGCTTACCCTTCCCCCTCCCCATATCCTCCAGTCCATTCTCTAGTAGGTCTGTGTCTTTATTCCCATCTTACCCCTAGGTTCTTCATGACCGTTTTTTTTTTTTCTTAGATTCCATATATATGTGTTAGCATACGGTATTTGTTTTTCTCTTTCTGACGTACTTCACCCTGTATGACAGACTCTAGGTCCATCCACCTCACTACAAATAACTCAATTTCGTTTCTTTTTATGACTGAGTAATATCCCATTGTATATATGTGCCACATCTTCTTTATCCGTTCATCTGATGATGGACACTTAGGTTGCTTCCACCTCCTGGCTATTGTAAATAGAGCTGCAATGAACATTTTGGTACATGACTCACTTTGAATTATGGTTTTCTCAGGGTATATGCCCAGTAGTGGGATTGCTGGGTCGTATGGTAGTTCTATTTGTAGTTTTTAAAGGAACCTCCATACTGTTCTCCGTAGTGGCTGTATCAATTCACATTCCCACCAGCAGTGCAAGAGTGTTCCCTTTTCTCCACACCCTCTCCAGCATTTATTGTTTCTAGATTTTTTGATGATGACCATTCTGACTGGTGTATCCATTCATCTATTGATGGATATTTAGGTTGTTTCCATGTCTTGGCTACTGTAAATAGTGCTGTAATGAACATTGGGGTGCATACAGCTTTTTGGGTTACAGTTTTCCCCAGATACATGCCCAGGAGTAGGATTGCTGGATCATATGGTAACTCTATTTTTAGTTTTTAAAGGAACCTCCATAGTGGCTGCACCAATTTACATTCCCACAAACAGTGTAGGAGAAACCCAATCAAATTTGTTTTCTTACATTTACAACGGGAAGCAGAGTTACACCTATCCTGTCCACCTCACAAAACTGTTGTGAGAATCAAGAGCACTTCAAGTGTAAGGCTTATGTCATGTGTCTATTCCAGGGTGCAGTGACTTGCACTTGAACCACAAAGACTGAGCAAGATTATTATAGAAGGGGAGAAGATGGATCCCCAATGGGAGGAAGGTTGGGCAAACAATAAATAAATTTCCCAAAGAGCTAGCTTATAGTACCCAGGCATACTATGAGATCTCTTGTGCTTGAGAAAAGTTGCCAATTTACTCTTTTCTATATGATGTAGGAGAAGTTACTAAAAGAAGGGATGGGAGAATAAATTGTTTTCAGAGATATAAAACCCCTTGATAAGCTCCAAGTCCTGTTTAGATTTTCCTGGGATGGCCACACTTAGCTCCTAACGTCAGAATCCAAGGAGGGCTCTAAACTGGACCTCAGGTAGGGTAATTAGAACTGAAGTGGGACCCTTGTCCAACCTTCTCATGTTACAATAAAGAAACTGAGATTCAATGAAGGGAAATGACTTGCTTTAGATCATAGGGCTAATCAGTGTATGAGCAGGACCTAGAACCCAGGTCTTTTAGCTGCTGTACTGAGAGATCCAATGATGTTACAATCATTTGTGATGTATTTCCAAATAATTCATTACTAGTAAGAGTTCAAGCACCAAGAATTTTTGAAAGACTTACTTTTTTATTTTTTCAAGGTTATCCCTACAGTCATGCTTATATCCCTTATTTACAATCCATCATTTGGTGAAGAGGAGAGAAAGTGGTGGGGATTACATTCCACCTTGGATACATCCATGAGAGTGTTTTGCCTATGTGAGCATCAGTTGTGTCCAAACAGAAAAAGTTTAAATACTACAATGCCAGATCGTATGATGCTCAAGAGAGCCTCTGAGCATGCACTTTTTTGTGATTTCTTTTTCCTTTAAAGGGAAAAATGTGACTCAATTTTCCCTGGACACAATGTTGAATGGAAGAGGATGCTATGCGCCTGAACACCCACTACTCAAGAGGCATCAGCTAATTTTTAATCTCCCTTTTTTCATCTGGAGCCTCACATCTCATTGGATATTTTTGCTACAGACTTTTGCATACTTGTTTATTAATTTCATTCATGCTTTCATTTCTTAGCAGATATTTAGAGAGCCTAAATGTGTCTGACACCAAAAAATATAGATGACCAAATAAAGAGATAATTTGCTGGTGTTTATGCTTCTATAATTTTAGGTTCCAAAACTGATTTTTTTTTTTTTTTTTAAGTACCGGAACAGCATTAAGACTCTAGTGTGCTATTTTCGTGATTATCCTTCTTTGGCAAACTCTGCTGTAGGACACATTAGAACACATAGTGAAATAGAGTACATTTAAGTGGACATTTAATAACTATCGATAATGATGATGGTGATGATGATGACGGTGATCACAGTGACAAGGATGACATAATGATGGCACCTTGCAATTGGTGGTAAACAACGGCAATTACATAGCAACTTCTGTTTTTGTTGTCTTCCAGACAAGCGCCTGAAAACAGTAATTAACTGGAGAGATTGCTGCAAAGTCTCTTGGTAACAGGCAGCCTTTAATCCAGGCAAAGAGTAGAATCAGTATTAGTTGGATGTCTGGAATGAACCATACATTGTATGAATTACAGTGTTTCATGGTAATTATCAATCTCCAAAGAGGGACCTCTTGGGAGATAAATATCTTTGGGGGATTTCAGGGCAAGGTCAATGTGGTAATGAGAACTGGACAGGGTCAATGTGGACCCTAGTGCTTGATTCAACAACCATTAAGCTGTATATTTGATGAATCATCATGGCATTGGATCCCAGTGGTCCCGTGGCATTTGCTGTTGTTAGCTACTCTGAGGCCGTGGGTAATTGGTAACAGAACTATGAGTCAAGTGCAAAGGAAGTGTAGCTGCTCTAATTGCGTTACCGAAGAACCTGGATCTGTTGCAAAATCTGGGTCTTGTCTGTTCCCACCTCATATCATTATTTGTTGGAGGGATAGATGAATGCTTGCTTTTCAGATCGCTAGGGTAATAAGAATCCTTTGCCAGGCTAACACCTTTTCTTTATACTCTAAATTATTTCACAGAGGGGGGCTGCTTTAAATCATATGTCAAGCAAAACAAGGGCACTTGGTATGAATCTGTCCTCCCAAGTCTTGGGCAAGAACTCATCTTCCTCACATTTGGGCCTTTGGAGTATTTATTTCAAATTAAGACTAATAAAGAAGTGAAATATTATCAATATTATTTTGTTGCTTGCCGTATCTGCCTTCTGCAGGGGCAGCCAGGGCTAATGAAAGTGCGGGGTGGAATTGGGAAAAGCAGGAAACGCTCAACTTTGTTGGGCGTCGGAGGAGACACGGGTTGAAGTCTGTGTTGACACAGCATCAACTCACTGTTCCTGGGAAGAAAATGTAAAGGGGTCCAGGCGTCTAATCAGTAGGGAAGGGAAGAATGACTAGACATAAATTATAACATGATACGTTTTTTTCCCAGAAAAAAAATTATTTTACAGTTATGCCATGTGTTACCACAGCTCAGGTGCCTGCCCCTCACCCGATCAGCTCCAACAGCTGCCTGGAGAAGGCAGTGAATCTTCATAACCACCATTTCAGGCAGGGAGTTTTTTGCCGCTTTTCAGAGATGAAAATAATAGCTAAGAGACTTTACAAGTGGTTTGCATGAGTGATGATATCATTTAAGCCTTCAAACACACCTGAGATGCCAGTTGCATTACTAACTTCATTTTACACATGAGGAAACTGAGGCTTAGAGATGTTACATCAATTGCCCAAGGTTTCAGAGGCACCCCAATCAGTCTTCCCTGAAAGCCCGTCATGCTGATCCTTTGTTGATTCAGATGGGGAAACGAGGCTCAGAGAGGTTCAGTGAATCACTCAAGATCACACAGTACATAGCAGAATTAGGATCAAATTTAGCCAAACCATTTGTTAATGTCCAAGTCCCTGTTTACATCCATACCTCAGGCCAACTCTCCAACCCACTATAGTTCTTGGAAATCTGCCCACTGGAGGATTTGCCCTTACCAGTGTTTTCTGAGGCGTCCCCAAGTGAAGCTGTAATGTGGCAGCAGAACATTTCCAACTAACGCCGTCATATCATGCTGACTCCCCTGTGAACTAAGTCTTTTCTTCCTCTGATGTTTGCTCACAGAGAGCTTCTCAAGAAGCCGTGCATGTGGAGAGGGAGAGGCATCAATTCAACAGTAGTAGGAATCTGGGTCTCCTGTTCACGTGAGTTACACCTTCTGGACCCGCCTAAGCCTGGTCTCCAAGTGACACAGACACTGTGACTCAATGAATCAGACATTGCCCAGCTTGTCATGGGCAGCTCAGGTTGTTTTGTCCCATGTGGATGCTCAGCCTCTAGCCAGTAGAATGTCAAGAGGTGTATTTCAAACTGAGAGCAGTTCTCTGCCGTAGGTCCTAGGTTTGCTCCAGGGCTGTAGGGATCTGTGCTGTTTTGCCTGGAAATGTAATCCTGCTTTCTCTCATCCTTCTTTGGATTCTCTTAATTGTGTTTATAACTGGTTTGCTTCTCAGAACATAATGTCATCGTTGTATATGACATTACTATTAATAATTGGAAAAGTCTAAGACCCTTTACTGCTGACCATTTATAGAGAGTTGGTACTTTATTTTAGAACTATTTTGTCATCCATCAAATAAATTAGCATATGCATTTCTTTTGGAGGGAACGACTGTTTGCATGTCAATACAAACAGTAAAGGGGAGAGAGGCCTGGGTACGTTTTGCAGTTTATCAAGGTATGATAACTCTCCTTATGCTCTTAGTCTTGGAAGGGTGGGGTGGTAGAGAACACTACTGGGGTAAAGTTCTATTTTAGCAGATCCAGGTGATCTTTACTGCAGGCTGAAGTCAGTGGTCTTTACTGCAGATCTTTACTGCAGGCTGAAGTCAGTGGTCATCCATCCAAGTTAAGTCCCTCCTTGGGGTGGGAGAGTGTGAGTGGTTCATTTACTTCATTCAGCTCATTCCACCATCCTGAATGGGTGTGGTGCTCCTTCACTAGATACTGTGTGGTCCCTAATGCTGCCACCTCCTCCAATCTAGTGCAGGAGCAAGCATCTCCCTTATGGGTTCCTTCTCTTCACCTTGATCCACCTTGTCTCCCCAAAGACCTCCTCCCATGACCACAGCTCTAAACCTCAATCCCTACTCTATTTTTGGCCCTGAGTGTCAGTCATTCAGCTGCATTTGACTTTCCCCAGGATGACACTGGAATAAAAAAGAATGAATGGAAATGTCACTCATTGGTCTAGCCTCAGGATCAAGTATCTATGCTATCTTGGGATCTTTCATAATTTTGGGTTTTTTCCTGGGTGTTTTTATGGAGATCATGTGATGATTAAATTGATGAGCTCTGGAACGAGATTGCCTGGGTCCAAATCCCAGCTCTGCCAATTAGCTGTGTGACCTGGGGCAAGGCTTTAACCTCTGTTCCTTAGTTTTCTTTTCTATAAAATGAGGAAAATAAATACAACCATAATGTAGGATTTTGTGAGGATTAATAAATTAATGTGTGTAAATTACTTAGAAGAGTGTCTGGCATGTCTTAAGTGACTTAAAAGTGTTTGTTATCATGTCGTCTTTTCCTCTTCTTCTTCTTCTGCTACAAGTCAATATGTTTCTTCTTTTTTCCAGTTGTATTTCAAAAGATCCTCTTCTACTATCCCACATAATATGGAACCAGGCCTTAGAAGGAGGGTGGACATATACCATGCCAAATTTGGGAGTGGAGGAGAGAAAACAAATCCTATTACTAGAAAAAACATTGGCAAGTCAATATGTAAAGTAATAGGGAAGACTATAACACTTTGTTAGGCCCTGGAATGTGTAGACATTAATTTGCTTAAAAGCACTAATGAATCTAGATAGTCAAGGGTGGAATTATAAATGATTTATTCTGGTAAGCTTGATATGAATGTATTAATCATTTGAATAATGATTTATACATTTGGAGAAAGAGAGACTGGGAGCCAGAACACTGCTAGATTCTTTTCCAATTTTCATTATTATTTATTGTTTCTACTATCAAGTAGAGGGAAAAAAAGTCAAGTTACTCTTTTACTTTTGAAGGTGATGTGACTGGTATATTGCAAAGTTGGGTTTAGTACATTGTGAAGATGTTCGCGACAAGTTGAAAAAATCAGGAGATAAAATTTCCTTTCACTTTACGCATTTAAAACGAAACTAGAATTTTATTTTTTAGTTTTATTTAGAGAGGAATTAAAATTCAAGAATAAGTTCAGCATGTTGCCATAGATGGAAAAGACTGAGGATCAATGAGCTGAATTTGATGGTTTGTTATTACATGTGTTCAGACATTCTCCCACAAACACACAATTACTAAGAACAAAAGAATTAATTTCTTTCTAAAAGGCTTCTTTTCAAATAAAGTTTTGAATTTCAGAAGGAAAGAAAAAAGCAAAGCTATTTCGTATAGTGTTGGCATTTAATAAGTACTTAAATATTTCTTTGATAGTTAGATTTAAGTTAAGATATATTAACTTAATGTTGTAGATTGTTTATATAAATGACTGCAATTCTTCTTCTTCCCTGGATGCATGCTGTTTTGCAAAGTGACTCCCGATTCTCTCATCAGGAAGTGAAGTCTATGTCTCCACTCTTTGAATATGAACTGGTCTTGTGATTTGTTCCAATAAAATACACTGGACATGATGCTGTTCCAACTCCAAGCCTAGACATTAAGAAGACTTCAGTCTCTTTGGAAACCTCTAACCACCATGTGGAAAGCTAAGCTAGCCTGGTGGGGAATAAGAGGCTTACTAAATGCCACATGACCCATGGCCATGAGTAAGTCACCGGATATATCAATGGGACCATCCTGGATCAGGCAACCTGCAGAAGCAAAATTACCTAAATTTGACTGCAGCTGTTTGCAGCTGCAAGAGCAAGTCTGGCCAATATCAGACGAACCACCCTACTGAGCTCAGGCTAAATTGTCTACCTGTAGAATAGTGTGTTAAGTAAAGGTAGTTGGTATCAGGTTTGGAGCAAGAGCTAAGATTCACTTACTATGTGCCAGGCACCTTTCTAAGTGCTCTACAGTTATTGGCTCACTTTATCCTCATAACAATCCTGCGATGGGGTTACAGAAGACGGAAGTGGCCTGAGGCTACTTAGATTGGGGTGATTCATCTATAAGCCAAGGAATACCAAAGGTTGCCAGTAAGCCAACAGAAGCTAGAAGAGAGGCGTAGAACAGATTCTTCCTCATAGCTCTCAGAAGGAGTCATCTTGTCGATACCTTGATCTTGGACTTCTAGCTTCCAGCACTGAGAATAAGTGTTTGTTGTTTAAGCCACCCAGACTGTGGTACTTTATTACTATACCCTAGAAAAATAATACAACTGTGTGGATACGCTCCATTTCTTTGGCTGTTTCACTGTGTTACAGAATGCCTCAATCTGCTCTCAGAGCTCATTAATTTGTTCTACAGCAATGTCCATTCAGTTCGTTATGTGGCCATTTACATTTTCAAGACTGATTACAGTTCATTTTCATAACAGCCTGTTCTTATTTCATGGATACAACAAACAATTTTTTTCAAAGTTCTTTTCCTTTGAGATGTATTAGATAGGATGGTATTCAGTTTTAAGTAACAGAAACCACAATAAACTGTAACTTGAACAAGTAATAGGTGTATTTTTCTCATGAATTAAAAAGTCCGTAAATGTCATCTGGGGATTAGGCTCCTTCCATCTTTTTAGCCTACAATTCTGAGTATGTGGACTTCATTCTCATGGATGTAAGGTGGCTCTTGCACTTCACAGCATTGGGTATGCATTTCAGGCCAGAATAGAAAAGATAGAATACAAAGGAAGGTTTGGTGTCTATATTAGAATAAAAAAATCATGACAAAATTCCCAAATTTTAGTGACTTAAAGAAAAAACTTACCTATCTTGTGTATTAATGAAATCTGGAGGTAGGTGGTCCAGAGGTGACATTCCACCACATGGTGCCGGAACCTAGGTTCTTTTAATCTTTTTGTTCTTCCATCCAAAATGTGTGGTTTTAAAAATGTGATCCAACATGGCTGCTCAAGATCCAGCCATCACTTCTTTATTTCAGCTACCAAGAATGTGGGAAAGTGAGGAGGACATGAACTTACATCCATAAGTAGAGATAGAGTTCCATCCAGAGATAGAGTTCTGTGAAATCGTTCAATCAATCAATAAAGATTCTGGTAGTAAGGAAAAGGGGAGAATGGATATTGGTCAGGCAACTAGCAAATCAGTCACATTTGTGTATAAGTTTCTCAATTTATGCAGTGATGCTTCTTTCACGGTATTTGCGTTTCTTATATTATTAGTGATTCCTGGTTACATGACCCCTCCTCTTATAATTGGTGTGCTAATTTATGAATGTGGGAGTTCCTGTTATCATGCCTCTGAATGTTGCATCTGTTTATCATGGATTGACTGCCTCCAGTGATTTCAGGGGAGGATTCCCTGCACTCAGAATATTCTGGTCTTTTGGGGGTGGAGACATCACCATCCAACCTGGGTCCTTGCCAAGAGCCCACATTCGCTGCTGCTACCTGGGGACTAACGACCTCACTAGTTCACCACCTGCCCACGGAGAGAATGACTGACCTCCCGAATGGACCTTTGGTGGAACCTCAACAAATCACCTCAAGAATTCATCTTCAGGCTCCTGTAGGCTCTCCTTATCCACCACTGCAGAACTGAGTGTCCCCAGAGTAGCTGCTGTCTTTTGCAGAAGTTCTCTGATGTACAGGTTTGGGTCATTTTTTTGAAATTAATTAATTTCCCCCCCAGCTTTATTGAGATATAATTGACATAAAATATTGTGTAAATTTAAAGTATACAACGTGTTGATTTGATCCATTTATCCGTTGGAAAATGATTACCACCATAGCATTACCTAACACCTCCATCCTGTCATATAATTACAATTTCTTTTTTATGATGAGAACACTTAAGATCTACTCTGTTAGCAAATTTCAAATATAATACAGTATTGTTAGCTGTAATTATAATGCTATACATTAAGTCCCCAGAACTTGTTAATACTGTAGCTGGAAGTTTGCACCCTTTGACCAACATCTCCCCATTTCCCCCACCCCCAGCCCCTGGTAACTACCACTCTACTCTCTGTTTCTATGAGTCTGGCTTTTTTAGATTCCACATGTAAGTGACAGCATAACAATATGTCTCTCTCTGACTTATTTCATTTAGCATAATGCTCCCAAGTTTCGTCCATGTGGTTGCAAACGGCAGGATTTCCTTCTTTCTCATGGCCAAATAATATTCCATTATATATATGTATCACATCTTCTTTATCTGTTCATCCATTCGTTGACACTTAGGTTGTTTCCATGTCTTGGCTATTCTGTACAATGCTGCCATGAACACAGGGACCAGGGCAGGCAGCAGTGATGGCCGGAGCAGGTGGGACGCTCATCCTTGGCTGTGGGTGTCTGTGCAGTGGCAGGGGCCGGATGCAGAGGCACCTGTTGTGATGGGGGCCAAGGCAGGCAGCAAGGGCCGTGGCCAACTACAGGCTCACGGGCAGCTGTGGAATCTTGGCTGTCGGTGTGCTTTCCTGTGGCTGCGGTCTCCTGGAGGTGCGGGGAGGCGGCTTCAGGGACAGATGGAGTACCTAGCCCTGAGCGTGTGCGTGGCGATGGGGCTCAACTGCAGGGGTCTGGGCTGGTGTCTTGTACTCATGGAGACACAGAGGCCTGGGAAATGCGAATCCCAGGCTCCAGTGGGGTTGCAGGGCTGGGGGCATCAGCGAACACGAATACTTGTGGGGCAAAGGCTGATGAAGTCTGCAGGGGGTCCGTGTTGGCTGTGCTGGCCGTTAGTCTCTTCATTGATGAAATCTGCTGGGTTTGTCTGCAGGTCGCTGAGAACCACAGTCACTCCAGCTCTGGGACTGCTCTTGGCAGCCCTCACTTTTCTTCCGTGTTCTTAGCCATCTCTGTACCTTTCGGCGTTGCCCATCTGGGTGGAGTGAAACTAAAGCAGGACCTTTGTGCCTGTCCCAGAGGCTGGGGAATCTAGTCGCTTGCCCTGCTCTTCGTTTCCTCTTTCTAGCTGGGAAGTTCCCTCCTGGCACTAAGCGATGGGATGGATGTTGAAGGCAAAATGAAGCAGTCTTCGTTCTTTTCCTTATGTGGTTATTCTCAGGTTTTTTGTTCCACTGTTCTGCTGAAGGTTTTTAAGTGGACTCCCGGGTTCTCCCAGAGCTGTTTTCGTTTGTGGATAGCTGTCTATTTGTTGGTTTTCGTTAGGGGACAGAAGCTAAGGTCTTGTATGTTGGTGTTGTCATTTGGGTGACATCACTCCTCTTGGGGCTTTGGTTTTTATTTGAAATCCAATCTCATTTTACTTTTATATATAGGCAATATATAAAAGTAATTTATGGCTCCCTGAGAGTACCTCTATGGTAGATAAAATAAACACAAAAGTTTTTCTGTCATTTCTAGGGATTTGGGGCAGACCTGTGTATGTACTCAGCCCACCCACCCTATTAATCCAATCCTCCATTGTCATTCTCTACTATGTATTGATCAATAATAGGTTGAATATAATGTTGATGTCATGATGGGTGTCAGTTTCCTTGGGCTAATGTAACAAATTGCTATAAACTTGGTGGCTTGAAACAGCGGAAACCATGTTATCACAGTTCCGGAGGTCAGAGCTCTGAAATCAAGGTCGTGCTCCCTCCAAAGGCTCTAGAATCCTTCCTTGCCTATTCCAGCTTCTGATGGCTGTAGGTACTCCTTGGCTTGTGGCTGCATCACTACAATCTCTGCCTCCGTCTTCACATGGGCTTCTGCTCTTTGTCTTTGTGTGTCTGTATCATCTCTTCTCTTATAAACATACTTGTCATTAGATTCAGTGCCTCCCTGGATAATCCAGGGGGATCTCATCTAAATATCCTTAACTTAGTTACATCTGCAAACACCCCTTTTCCAAATAATGTCACATTCACAGAGTCTGGGTATTAGGATGTGGACATATCTTTTGGGGGGCCACCATTCAACCAAGTTGAACATTTGGAAAGCAAAGTTAGAGATACTCTAGTGTTGCACATTGCAGCATGGAGCCGCAAACATTAACGTTATACGTCACACGATGAATATCAGCTCCCATAGACTCAGTTAAACTTTTCTCCAACTTCTCTTACGTTGTTACCTTATCTGCCGAGATATCTTATAAAAAAGCAAAAGAAGAGTATGCTCACTCACTTACCAGAGACCTTTAACTGCCAGTTTGCTGTACCCTTATGTCCTGAGAGGAATAGATAATAGTAGTCAAACAACTCATCCTTTTCCTTACATCGTACTAAATCTTATATCAGCATTCACTCAGTAACTAAATCCTATATCAGCATTTGCTCAGTAATCACACAGGATTTTCTCTTGTGAGGTTAGGGGGAGAGCTGTGAAAGGAATTAAATAATAGTGAACCAGAGTGGAGCCTTTGCCTTGCAGGTGACTCAGTTACAAGTAAGGCTTTTCAAATTCTTGAAGCAAGATCACTTTGGATAATGCCAAGCTGCCTTCCCCAGCAGCTGATCATCTCAGCAGCAGGTTCTCTGGGGCTTTGGTTTAACCCAGCTTGGGGGTCATTTCTTCCTTTTGTAAGAGGCAGTCATCATCCTGCTGTGAGAATTGCTTTTGAATGGTCTGCATTCTCTGTGGCCCTACACAGCATCCCATGAGGTGCTCTTTTTCCTGGGGGCAATTTGCAGGTAGAAGGATTGAGGTGATGGGATAAGGTGTGAAAGGACTTTACTGGTAAGAAAACTTCTGGGAAATGTGAGGCCCCTTAGGGAACTGGAGAGTTGGGTTTGGTGTGGTCAGACTACCTGCCAGGGTCTGGTTTTCTTCCCAGTGACTAAATAGTCATTAATTTATCCTTGACTTCAAACCCCAGGAGGTTTAGATACCTTATTGGATGGAACCTGGCATTTCTGGCTCAACAGTGTGGCTGGTTACCTTATAGCCACTGCTCCAAAGGTGGTAACCATGGATAGGACCGGAAGATGGGACCATTTATGATTAAAGAGCCTGTTTCAGCAAGAGTTCGTGGTGCTTCCCTCTCTCCTCTCTCAGGGACACCACCAGGCAGAGGCAAGGGGTACAGGGACTGTGAAGGTTGACAGGAGACAAGCCAGGTCCATTTCATTGCTCAGGGTCCACTGAGCCTTGAACTAGGGGATAGAATCAAAGAGTGAACTCACTGTTTAGGGAGATGATGTAGGACTCATGGAGAAATCATTATGTGTTTGTAATAGGATGCTGAATGGGACTTTTCACCTTGGTTTAGAATTTTGGCCAAAGCACAAATCAGCGAACATTATAACAAGGGCCATCTCTGAGCAGGATGTTCTAAGATACGGCAGAACTGGTATATTTGTGATGTATTTGTGATGAGAGGTTTACCATCTTCCGGAAGCTCAGGGTGGGGACAGTGAGAAGAGACTCTTTTTCTTTTTTTTGCAGTACGCGGGCCTCTCACTGCTGTGACCTCACCTGTTGCGGAGCACAGGCTCCGGAGGCGCAGGCTCAGCGGCCATGGCTCACGGGCCCAGCCGCTCCGCGGCATGTGGGATCTTCCCGGACCGGGGCACGAACCTGCCTCCCCTGCATTGGCAGGCGGACTCTCAGCCACGTGCGCCACCAGGGAAGCCCGAGATTCATTTTTAAAGATTAGGAGGTGCCCATGAATGGAGGAGGCTAGCTCCTCCTTCCCTGTTTGGACATCTGCTTGGGCAGTGGAACTGACACTCTACACGTGTCCCTACCTGAGCGGAAGATAAGCGAATTGGAAAGCAATGGCAGGGCCAGGTGCTGGGTGGGGTGATCGGAGAGGGCTGCGCTCACAGCGGTTGGCACGGGTGACTAATGAGGTACCCATGGGTCATCTGGACCTTGCCGAGGGTGCTTGAGCCATTCGCTGGGCTTCGCTCTCCCAAGAGTTTGCCAGCTGGACCTTCTGAAACTCTGGCAACAGAAGCTGTAGGTGGATTGCTGGTGATGGAACCAAGGAGAAGGGTGAGTGAAAGGTTGCGAGGGAACTTGCTCTCCCACAGCAGGGAACCAGGCTGGGCAGAGAGGCCTTAGTCAACATTTGGATGTTTGCTTTCTGAGGGCACAGTGGGTCAGAGGGATTGTGACAATGAACAAGAAAGAAAAGTGGCCTTTCCCAGTCGGGGAACCAGACAGTCTGAGACAGGTGCTCTTTCTTTCCTCTGCACTGGAAAAGCTAGAAGCTTTCAAAAGTTAAACAGGAAGAGTGTAAAGAAGAGACCGTGTCCCTTCTCTGTTTCAAGTCCCTGGAGCCACAAGCACGGTGTGCTTTGGGGAAAGGGAAAACCTGAATTATATATGAAATTGACGCTTGCATTTGGACTGGACTAAGTTTTCACAGATGAAAATACTTGGAAACAAATGGAATCTGACCACGATGTCCTTCAGCACTCCACAGGGATACAAGCGGTGACTTGTATGGGCAGGTTAAATTGAACAACTTAGTACTTCTGTCCACTTCCAAGTCAATAGTGGGTTTGAGACCGGATGGAGGTTCACACTCAAAGCTCTTTTTATTTTTTTAAATATTTTTGAATTTTATTTATTTTTTTATACAGCAGGTCCTCATTAGCCATCAGTTTTATACACATCAGTGTGTACATGTCAATCCCAATTGCCCAATGTAGCAGTTAATAATAGACTTCATCTACCTTATGACTGGGTGGGGTGAATAATAGTGTTGACTTAGCAGGGGCTAGGATTATTTTTTCCATTGAAACCTGATGTTTAGAAATAGCATAGTATTTTCAGAACTCTTCCATGAATTTTTTCTCATTTTTTAAGGAATTTAAAACGTGGAGCCCTGGAAACATCTTCACATGTAGCACCTGAAAATATTGTTTTGTTTTCTACGTTATTTGTATTTCCAAAGAAATTGCTCTTGATCAATTCCACTATTTTACTAATTTGTTAATTTCTACTTTTACGACTTTCTTTCTTTCTTAGGTTGATTTTTTTTACATTGATTTTGTTTTTTCTTTGCTTCTTGAGTTCAGTACTTTATTGTGAGCCACTTTCCTCTGTACAAACATTTAGTGATATAAATTTCCTTCAGATAACAGCTAGGGTTGTGTTCATACATTTTAGGATGTAGTGTTATTATTATTACTTAGTATTAAACATTATGTAAGAGTTGATTTTCTTCTTTGACCCAAGAATTACTTAGGAGAATGGCCTTTAATTAATTTCTAAGTGGTTAAATTTTGTTTCTGTCAGTTTCAAAACCTTACCAATTTTTTTTTTGCATTGTGAACAAAGAAGTTGACGATTTCTGCTCTTTGAAATTTATAAAAACTTTCTTTGTAGTATAGTATGTGACAAATTTTTGTGTTTTTTTCATGGGTGTTGAAAAGTAAGTTGTTTTGTCTATAGAATTGAGGGTTAGTTACCAGCACTTAAATCAGTCTTACTAATGACAGAATTTACATCATATTTATCATTATTTTGCCCAGTTGGTCTGTTGAAAATCAGAATGGTAAATGAAATCCTTCTACTGTTATTAAATTTATGTGACTTTATTCTTGCCGTACTAAATGTTTTTGCTTTATGTAAAGAAAGTTCATGGAAATAATATCCCTTATTTGAGTTGTACTCTTCGTCAATATAAAATCATTTGATTTCCCTTGAGTTATTTAAAAACACTTATGCAGGGCTTCCCTGGTGGAGCAGTGGTTGACAGTCCGCCTGCCGATGCAGGGGGTGCGGGTTCGTGCCCCGGTCCGGGAAGATCCCACATGCCGCGGAGCGGCTGGGCCCGTGAGCCATGGCCGCTGAGCCTGTGCATCCGGAGCCTGTGCTCCGCGACGGGAAAGGCCACAACACTGAGAGGCCCGCATCCGCAAAAAAAAAAAAAAAAGAAAGAAAAAAAAAAGAAATAGCACTCCCTTCCTCCCCTCCTCCACCTACTTGTGATTCTTTTTCTTTGCTTAATTTTCCACATGACATTTATCAACACATGACACTTGTTTGTATATTGTTGTTAATTTTTGTCCGTTACCCACTCTAAACTAACACATAAGCTCCATGAGGTGAGGGACTTTGATCTGTTTGGTTCATTACCTTAGTCTCAGCACCTGACACAATGTCTGGCATGCAGCAATTCCTCAATAAAAAATTGTTGAAGGGATACATGAATCCCTTTGGTTTTAAACTTTATCTCTTTAGTTTTGTAATTATTGTATTAAAAATTATTAAGGTTCTAAAGTTTAGCTTTGGTCTCATGATTTGGCTCAAAATATGCCATTTAAGCTGTGGCTTTGGTGTTTGGCTTTAGAAGATAAATCACCAAATGCCCACTCCAGTGTCATTTCTGGAATTTCCGAACTGACCCCTTCTAGCTCACTAGCTTGTTGAGAGATGCCTGGATCTCAGTCGACAACACAGCAAATCTGATAGAAGAAATATTCTTAGAAAGGAAATTCAATGCAACGTCCTGTATTGTCATTGACATTGCAAAAAACACCATGAAGGGTATGAATGATTTTAGACTTAGAAGATAAGATGCTATGTTCACATCCTTAACTTGTGTGTTCAGAAAGGAATTACAGTACGAGGTACCATCATAAGATTACTGGCGGTAAGGTAGTGGGCCACTTACTATCCTTCCTCAGCAGACAGACACCATGACATCCAAGAGGGTTTGGAATTACCTTGCCAAATACTCATACAAAATATTCAAATAGAATGGAAGAAATACTACATGTTTAAAAGTCTACCTGAACACATAACAATACCAACAAGCAGGACTTAGAATCAATGGGTTTCTTGAAGATAAAACAGTTCATTTGCCGATGAACTGCACGCTGCTGAAGAAGTAACCTAACGGATGAGCTTGAGAGCGCAGGTATTTCTGCATGATACCTGCTATAAGGATTCGTTTCGTAGGCTTCTCCAGGGAAGATGCTGAAATTGCTGTGCATCCAGTGAAAGCTAAGGTTGTGAATAGAATTTCAGAGACTATTTTGTTATCTTGAAAGTCAGTTATGGTGCTCTCTTGCCACATTTTTAGATCCAAGGTTTAAGGGCAAATTAAAGTAGTACGTTCATGCATAATATTAAAAATAAAAAACTATAAGTGAGAGCAAAAAAATTCCTTTGCTTCTGACAATGTTCAGAAAGCATCTTCTTCAAGCAATGCACAGAGATTCTGTTTGTGAGGTGGCTTCAAGGAGATTGCATAATTACTATTGCCCAAAGCTTTAAGTCCAGAAGGGGCAGAGGAGACAAGATGACTTGAATCCAGTTGCTCCTAGAGTGGGAGGGCAACATTACTACCGGCAGTGGCCTATTCTGACTCGAGTCGGTAAAAAATATCTTCCCCTTTTGCTAACCTATTTGATATTGTCAGCGTGTGGTACGTTGACCACACATAGGAGCAATCTGGAAGTCAACAGAGCTAGGAAATGATTGTTTCTGCACTATAATGCCAGCGTCAAACATTTGAGAAGTAATGTTTTAAGCAATAAATTGAAGGGATGATTGAATTTATTTTGTGGAAAAATTTTCAGATGTATTCTTGTCTCAAGAAGTTCATTCTGTGATGGTGATCCCAGTTTTGGTTTTGGTCTCATCTGAATATTGAGTTCAAACTTGGCCCTTTGGTATTGGGCCAATGTGTATATTTGTTATATTTCTATTAACTTGTGAATGCATACGAAAGAGTAATCAGAATACAAGGACTATCTAGCACCTACCACCTGATTTAAGAAAAAGAACAACATGCTATTATTGTCAGTGCCTTTCCGCACCCCATCCTTCTTCTCCAGAGGTATCCACTCTTCTGAATTTTGCATTTATCAGTTCCTTACTTTTCTATAGTTTTATGATATATGTTTACATCTTTGAACAGTATATTTTTAGTTTTGCACATTTTTTATCTTGTATAAGCAGAATCATATTTTTGTTTTTCCGTAACCAAATTTTTTAACATTATGTTTAAGATTAATGCATGTTGTAACATTCATTTTCATGGCACTATAGTATTTCACTGGCTAAACATTCCACATTTTATTTCTTCATTCTACTCTTTATGGACTTGTGTTGTTTTGATTTTTTAAAGTTGTACTCTTACACACAGTATTTCTATGAACATTCTTATGTCATGCGTCCAAATGTACAAATGCAAGAAATTTTCTAATGTGTGTGTGTAGCGTGTAGGTAATGATGGAGTATGAGGTTGGAAGTCAAGCTTCATTTTCCTCATATGGATATGAAATTGTGTCAGCCATCATTTTCCCACTCCCATGAGTGCCACATCTATAGTATACCAAATGTCATTTATGAATGAGCCCATGTCTAGTCTCTATTCTGTTACATAGGTTTATTTGTGTCTTGGGGCATTGATACAATATTGTGTCTTTCAATCCGTGAACATGATATACGTCTCCATTTATTTAGGTCTCCCCTACTGTCTCTCAATGAAGCTTTATAAATTTCCCTATCAGAAGTACTTACTGCACATTTTGTCCCTGTGAAGACGCCAAAACTACTGCCTCTCTTAGATTGGACAACATGCTTTCAGCAAAATGCCAGACTCATACCTTTGGATTTCTGTTTTCTTGTAGATTTTGGCTTGGTAATTCCACACTCTCTTTTTAGCTTTTTGATACTTTAAAGATCATGATTTTTATATTTTGCCAAGATATTTTAGTTTCCTCCAGCAAGAGAGTTGGTCCAAATCACCCAGTCTGCCACCACTGGGAGGAAGTCCCTAACTCTTCTTGTACTTTCATCTTCTAGATCTTTCCATTTTATCTCCTCTTCTTTTCCCCTCATTCATGGCTTATCTCTTCTACACCAAGCTTCCCTTTATCCTTCACTTCTTTCTTCATGTTTGCTTAAATTTCTTTCAGCTTCTCTGATGGTCTTTCCTTTCCCCCTTTCTTTGTATTTTAATAAAAAATATAGCATATTTCATGATCAGGAGAAACAGAAATGAGCATGGTGGAAGCTAATTACATTAGCACCTCCCTCAAAACAAAACAACAAACCCCAATGTTCATTGCAGCACTATTTACAATAGCCAGGACATGGAAACGACCTAAATTCCATCGACTGCTGAATGGATAAAGAAGATGTGGTACATATATTCAATGCAATATTACTCAGCCATAAAAAGGAATGAAATTGGGTCATTTGTAGAGATGTGGATGGACCTAGAGTGTGTCATAGACAGTGAAGTAAGCCAGAAAGAGAAAAACAAATGTATGTTAATGCATATATGTGGAATCTAGAAAAATGGTACAGATGAACCTATTTGCAGGGCAGGAATAGAGATGTAGACGTAGAGGACGGACATGTGGACACGGGGTGGGGGGGAAGGGGAGGGTGGGACGAATTGGGAGATTAGGATTGACATATATATACTATCATGCGTAAAATAGATAGCTAGTGGGAACATGCTATAAAGCACAAGAAGCTCAACTTGGTGCTCTGTGATGACCTAGATGGGTTGGATGGGGGGTGGGAGGGAGGTCCAAGAGGGAGGGGATATAGGTATACATACAGCTGATTCACCTCATTGTATAGCAGGAACTAACACAACATTGTAAAGCAATTATACTCCGATAAAACAAAAACAAAACACAACAAAAAGACAACACAACAACAATCCCACCAGGATTTAGCCGTAAAGCACATTTACTTATGTTCATGATTCAGATGAAAACTGCTAGAAGAAAATGGGGAGGAAGTGTGGCTGTGTTGAGAGAGCTCAGCTTCAGACTAGGATAGACTTGGACTTCTGTCTCTCTCCACAGTTTGTAGCTGTGGAAACATGGGCAGATCTAAGGTCTGAGATTAATTAATATAAGTTGACCTCTTTCCCTCCTATTGGTTGGCTAGTAGATCTATATTTATTCCATCTAGGCTGCATAACTGCCCTAATGCTCTTTATATTCCACAGTGAACAGAAAAGTTCAATTTTTTTAAAAAAGAAGGATCACTGCCTATACTTTTATCTAAAGTTCCAACAGGTAAATATTATTGGCTGTAAGATGTTTCAGGTCCTTTATTTTGAAGTTCGAAATGTCCAGTTCACTGGATTGGCTGATGGCATCACATTACCTAATTAAGTAAATGTCTGTCCTTTGGTATTTCTTTGGTTGGCAGTAGGAAAAAGAGTTGTGGGTGTTTTTGGTTTTTTTGTGTGGTACGCGGGCCTCTCACTGTTGTGGCCTCTCCCGTTGCGGAGCACAGCCTCCGGACGCGCAGGCTCAGCGGCCATGGCTCACGGGCGCAGCCGCTCCGCGGCATGTGGGATCTTCCCGGACCAGGGCACGAACCCGTGTCCCCTGCATCGGCAGGCGGACTCTCAACCACTGCGCCACCAGGGAAGCCCTGCATTAACTTTCGATAAGTGTAATCATATTAGAATTCCCAAAGGGTCTTAGTACATAATGAAACCTGGTTGTGAATCTTTCTGTAAAGTGAAAAATGTTCTTTTCTTATTTTTAAAATATCAAATTCTATTAAAACAAATGTTGTATGGACTTGAAATGTTATCTATTAAAAATATACTTGAAATATAAACATTTTATTCATTTACCGAGGAGCAGATTTTTCTAAAATAGACCAGGATAAAAAGTAGCATATTGTTACCTGCTTGAATTCTGGCATATCCATTTTTTCTAAGGAATATATTTTCAGTTTAAATTTTAGCAGATCAGGTATTTAGGTTTTCTTCTCCGTCTCTCGCTCTTTCTCTTTTTCCTTAATTTAGCAGTTAGCTTTCAAAGCTGAGAACTCCCACATTTTGCCTCTTCCACTTGTACAGCTTGTACATGTAGTACCATGTACAGATAGCTATACAAGAAACAGAGGACATCATAGTCTTATATAATACCTTATGTTTTTTCTAATAATTTAATTACTTCTTTCTTCCATTTCCCTAAGATCCCTGGGGAAATTGTATCATCTTGTGTAAGTAAACTACAAGGACTTAACGTATAGTTTTGTTATTTTAGGAAGCTTCCTTCCAAATTCTGACTTGGCATCCAGTGTCCTCTTTGGGTGGTGTGTGCCAGTCTAGCACACTAGCACCTTTTGTTCAGAGCTAAATTGACAGAGATATGCTTAAATAAATTACCATTCCCACTTCAATGGATACCTCAGCAGGAATATGAGATTATAAACTAGTGGAAATATGAAAGGGGGAATCGGTGTGGGTGAAAGGATGGGGTAGAAGGAATATTTTAAATCTTATTAAGACAGGAGTATTGACACTTCAGACTGAATGGAACCTTGTCTTTGAAGCTGCCCTGGGAAAGTTGAAGCTCTCTGGCAAAGAAAATACAAGCTCTAGAATCCAACTGTGGTGAAATTAACAGATAAATGTTTGATCTACCCTGGTGTTTACAAAGAACAGATATTCATGGCTAATGGCAACTCTCTTTCAGGAGGTCATTTCTGAACTCTTCTGCCTCCTGGAAAGTGATATTTATCTTAGAGAAGTTTCATCTCTACAGTACCCCACCTGTGTTGTCAATCTGTCAAATTAGGAGTTTCTATTACAGAGATTCATCAAGAGAAAAAGACAAGGATGATAACACAGCCAGAATAATGTTCATTTACTTATTTTCTCCAGATCCCCAAAGTGCTACATAAATAGGACAAATTAGAGAAAGAATGCTGATGATTCCTATATTAACTGTGCTTGGTTGTAGATGACAGTTTTCTTTGGAGCCCCTTCAAAGGCAGAGTATGCAGATTTATCACATCTGGTTGCATTATTTACATCAAATAGTATCATATAATTTTATAGGCATAGTAAGCTCATTTTTGGTATGGCCTAATGCAGCCCGTTTCTTTTCTTTTCTTTTCTTTTTTTTTTTTTTCGGTACGGTGGCCGGTCCCTTCTCTGTTGTGGCCTCTCCCGTTGCAGAGCACAGGCTCCAGACGCGCAGGCTCAGCGGCCATGGCTTACGGGCCCAGCCGCTCCGCGGCATGTGGGATCTTCCCGGACCGGGGCACGAACCCGCGCCCCCTGCATCGGCAGGCGGACTCTCAATCACTGCGCCACCAGGGAAGCCCCAGCCCGTTTCTTTGAAGGCAGCATGAAATGCCAGGGAAGACATTTCAACTCAATGAGGATCAGGACACACAGGAAGAATACAGTTCCTGCCTTGTGTTTAGTGAGGCTAACCTCTGAAGTCCTCACTCTCCCAGAAGTAAGTGCTCCTCTTGGATCTGACTCATAGCAGGGGGTGTTTGGGTCTGGGGGATGATGTCTTTAATTCTCTCAGTGACTGGAGAGCACAACTGAGATTTAGCAGGTAAGGACCAGTGATGCGGAATGTCCTGCAAAACAGGAGGCAGCCCCACAAATGAGGCATTGTTCTGCCTGAAGTGCAAATTACATTCCTCTTGAGGAAAAGACAGCAAGAACCACAAAAACACTCTGTCTACATGTTGTCTCAGTTACCAATTCTGTGTTATAAGCTACCGCAAAACTTAGTAAATTAAAACAACAATGCTGTATTTTTCTCATGAGTCTGTGGGTTGATTGGGCTCAGCTGGGCTGTACTTCTGCTCCAGGTGGTGCAGCTTGAGGCTATTTGTGCAGCTGCATTCATCTGGGAGCTCACCTGGGCTTGGAACATTCAACATGGCCTCCCACTCTCCAGAGTCTTTCTCTTAAGTGACTTCTCCTTATTCTGTAGTCTAGCCCGAGCTTCTTTATGGCCTGGTGGCTGGCTTCCAAGAGATTTTCCAGAAGTGCAAATACGGATGCTACAAGGTCTCTCGTAGGTTAAGCTTGGAAGCCACACATCACTCTGTCTCATTCTACTGGACAGAGCAATTCCCAGGACCAGCCCAGGTTCGAAGGGATAGTAAATAGAAGAAAGGAGCAGCAGTCTCATTGCAACAGCCACGCGGATGGGAGGGTTTGCTGTAGCGTCTTAAGAAATGATCCTTACACATATGATCACATTTAATTCTCTGTGAGGTAGGAATTATTATCAATCCCATTTTACAGAAGGTAGAGCTGAGGCTTTCAGAGGTTAAGTGACATGCTCAAGACCATACCACTGGTAAGAAGTGGGGCTCAAAGCCAGGTTGCCTCACCCAAGCTCCTTTTGTCTTCTTATTTTATTTTCTATTTTCTTAATTCAGAAGTTATTTCAGGGTTAGGCAAAATGAATGAAGCTTGTGAATTTGGTGAGTGCTTCCCTATCAGTGGCTGTTGAGTATCTTCTGGACTTTCATCCTAAAATGTCATGCAAATTGCCCACGGCCCCTATGCTGTGGTGTCCCCTCTAAGTCCCACTTCCTTGGACTGTAGTTGAAACTTTGAACACTCTCCTCTGTTCAAATGATGACATTATTTCCCCTGTCCTGCTTTCAGCTAATACTGAATCAGAAAACAGCTAATAATCTGACTTGAGTGTCACCCAAGTATAGTGATTGCCTCATATTTCCTCCCTACCCAGGATCTGTTTTCCCTCCCGGTAACAGAATCCCAATTTTCCTTGGGGAATCCATTTCTTCCTTCCTTTTATTTCATGTGGTTCACATGGCACTGAATGCAATCCCTACTCTAGGAGTTGGCAGGTGCTGAGGGCTGGCTAATCAGAGGTTTGAATTTCTTTTGTTATAATCATTGGTTCACAGGTGAGCACACGACTTGAGCTAGGTCAATGATAAGCCACTAAAATCAAATTCAGTTCAGGACTTTTGGAAGGAGATATAGAGAAGAAGCATTTTCTTTTCTACTGGGGTTGCTGGGAGGATGAGAGGTAAGCCTAGAGCTGCTGGGAGCCATCTTGTCCCTGCAAGGCATACAGGAGAATAAAGTCAACCAGGAGAGAGAGGGGAGGTGGTGATGAGGGTGAGACAGTCCAACAGCATCATTTGAGGATTCTGGAAAGGGCCAAAGCCAGATTTACCCCTGGATTTTTCAGGATGTTAGCCAATAAATCCCCCTTTTTTTGCTTCAACTAGTTGCAAAAGAGTTTCCTATCAACTGCTATGGAAAGAGTCCTGATTGATAGATCATTTCTGGTGACCAAAAGGACTCTTAGAAAAACACTCCACAATGAATATGCCTATGAAAAAGAAATAACAATTCAGGAATTCCATTGTGATTCAAGTGATGGAGATTCTAAGGTAGTATAATGATAAAACTCCAGGTAAATACAGGCAAGTGTGAAGTGAGATCAGAAATTCTATTCATAAGAAGCAAAATAGGAATAAATGCTATATATTGTATTCCATAGCCAGCTAAGATTATGAATTGTACATTTTGTTTCTAAACGCAAGATTTCTAGTCCATTGCCTTGTACATAGTCATTTCTAAAGCAGTAACAACAACAATACTAAACCCCAACTCATGGAACAGAGAGCCTTTCCCGAAGAGATGGCAGATAGGTTTTTCTGTCATTTGCCAACTCTGATCTTTGCTAGTGCCTCCCTGAGGCACAGGCTGGAGAAGACTTCTGAAGCCTGGTACAGGTGTGGCAAAGGGTGAAGGAGTATAGTGTCTGCTATGGGGGAGGAAGTATACAAGGAAGCAGCATCTAGTTTCTAGTATATGGTGATGACAAAAGGAAAGAGAGGAGAGCTGCATTTTAATTAAAAACATTTAGGTGATTTTCTTTGTCTAGTTATCTAAGCCTTAGGTCCCAAGGTAGGTTTGGGGGTTACTGTTCACTTGGGTCGTTTAGTAGTGCATATCAAGAGGTTAAATCTACCCAACAGGAAAATATTTTCTGCCATTTTATTTGGTTGGTTTGGGTTAGAGACCGAGTCTCAGGTAACCCTTGGAGGCCTGATATCCTCTTGCCAATTCCTTATCCTCTCCCCTGTGATCGTTAGAGAAGGCAAAGTCACACACCAGCTTGAACTTGTGGGATGTACTGGTGGTATTTGTCAGAACGTCACTGGGATGGTCAGAATAATGCCCTCTTCCTCCCCCGACTCCAGGTCATTCATGTCCTAATCCCTGGGATCTCTGAATATGTTATGTTACATAGAAAAGGGGAATTAAGGTTACAAATGGAATTCTAATTGCTAATCAAGACCTTTACATAGAGACACTATCCTGGATCATCTGGCTGGGACCAATGTGATCACAAAGGTCCTTAAGAATGGAGGAGAGGCAGACTAGGAGGTTGGAGTGATGTGATATGAGACACTTGGCCTGCCTTTGCAGCTCTGAAGTTGGAGGAAGGAGGCCATGAGCCCAGAAGCTGACAAAGGCAAGGAAATGGGTTCTCCCTAGAGTCTACAGAAAGGAAGGCAGTCCTGCTGAAACCTTGATTTTCACCCCATAAGACCCGGGTCAGACTTCTAATCTACAGAATGGTGAGATAATAAATTTGTATTGTTTTAAGCCACTAAGTTTGTGGTAATTTGTTACGGCAAATAGGAAACCAATACAGATTTCCTTGCAATGAGAGAAAACTCTGTTACATGCAGTTAGAGTCATAGAATCAGAGTTGAATGAGATCTTGGAAGTCTTTAGCCTGCCCTTAATGCCTCATCCACAAATCTCCTCTACCATATACTTGATAAATGGTCTTCCAGGCTGTGTGAACCTATCAACAATGGGAATTGCCAATGTCCAGAGGTGGTTTCTACCATTTTTGGATGGTTTGAACTGTCAAAGTTCTTCCACACTGCAAAAGCAGAAATGAGATTTCCTGTAGCATTGCTTCTTTGGTTTTGGCTTTGTTTTCTAGAGTTGCACAGTAACTTTTCAAGTATCTTGTTCGTAAAAGATAGTCCTTTAAGTATTCAGTGATTTAACCATGATTCCTTAAAGGGTTCCCTTTTCCTGACTGAATATCCTATGCTCCTCTTGTGGATTCCACAGCACACATTCCCCAGTGACTAGAACTACAGCCAGCACTACAGATGTGGTTTGATCAATAGAGAGTCTGCAGAGGCTTAATTATCTTCTTTGTTCTGGATATCACACCTCCATGTGGCATTTGCTCTAGCAGGGGCATCTCTACCACATGCCCGCCCCATGCTGGGTGATGAGCTCTTTCTCCTGCCATAATGTACGCTCTCCTTTCCCTTCTCCAAAGCTCTGAGTGCTCTGCTTTACACCTCATAGATCCCTGATACATTTATTCTTGAAACATGCCATGGTTTCCATATCCTTCATCTTCCTGGGCTCATTCCTTGTATGACCTGTGCTTGGGTGTGAAGTGGAAGAGGAACTGAAACTGATTCCATAACGTAGAGGAAAGAGCAGGGACTGTGTCGTCAGAAACTTGGGTTCAAATCCTGACTTTCTGTTTTCCTGACTCTGAGCTGTGGACAAGTTTCTTAGCCTCTCATGAGCCTCAGTCTTCTCATCTGGAAAAAGGTGAAGGATAATTCTTACCTGAGGGCTGTGACAAGGTTAAACGAGAGTGCCGTGAAATGTGCTAAATACAGTCCTTGGCATAATTTACTGGCTCTTCTCTCCAGCTTCTCCCACTACCTCCCACTTTGTTCCTCCTTTACCTTATACAATGAGAGAATAGTAAATTCTGAGCCACATGGGCTCAGCCAGGAGAGTTCAGGATGATCATTACTGTGGGCTGGACCAATAGCAGACTTATGGATGTCAAGGCCTGGACTCAACCTTGTAGGTTGGGTGGGAGTGGGCTGAATACAGGGATGAGTAGGAAGGTTTGTTCTCTGACTTTGAAAGTGCTGTTCATTTCTAAGCCTTCTGGAGATGAAGACAAAGCTGCTAGCGTTCTATGTAGGAAGGAACATTTTGTTTCTAACTCATTCGTTTTGAAATCTAGCTTAAAGGAGTTGGGACATGATTTGACTGCTGTGATGAGACAAACATGAAACAACGAAAAGACAAATAAACAGGCTAAGGTTGGAATTGCCCAGGTTCTGAGCAGGGACTCCACTGAGTATTTGCAAGCTAGAAGAGTTCATTTTGTTTCCTTAGGGCAACTTTTTTTTTTTTTTTAAACTTAGCAGTCCTGGTTTGGGTAATGAAGACCAGACCACTGATGCTACCGTGTCACCACGATGATGGAAAATCAGATTCAGGATGGCCAGGAAAAAGGGAAAAGTTTTACGCTATTGAGAGGAGCTAGACTCTCTAGGCCTATCAATGTTTAGTTTCTAAGTTTTCCCAGAATTCGTCCTTTTTATATGGCTTGGCAAGCAATTATTTTATTTTTTCTTATGAAATCGTAATCTGGGACATCATTTTGGAAGGCTTGCCAGTAGCTATTCTTTGGTCTGCTCTGCCTCCGCTAGTTTTATTTTTAACCCTCTCGATTATTTCTAAACCCCTTAATCATAAAAGCTCATTTTCTTTTATTAGGAGGGATTTATTCACAAGGCTAACTCAGACGTACATGGCATCTTTTAATATACATTGCTGAGTGCTGACATGGTCCTGCAAGCATTCAGAAACGCTTCTGATACAAGATACACAAACTATATGGAAAAATAAAGAAGCTCATACCTAAGCTCATAACTTGAATCAGTTCAGTTTTATATGTGCTGAAGAAATTATTTTGACAATAATAATAAACTCAGCAGCAATGGGACTGACAACAATGACCTCTTACTAGGTGCCAGGTGACAGGTTAGGTGTTAAAGATGAAACAAGAAACATCTCTGATCTAGGAGGGATCCCTGACCTCAGAAAATTACGTTACCATATGGAAGTTCCCTCCAACACCACTAGTAAATAGAAAATAAATGAAGTAATTGCAAACTGTATAAATATTATGATGAGAGCAAAAATGAAGAAGAGATCGAAATTAATGAATTTCAATTGAAATTGAAATTAATGAATTTGAAATTAATTTAATGAATTCATTAAATTAATGAATTTAATAATAAACTCATGTGTTGAGTTTATAAACTTTAATAATAAACTCATGTGTTGAAACCTAATCGCCAATGTAATGGTAATGGTATTTGGAATGGGGCCTTTGGCAGGTGGTTAGGCCATGAGGGCAGAGCTCTCACAAATGGCGTTAGTGCCCTTATAAAAGAGACCCTGGTGAGCTCACTCACCCCTCCCAACATGTGAGGGCACAGCCAGAAGACAGCCATCTAAGAACCAGGAAGTGGGTTTTCATTAGATGCCAAAGCTGGCACCTTGATCTTGGACTTCCCAGCCTCCAGAACTGCGAGAAAAAAATTTCTGTTGTTTGTAAGGCACCCAGTCTATGGCACTTTGTTATAGCAGGCCAAACAGACTAAAATAGGCTGTGATGGGGCCACCCACTTGTAACAAGGTGGACAAGGAAAGCTTCGCTGAAGATTAACATTTAAGCTAAAACCTACAGAGAAGAAGGAGTTTATCTTTCAAAGTGTGAGTAGAAGAATACTCAGGACAGAGAAAATAGCATGTCCAAAGGTCCTGAGGCAGGAGACAACTTGGCATATTCCACAAACTGAGAGAAGGCCTAGGGGCCTGGAGCACATTGAGTGAGGAAGGAAAAAAATTAGGTTGGAGAGATTTCATCAGATCAATGATATTTGAACTGATCCCACCCCAATAACAAATGCTGCTTCACTTTCCTCCCATCCATCTGACACTTCCCAAGTTTTCCCCAACCCTTGCCAAGCCAGGGGAGTAAAAGAATCAGCCCATTGCGAATACTGTCAGTTTGCCTGGCTTCTGTCTCTGCTACCCAGCCTTGAGGCTGTGGAACATTCATAAACTCAATTTCATCTCAAAACCTTAGACAAACCTTGACTTCCGGTAGCAGCATTTTAAGGAGTAATTGCCCAGGACTCTGGCACTCAGTCTCATATGTCTATCGATGGTCTAGCTCTGGTTTTGTGCCTTTTCTGATAAATAGCTTCTGCCTCTTCTTGAAGATCTCGTCCCAAACAATTCTTGTCAGTGAATTCATTCATTCAAGTCATTTATTCGGTGTTTATTGAGGGGCCTACTTTAGGCAAGGCACTGCCTTCGGCCCTGGGGATATAAAGATAAATCAGATGCCTCGCTCCTCTGGGTCCTGGCAGGGTAGCAGAGAGGCAGGCGATGTGGTGAGTGCAGGGGCAGGGAGCACAGTCTGTGGGGTTCAGAGAGGGCTTCCTGGAAGAGGGGCAAAGATAAGCAAATTTAGCCAAGCACAGGGACAGGGTGAGAGGAGCAGAGTAGACAGTGGGGTAGAGCCTTCCCGGCAGAAGAGATGGCAGGAACCGAGAAGACCAGAAACAGCGAGGTGTGATGAACTCTCAGTGGCAAGCAGACCCCTGCCACGTGTCTGTGATGCCAGGGTTGGGACTTATGTTGCCCGCCACCAAGGTCCCAGTTGTGCACCTGAACTCAGATCTACTGACCTGTGCAGACTTGGTGCCCTTCAGAACCTGCTCTGGGATCCCCCTTTGTCATCTTCTGCCCATTTCTTGGGGCACAGTGGCCTGTCATCTGCTGTGTTCTGATACTGCAGTGATCTCCCTCCCTGCACTCATGCGGAAACTTCCTGACTCCTGGGGTGTTCTAGCCTCTTCTTGCTATTATTAGGTCACCTGGGAGTTGAGTCAGAGGGGCTGTGACTCTGATTGCACCCCAGAAGACATTTTTCTTGGCTTCTTTGGGTGGGAAGAGGGTTCTTGGCTTTCTGTTTACAGAGGGTTTCCACTGGCCTCCTCTGGTCTCTGCTCTGGGGCAGGGTTGTCATCCTTTTAGAGTGACAAGGACTAGAGGAAAGAAAGGTAAGGAGAACGTAGGCAGTTTGGCAGTGACAGAGACCATCTCTGCCTTTAGAACAAGAAAGGGTTATTGTGAGTAGCTCAGGAAGGAAACCAAAAGACCAGGATTAAACTAACAGTGCCGCTTACCCCTGGGTGTGCTCCACTCAAAACAAACAAACAAAATAACCACTGGGGCATGCCCAGCAGAGGATGGAAAACTTGGGGACAACTCTGTAGCAATTGACTGGCACATTTTTCTTCCCAGAAAGGCCCAGGCAAGAGATCCTGGAGAGAAAGTTCTGGAATAATCACTCTGAAGGCAACACAGCAGCGAGAAGGGAGTAGGACCTCTTGAGCAAAGTAGACTTTCAGGCAGATTTGAGTGACAACAGATGCTTTTGCCTTCCTCATCCATTCATTTGTTCCTTCATTAGTCTATTTAACAAGATACATTCATTAACTTTTGTGCTGGGCACTGTACTAGGTTTGGGGAATAATCTGTTAGAGTAAGAATAAGTTTCTTTTTTAAAAAAAATTTTACTTATTTTTTATTGAAGTATAGTTGCTGTACAATATTATATGTTACAGGTGTACAAATAGTGATCCACAATTTTTATTTATTTTTTTTGCGGTATGCGGGCCTCTCACTGTTGCGGCCTCTCCCGTTGCGGAGCACAGGCTCCGGACGTGCAGACTCAGCGGCCATGGCTCACGGGCCCAGCCGCTCCGCGGCATGTGGGATCTTCCCGGACCGGGGCACGAACCCGCGTCCCCTGCATCGGCAGGCGGACTCTCAACCACTGCGCCACCAGGGAAGCCCGTGATCCACAATTTTTAAAGGTTATCTTCCATTTATAGTTGTAAAATATTGGCTATATTCCCCATGTTGTACAATATATCCCTGTAGCTTATTTTATACCTAATAGTTTGTACCTCTTATTCCCCTTTCCCTATATTGCCCCTCCCCCTTCCCTCTCCCCAGGGGTAACTACTAGTTTGTTCTCTATATCTGTGAGTCTGTAAGAGCAAGTTTCTTGACCTCGTAGCGCTGATAGATTGAATGGTGTGTGTGTGCGCGCGCGCATGTGTGCACGTGATTAGAGAAACGCATATTTAAAAATATATATATATGTGTATAAAATGTGATAAATAGCACAAACGAGCCATACAGTGTTCCTTGGGTGCGCATAGCTTGGGCAACCGATCTCCCTTAGGGGTCCAGGAAAGCTTCCTGGAACACATCATTTTTAAGCTGAGTCCAGATAGCAAGGTAGAGTGGGGAAGAACGGGCAGGGAGAGTGTTCTAAACATCAGCAGCAGTGTGTGCAAAGGCCTGCACGTGAAGCCATGTGATTCTTCAAGGTCATCCAGGCATTATGATTTCTAATAAGGGAAGTGATGCTCAGGTGTTGTTTACCACCCCTGAGGATTGGATGAACAAGCTGTTAGAGAGCCTCAGGTTGGGGTAGAAAGCACTCTGGTGCCCCCATTGAAGCCCCTCAGACCCCACTGATCTTAGCCTCAGCTGTGGAAGCTGGTTCCACGGAGCGCACATCACTGGACGGTGTGTGTGTGTTTGTGTGTGTGTGTGCGCGCGTGCACCTAGAATCCCGCCTGGAGCTCTCACCCTGGGTTTCTCCTCATCCCACCCAGATCCTCTCCAACTGCAGCAGGATCTTGCTAGAGTAAGTGCCCCTGGGCTAAACTTCAGCCAATGGGGACTGGAGTGATGGATAAATTGCTCTGCCATCTTTCAGGTGAGCCCTTCTGGGAGGCGTTCTGTACTCTTTTCAGGGATCCTGGTGCAATTGAGCCCCAGTCGCTCACAGCAGAGACCTTGGAAATGAACCTTTGCATTGGCTTCCCCTTCTTTTCTGACTCTCCCAATCCCTCTCTCTCGCTCCCTGAGATCACATGCCAAATAAGCCACCTGTGCACCAGTCCCCCGCTCAGGGGTGCCCAAATTTAGTGAGTTTGCCACCTAAAGTCAAGAGAAACTTGCCTTAACTTTTAATTGGGTCCTTCTTTATCAAGTGCTGCATCTTAATTGTGTTCCTCAAGCACCTGTGTTGCCACCTTCTCTAAGGAATGCTCTGCCCATCCCCCCCATTTTTGCAAGGCTCAGCCCACTTCAAGTAAAGCCCAGGATTAAGCTCAGGATTTCTGATTTCAAATGCAATACCTTCTGGACTGCTCTATTTGGGGACATCATACTTCTTCTCAGGGGAGTGACCATTCTGTATACCTGCTCCCTGAGTTGTATTCTACCTCTTTCGTCAGAATTCATCCCCTCAAAGGAATAATCCAGTCAAATGTGAAGCGTTTGAAAATGCTACCTGGCCCTCGCTCATGATGTTTTGGAATTACTGATGCACGAAAAACCACACCACTATGTTTTAGGGAACTCAAAACAAGAGAATCCAGAAATCATTTTGTTTCAGAGATACCAGCTTCCATCCCCAATTCCATGTCCTGAGACACAAGGTCATTGACTGCCATCCCATACTAAGACTCAGCAGTGCGGTGACACATTTGATACACCAGTTCCAGTTTAGCAGGATGCTCTAGGTTTCAGATGGGGTCTTTCCGTTCATATTTTGCAGGGGAAATGCCGTAGTTTCCACAATGTCGAAAACATGCTAACCTTTCTGGGCTGATTGAAGTTTGACTGGTCTGAGTGGTCCAGCTTCTTGTAAATTCTTATCAGCAGTATTACAATGAGATACTCCGGGTCTGCTCTCTCCTTTCTCAAGTCTGCTTTAAACGCTTGGTTTAGGCTTCCCTGGTGGCGCGGTGGTCGAGAGTCCACCTGCCGATGCAGGGGACACGGGTTCGTGCCCCGGTCCGGGAAGATCCCACATGCCGCGGAGCGGCTGGGCCCGTGAGCCATGGCCGCTGAGCCTGCGCATCCGGAGCCTGTGCTCCGCAATGGGAGAGGCCACAACAGTGAGAGGGCCGCGTACTGCAAAAAAAAAAAAAAAAAAAATGCTTGGTTTATACTGAAGGAAAAGAAAATCCCCTGACCTAACTAGGATATCAGAAAGAAGAAGAAAATAGAATTTTTGGCTCTTGGGCCATTCCAGTTTGTCATTTTGTGAAATTAGTGACAGATGGGTGCTGTCTGTGTGTTGTGGGAAATTCTGTCCTACATTCCAGCCGATGCTGGAAGTTTTGGAAGAGGACAGAGAGGGGAAGGAGAAAGCTATTTGGATGAGCTACAATATATGCTAATTCTGTGACAAAAATAGCAACAAATCTGCAAACATTAATTTTCGGCAAGTCTCATTCTCAGCCTGTGTTCTTTCCTTTTTCCAGATTTCACAGTAGAAAATGAATTTAAACTGGTTGTTAATGGACGAGGACTCAGAGGTCATCTGGCTTGTCTCTTACTGCAGAATATCAGCTTATTATAAGTTCTAGGAGGTAGAAAGGACCACTGACGGTCGAATAACCAACCGATATTTAAGGCAGATCTTAACTAATCTGATCCGATTGTTGTTCCAAAGACTCAAGTAGGTGGCAGTATGTGGGAAAGGGGCTGTTGTGTGGAAAGAGTTGGGGTTTAGAGAAGAATAGGGGCTCTACTACAGGGTTTCCATAACCTAGTGGATCTCTCTACAAATAATCCCATCCCTTCTTACAGGCATCCTGAGACTTCTGGGATCACGTTCTGGGGCTGGGGTGAAAGGGATCAGGTGGCTCGATATGTTGGAGTGAGGAAAGATACAGATAGGGAGGTGTTGTAGGGGAACTGGCAAGGTAGTGACGAGGCTCAAGGAGCATGGGTTTAGGTAGAGGCAAATAAAAAGGACCCGAGTACGAAATGCTGAGGATTCAGGAGCCTTGAAGTCACCGAGGCAGGGTCTGGGATGGCCCTGGCATGGTCCCTGCCAGGTACAAGGCAGTTAGATGTCTGATTTACAGAGCAAGGAAAGGGGATAAAAAAAAATCAAGGTCTGAGGAGTCTCTGCTAGTATTGCCTGAAAGAAAGTGAAGGGAAATCTTCGCAGGAAAAGACAGAGAGTCAGTATAAGGTCAAATTACAGAGAGAATGAGTCAATCTTCATGGAAGGGAAGTGGAAAGTGGCTATGTTTCCTTGGTCCAACATTTTTTGAGCCTCAGTTCCTCATTTGTGAAATAGACACACAAATTCTTCCTACATCCCATATTGGGAATGAAAATCAAATGCGATCATTTTTGTAAACAATAAAAAAAAGATGGTTATACGAAGTTAGACGACGTTCTATCATAGGGCTAATAGGCAGGGGGAAAGGAGGCATTCCTATGGTGAACCACACACTTTATTGGCTAGGGGATGGACTCCCCACCCCACAATAGATCCTAAAGGGGGCTTCTCATCTATTCTGTAGTTCTGAACATAGAATTCTTTTTACTATTGAAATTTTTGCTAGTTCGCATTGATTTTCATAAATATCCTATTATAAAGTTAAAAAAAGAACTTTCCAAGGATGGAACTTTCAGAATGGGGTTAAAAGCTACTGGCCCTTTGCCCAGGAAAATATCTGGACAGGATAGTCTCTTCTTCCATCACTGATGCTTAGATTGGGCAAAACCAGGCAAGCAGACTCCTTTGCAGAATGCTGTCTGACTGCCCCGAGCACGGTGTGTGTCGAGCAGGCCGAGAAGTGAACAGTCTGGGGGAGGCAGGGTTTGCTCGGATCCAGCACAGAATAAATGGAAGACAAGTGAATTCTTAGTAATTGTTGTGAAACTCCTGCTTCCCTCCTAGGCTACTTGGGAAGGGCCTGACCACTAGCGGGGAACCACCATGATAAATCAGACAGCCTTGAATGAGTTGGTAGTTCTTTGAAAAGGACCACTTATATGTGAAAAAAAGAAGTCTTCCTTAGTGGGCTGATTGGAAATAATAGCAGCATGTCATTCTTTCATGATGTCTCCCTTGAAATATTTCCCCACTCTTTAATTGAAGGATTCGCAGTAGAAAGCAGTTAAAATAAAGGGTTTGGTTTTGATCTATAATTCAAGCTCAAGAGGGATCCTCATGGTACCTGAGAAGCCATGTAAGCAGCTGGGTCATGTCTGCCCTTCCCAATTTCATCTAGTCTCTATAAAATAATAGGTTTTCTGGAAATTGGTCATTAGGAATCAAAAAGGTTCAAATACAACATCGCTCCTGTCATAGATCTGTTTTTTAGTCACAGCTCTTCTGACACCAAATGTATGGGTTTTTCCACACCATGCAATTCTCCAGTTCTCTGCAGATACCAACTAGGTACCCTAAAATTTACTAATTCCGACACTAATTACCTGGAGTTAGCACAGACCCCATAGGTTAAGGGCTCAGTCGCACGAGACTGCTTCCCACTTCAGATTCCAATCGTAGGTCCCCAGTTTACCCAGACTTCTGTCTAACTTGGCTAAAAATTGGGGGTTTCCATGACCCCCACCTCAGATTTGGTAATTTGCTATAATGGCTCATAAAACTCAGGGAAACACTTTCCTTACTATTACTGGTCTATTATAAAGGGTATTATAAAGATACAGATAAACAGCCAGATGAAGAGGTACACAGAGAGAGGTCCAGAGGTGTCCCGAGTTCAGGAGCTTCTATCCCTTTGGAGGTTGGGATGCACCCCCCTCCCAGCACATGGATGTGTTCACCAGCTCGAAAACTCTCTGAACCCTGTTTAGGGTTTTTACGGAGGTTTCATTATGTAGGCACGAATCATCAAATCATCGTCCATTGGTGGTTAAGTCAATCTCCAGCCCCTCTCCCCTCCCCAGAGGTTGGGGAGTTGGGCTAAAAGTTCCAATCCTCTAACCACATGGTTGGTTCATCTGGCAACCAGCCCCCATCCTGAAGCCATATAGGGATCCATCAAGAATCACCTCATTAGCATAAACTCAGGTATGGTTGGGAGGAGCTTATTATAAATAACAACAGACACTCCTCTCATCCCTCAGGAAATGACAGAGGTTTTAAGAGCTCTGTGTCAGGAATCGGGAATGAAGATCAAATATATATTTCTTATTATATAACATCGTGTTTCCTTACTTAAAAAGTAATTTGTTAATATATAATTGTTAGTAAGGATATTGAAAATCTATGCTAAAATTTATTATATATTTTAAAAGGTAACTTACCACTAGTCATTAAGATCTTATTAAGAATTATTTAGTTATATTGTCTTGGAAGGAAAAGAAACCTGAGAATATGATGAGGCAGACTTGTGAGGAAAGGTTCTGAACTTAGCTGGAGACTTCACACTGGATCTCCTGCTAAGTGAATTGGTGGAGAGACTTCATTGATCACTGGTTGATCAATATGCTAGTCACGGAGTGGGTGAGAGTTTGAGGGTAAGAGGGTAAGATGCATGGGTATTAAGACAAATATGATATGGTTTCTGACTTTAACATGCTCCCCATCCAGTAGGAGAGCTAGACATATAAAACTATACTTAACAATTTAATTTTATTTTAAGCAGATAGTTTCAATATAATGTGACACAACGGGGAAACAGATAGACACCGGGTGCTATAGGAACTAAAGGGAAGTCGCTCAACCCAGTCTGTGAGTTGGATAGAGTCATGGAAGGCTTCCTGTATAGATGAGCCTGACCTGAGTTTTTACTTGTTTCTTTTTTAAAGCAGAGTTTATCGAGATAGCATTTACACACAGTAAAAGTCATCCCTTTTAGGTGTACAGTTTTATGAATTTTAACAATTGCACGTCGTCGCATAGCCACCACCCCAATGAAGAGATAGGATATTTCCATCCCCTTAAAATGTTCCCTTAAGCTCTTTTGTAGTCAACCTCTTTCCTCCATACTGAGCCCCTGGCAATCCCTGATCCGATTTCTAAACCTGTAGTTTTGCCTTTTCCAGAATGTCCTGTAAAGGGAATCATAGAATATGTAGCCTTTTGTGTCTAGCCTCTTTTATTCACCATAAGTGCTTTTGAGATTTATCCATGTTGTTGCACGTGTCATGTTTATTGCTGAGTAATATTCCATTGTATGCATGTACCCCAGTTTGTTTATCCATTCATCAGTTGAGGGACATTTGGATTGTTTCTGGTTTTTGGCAATTATAAATAAAGCTGCTAGAAACATTTGTGTCCAGGTCTTTGGGTGGACACATGCTTTCATTTCTCTTGGATAAATGCTTAGGCGTGAGATTGCTGGGTCATATATTAAGATTTCTGGGTCATATATATACTCATATATTAAGTATATGTTTATAAGAAATAAACATATACTTGTTTCCACCGGCAATGCATGAGAGCTCCAGTGTATAACAAGAGGGTCTTTATTGTGCTACAAAGAGGAGAGGTAGGGAAGACATCTTTGGCCTCGTGCCATTCAGGCTGAGACGTGAAAGAGACTAGGAATTTTTCAGGCAAACAGCCTGGGGGACAGCATTCCTGGCAGCAAAAAGTCAGCAAAGAGGCATTTAAAAATAAGGATACAAAATGTCCATTGTACCTGACATGAGGAAGATTCTGAGTGATATTTGCAAGAGCAGTTTCAGTGGAGTGGAAGCAAATTTGCCAATGTTTTAAGACTGAATAGGAAGTGGAGGGAGGGGTCTAGAGCCTCCTAAAAAATGTTAGCTCTGAGTGAGAGGAGAAAGAGAGGGTGGGAGCTAGAGGTGGTCCACAGGGTCCAGGAAGGTTGTTAAGGCTGGGAGGGACCAGAGCAGGATGAGGAAGAGGGTGTAGATGCAGACAAGGAAGGTGGCAAAGAAGGGACTTGGCTCAGAGGCGAGTGGAGGAACGAAAATCAGGCAGCCTTTGACCTGGTTGTGTGACGTTGCCTTCTTGGCATTGCAGGGAAGGCAGGTGTGGAGACAGCAGGAAGCTGAGGGAGTCACGTCTGACCTACCTCCTACGTTATTATGAAAACTGAAGAAGACACCATAGAAAAGAAAGTGGATTCCAGATAAATAATTTAGAAGTTCAGTCTAGGCTTCCCCCCAAAAGTCAGATTCATAGAACTACATAATAGTTTTATATTAAAAAATTAGTACAGGTTTGGGTAAATATCATATAAATACAGTAAAGTATATAAAAATCACTCACAATCCTAAAATACATTATTATATTTTGTTGGATTTCCTTCCAATCATTTACTTATCCATACACTTTTCATGTAATTGAGATGATACTGTGTGGGAGGCCCTATGTAAATATCTCGTTCGGGATATTACTTTCTTCAGTGAATGTGCCGGTTGTTACAGTGTGCACACCAGAATAGAGCTCCATGAGGCCAGTGACCATGCTGTCTTGTTGACTAATCAGAGCCTCCAGTTAAGACTGTGACTTGCACATGTTAAATGCTTCATGTATATTTATTAAAGTAGCATGTGTTTGTTAACATTACCCCATAAGCATTTATCCCACGTTACTAATATTATTTAAAGGCACTTTTAATGATGTCACAGTGTTTCTTGGCACATACAGGCTGTCCTTTATTTCATAATGCCTTGTTTGTTAGAGGCATAATTAGCTTTTACAGTTGGTCTAATGATATTCGTTATGGTAGTGATAGCTATTGTTTATTGAATGCTTGCTGTTATGAGCGAGCATTCATTACTGTGCTTTATACACATTATTTCATTTTATCTTCCCAACATCCCAATTAGGTGAGTAGTATTAGTATCCCCATTTTACAGCTGAGGAAAATGAAGCTAAGAGAGGTTTAGTAACTTGCCTAAAATCTTAAAGAAAATGAGTGGTATAAATGGACCCGATCCAAGGGCTGTTGACTCCGAGCCTGTGCTTCATGGTTCTTCTCTGTGGCCTCTGGGCAGAGGCTAACTCCTTTCACTCAATCACTGAACATTCACCAAGCACCTATAATGCGTGAAGCAGTGTGTGGGCACGAGAGAGGTAAAGATAGACGAGACCGGTGACAGTCCTAGACCACCTTCTGGATATAGACGGACATGGATGTAAGGTGTGCACCAGAAACAGAGAAAACAAAAACTTCACTCCTGCTCCCCGGGAGGTTCAAAAATCCAATTCGATTTAATTATGAAAAGTTTACTGGCCATCATTTATGTGCCAAGCTTTGTACTAGGCACTGGGGACATTGAGATAGACTGGTGCCCTGAACTCATGAATTTCACAGACTAGTGGAGAAGAGGGCATTAAATCAACAAATCCCAGTGCGGGGAATATTAGGGAAGGGCACACACCATGGACTGAGGGAGCAGGCAGCAAAAATAATGTACCTCATCTCTGGGGTTGGGGAGGGTCTCGTGGAAGCAGTGTTATCTCAGTTGAGATCTGAAGTATGTAGGAGTTGGCCGGCTGGAAGAGGAGAGGAAGCATGGTGGGAGCACATTGAGGGAAGGCTGGAACCAAAGAGGATCAGAGCAGACAGACTGAGGGACACAAAGCAGTCCAACGTGGCTGGGGCAGAGAGAAGGGGGTGAGCAGGGTGCAGGGAGTGGAAGGAAAGGAGAGTTGGAAGTAGGAGTGGTCAGGTGGTGCTGAGCCGGGAAAGCCATACCCGAGTTTTTCCCTTCATCCTAAGAAGAGATGGGAATCCATAAGAGGGGTGAAGTGGGGTAGGATGTGGTCAGATTTGTAGAGAGAGCGGCAAATTGATTGGAGGGGACAAGTGAGGGGCTGTGGGAGGAGCCCAGGGGATGCAGAGGCACGATCGGGTGGGCTGAGGTAGGATATGGGCTAGACTGGATTGAGTGATTGCCTGGAGAAAGGAATATGGGGAGAGAGGGGCTCATCCCTGACTCCTTGAGTGACTGAGTGGATCTAGGGTCATTTACTGACATGGGGAGGAAGGGTGGCTTTGGAGGGATGAGTATAAATTCAGTTCTGAACGTTTTAAATTTGACTTGCCAAAAGACCATGCAAATGGAATGTCTGGGAGGCTGTTGGATGTCTAGGTTCTAGACAAAGATATCTGGGCAAAGAAAAATACTTGGGGGTTATTGATCTATTGATAGTAATTGAATCTCTGAAGTAGAGCAAGGGTGCTGAATGAAGAAAGCAAAGGGTTTAGGAGAGAGAAGGGCCAATAGTTTAAGAGACCGGAGGAGTAGAAACAGCAGAGACTGAAATGAAAACCTGATACAGGGGAGGTGTTTTGGAGCCCAACTGATGAGAGTGTTTTACTCATAGAAGGGACAAATCAAATGTTACATGCTGCTTCGAGGTCAGAAAAAATACAGGTGAAAGTTGCCTGTTGGATTCTACAGCTTCTAGGTCACTGGTGACCTTGGCAAGGGCAGGGCTGGGGGCGGGGAGGGCAGAAGCAGCCTGAGTCGGTGGGGTCTGGGAGCCCGCACCCCGCAGCGAGGGGAGGTGGGTGGTCAACGCGTAGGCGTGAGTTGTGGCAGCTGTGATCCAGGAGGAGGGGCTGCCGTGAATGTTCCTGTCGGCCATTATAATTTTACGGGGGTAATTTTTTTTGCTTTGTGACTTTTTAAGAACTGGAACTAAGAGAAAAATGAGAGGCTTTCCAGGGACAGCTGTTTTGACAGCTCAGTGGCACCACGCACACCCTGAGAAAGTTAAGGCTTAAAGGGAATGCGAAAAACTTACAGGCAATTTATTAGTTGTGTTTCAAGCTGTGCACAGTGCAACAGACTAACGGTATAGGAGTGCCTTCCTGGGAGGCTGCCATTCACCTAGTCGTAGAAATATGGGGATAAAAATGGTCTGTGAAGTGAGAAACTCACTCAGGATATACAGTGGGGCTGCTTGAAGAAATGACCCTCACACTCATGACAAGCTTCTGGCTTTTTATTGAGAATCATTCTTCAGAGAGGCTAGCTTTAGTTTTTAAAAAATTGCTGGGAGTAATGCAGTGGGGCTGTGCAATAGACTCACTGGGACCCTGTCTTGTCTCAACAAATGGGGATTGCTGACCTGGGAAGGTGTATGTATATAGTTGCTCCCGAAATGAGGAGAAATGAAAATCTCAGATCAATTTTTTCTTGACTTTGGTATGCACCATGATTTTTTCTCTTGCATATTAATTTTTCTAATTATGTTCCCTTCAGCCTAATATTGAAATGAACATGTTTTGTCTAAACACACCTTTTTGGACTGAGAAAAAGACAGCCCAGGAGCTCCCTGGGTGATGAGGGGAGCCTGGGTCTCAAAGTGAAAAACTCCTGACTTTACTCTAAAAGACTATCTTCTTAAATAATTGTTTATGATTATCTTTTTTAGAATTCTCTTGAGCCCAGATATTTTGTGGTGCTCAAAATAAGCTCCATGATGGAATTAATTTCAGAACACAAATTTGAAATTGAGTCCTAGATTTCAAATGGGAAGAGGTTTAGCAGCCTAAGCTATAATAGGAAGCTTCACCCCACTTTTAACACTTTTCCTTCATAATCTTTCCTTTAAAGCCAAACTCCTTAAGAAAAAGGAATTTCCATACATTTGTCAAATGCCTTCAAATTGAAAATCTCACCAGAATCCAAATGTATGCGAAAATAACACCAATGTTCAGGTTAAGCAGCTATCCCAAACTCTTAGCTATAGTTTTCATTGCTAGGAAATGATCTGATGCTCACAACTCAGAAGTTTTAGGAAACTAATAAAAATCAAATGATACTACTGCTATGTAGTTTGACCAACTTTGAAAGTTGTCTTGAAATTGGATGATGAGGTCTATCTGTTATATATTTAGTTGCATAAAAACGTAATCCTAAAGAAGATTTATCCATTAAGAAACGTATTCCGACACACTTCAAAATTGAATATCTTAGTGAGACATGGCAATTGGGTTAAGCAAGGAGATGATAAAAATTCTAAAATGCCTTTTATTTAAAAATTTAAAAAGAAGCTTTTTGTGTACTCATACAAACATACATGTGGATACATGGAGAGGGGGGAGGGAGAGAGAGAGGACATGCAGATTAGAAAAGAAGTGAGTAAGACAGCATCACAGGTAGAGTGAATTTACAGGTGCACATTTAATTGCCGGCTTTCTGCACTGTGTTCCTTATTCTATCAGATCGTTCCCTCAAACATTCCTTTAGTCCTCCTGGGTTCAGGGACGTTAGGACGCATCTTGAAAATTTGCAGATTTGCCTTGTCCCCAGTGGTCTCGGGGGTAATTACTTTGGATGATTTTCCTTAATCCTTCTCCTTGGTGATTCTGGAAGGTGCCACATTATGCCTCTTTGCTGACATTCTGCCTGCTCTTTGTAATTGCTTCCTGTTCTATGCTCTTTTGTCAGAGACCCTGAAGGCGAATGAGGAATAGTAATTGTCACTAATCTTCTAACTTGTCCTCAGAGTAGCAATGTTATAAACAGACCTCATATTCCAAAGACTGCATTATGTATTTCTGGTGCCAAGTAATGTACTCAGGGTTTAAATATAATGCATGCCTTTCCAAATTGTGGGAATTAAGGGAGAGTTTGATGTATTTAACAAGAACATAGGCATTTGAAAAGTTGGGCCAATCAGGGGTAAGGCAGATGTTGTTCAAACAGGAAGAAATACAAGGGAAAAGAGCTGTCAGAATTTTTGCTCTATTAAAAGCGCCATTTTCTACTCGAGAATTGTAGAATTTGAGGGTCCAAGGGGTACTTTTGAGAATATCTCTAAACTCACATTCAGTGCGTTAGCCCCCTGTTTTTAAAAGAACAAGAATACTCCTTAGAACCAAAGGCTTAAAAAACAAAGACAAAACGCCATATCTAAAAGTCAGAAGTGACAATTTAAAAAAATGAAACTGAGAATCTGGTTTCCTGGAAAGATTGACCAGGAGAGTTATTTCAGATTGATTTTGCAGGTCACTCTTGAACAGAGAGCTCCTTTTCCTGTGGACAATTCAGTCATAAGCAATTGGATTTCTTTATTTTACCCCAGAATCTGGATAACTTGAGAAAAATAAAGTTTAGCTATTTACACAGTCCTGATCTAGACCTATTGCTGTTTATTACCACTTAATGCTAATTTTTTAACTCCTAAATTGGGCATTAGAAACGTTGGTGTCTTGCTTTTATTGGCGTGAAATGCTACTTTGTCTCCACGAACTCTTTTTCCTTGACTTGTTTTTAAAGTTCAATGTTTTTGTTTAAGAAGTCAGTTGCTTCCTGAAAAATGTGAATGTAGCTAGATTTCCACTCCCCAGTAGGAGTTGAATCTTTTGGTTACTGAGATCAGATTGTGGATATGATTGTAGATGGGGTTTAAGAAGGCCAGAGTAGGAGACAAGCCTGGATTGTCTAATTTAGGTTTGCACATTCCACCCTGCTCTTCCTCTAGCTGCAGACTACACCTATGCATAATGATAACCTTGCACCATTGGGCACAGTCCTCTGCTCACAGGTTAATTTTTGCTTTACTCCCCATCACTTCCAACTGCTTTAAGTTTTTTCATTTATTTATAACCTGTTCTATGCCACTTAGCATCCCAAGGAAGAAAATGCTGTTCGTGGCCACTGATCTACTGGAAACTCATCTCATTATATTACAATATATACACTGATCGTAAAGGAAAAGGGAAAACAGGGTTTTTCAAGCACTGTCGACATTTTGGGCTGGATATTTGTTTGTAGGGGCTCATCCTGTGCACTGGAAGATGTTTAGCAGCATCCCAGACCTCTATCCACTAGATGCTAGTAACGAACCCAAGTCACACCAACGAAAAATGTCTCTAGATAGTGCCAGATGTCCCCTGGAGGGCAAAATCAAAGTCTAGTTGAAAAACACTGGGCTAAGAAAATATGAATGATTTTTAAGGAGCACATCATCCTCTTCACCACAACATCCCCACCATGTAGAGCAGTTCCTGGTAGATGATAGGGTTCAGGGATACTTATGGGCCTTACTATACAGAGGACAGGATATGGTGTATCATGTGAGAGTGATAGAACCTGTTAGCTTCTATTTTTCTGGCTTACAGTAGGTGCTCAATTAATATATATTTTTTTCAATGACTACATAATGGATGAATGAATTAGTGAGTGAGTGACTTTCCCACCTGGGACTTTAGATCTTGAGAGAGGGGTAGATCTAATCTGGGTGTTACTATAATTCAGTGATTCTTCAAGTTGGGGGTCACCCTCCTACTCTATTTAGAAATCTGTGAATGCCATGGTGGAATGTTGTTTACTCTGTCACAGATCCGGCTGCAGTGAACAGGTTCTCAGTGGCCCTTAATCCCCTCTAGCTCCGTACCTCTTTTCTTATGACCAGATATTCACCCTCAGAATATCTTTCTCCCTCCCATGTTATTCCTCATGCACAGATGAAGGCAGTTGTCTTCAACCTGAGGTCTGTGACCCATTATTGAATTCTGAAATTCTGATTGCGTGGGTCTTGGCCAGCATTAAAGAAAAAAAAAAACAGGAATAGGATAAAACAGAAGAGAAAATATTAGAGTACATCACATTGTCTCTTAAAATTTTTATATCGGTCATTTTGTGTTTGTCTAGTTCCTGGGTTGTGTGGTGAAAATATTGTTTTTGTGGGCCCCTTTCGGAAAAGTTTGAAAGTCACTTGCTGGTGGAGTAGCCCAGGTACATGGTAACCAGAACAGAAAACTCTCTCTCCCAATAGGTGGGTTGGTAAATTAAGGATAAGAGAATGATAAGGGGTGTGTAGAGCAATACGGCAGAGACTCTGGGCTTTGTGGGTAGTGTCTGCCCTTATGACAACACAAGAAGACATGGCTGTCTTTTGGAGTGAAGCGGTGGGACCTGATGGGAAGTAAGGTCAGATAACCCCAGGTTTAAGCCTAGATTTCTAGTGAAAGTAGTGTGTGTTCCCTTGGTGTGTTCTTTTTTAAAGTATAAAAAGAATATAGCTGTTCTGTCTGCAGAATTCCTTTTCTTGGCCCCATGAAAAATGATATCAGAGCATTTCACTGGTCTTCTATTTACCCAAGCTGAAGGAGTTCAGTGTTTCATTAGTCTGATCAAACGTCCCTTGCAACAATATTGACTCAGATGATGGCAAATGAAGATATTTCCTCTAAAATAAAAACCTGTCACTCGTGACATTTAGAACAAGTATGGGCTAGCTGGAAATGCCTCTTTTAACATTGCTGACATGAAGAACAAATGGATTTGAAAAACATATGTGCGCTTGGTAGATCTTTTTCCTATGTAAAAGACAATTTATTGGGCTTCCCTGGTGGTGCAGTGGTTGAGAGTCCGCCTGCCGATGCAGGGGACGCGGGTTCGTGACCCGGTCCGGGAAGATCCCATGTGCCGCGGAGCGGCTGGGCCCGTGAGCCATGGCCGCTGAGCCTGCGCGTCCGGAGCCTGTGCTCTGCAACGGGAGAGGCCACGGCAGTGAGAGGCCTGCGTACCGCAAAAAAAAAAAAAAAAAAAAAAGAAAGACAATTTATTTCAAATTCAGAAAGTGATTGATTTTATAGACAATAATGCTATGATTAAATTACATAAAACCAAGTACCGATATTTTACTCATAAATAAGATGATAACCACGTTTCCCTTTTTACTTTATTTTAAAAGTCAGAAGGAAAAAGAACTACCAAAAAACATATAGAATTAACAGCCAGGAACATTATAAAGCAAAAGATACTAAAGCAAAAGGTACTAAAGACTACATAAAGTCAGTTTTCCTTTTAAAAATGTGCACAGGGACTTCCCTGGTGGCTCAGGGGTTAAGAATCTGCCTGCTAATGCAGGGGACATGGGTTCGAGCCCTGGTCCGGGAAGATCCCACATGCCGCGGAGCAACTAAGCCCGTGCACCACAACTACTGAGCCTGCGCTCTAGAGCCCGCGAGCCACAACTACTGAAGCCGCGTGCCTATGCTCCACAACAAGAGAAGCCACCACAATGAGAAGCCCGTGCGCTGCAACGAAGAGTAGTCCCTGCTTGCTGCAATTAGAGAAATGAAGACCCAACGTAGCCAAAAATAAAATTAATTAATTAATTAATTAAAATGTGCACAAGACTCACTGGATCCTTGATTTTGCACAGGTTTCCAACAGCATCATCAGTACCAGATAGACTTAGGCCTTGGGCATGCCTAAGGCTTGCCAGGACCACAGCTTAGTCCTGAGAAAACTTTCCCTGACCTATTTCTGGTTCCCCATCTTAACCTGCTCCCAGACCCTCTGTCTTCTTACTTTGTTACCAGTCCTTTTCAATGCTATGTCATCTCAGTCCTTATCTACAACACTTTCCCCTAACTATGATCCTAATTGTATTTTAACATTGTCTCATTTTTCCATTGCCTCTTTTGGATTATATTTTTTTCCAGATCTAGCGTTATCTCCAGGGCCTTTTTGCATTCAGACTGTCTCCTTGTGGATGACATTTCTGTAGGGCTCTTTCTTTTCTCTTGGGTACAACTTAAACAGTGTAGGGGAGGAAGAGTTTTCCCTTCTTCCCTTCTAGGTTCTTTGCCTGGTCCTACAATAGAAATGACGTAAGGCAGATTAACAGGAGAAAAACATCTAATTTTGTATGTACAGGAGCGCCACAAAGACAATGAGACTCAAAGGCAAGTCGGGCAGTTGGGGCTTATATGCTGTCCTGAGCTAAGGAATAGGATGGGATCTGGGGCTTCAGAGGGGAGAAGGGTCATTCACATGATGATAAGAAGAGCAGATGTTTCCCCTGCCATGTAGATAGGTCTTTCAGATAAAAATGTTATCTCTGGTAATAACCCTCTTTCTGGGCCAGGCCCCCGGTCTAAATTTTTAGGCAGTTAAGGGAGAGGTAAAAGGTTTTCCTGAGTCTCCTTGGTCTTGATTACCTTTAAGTTCAAAATGATCCACACACCAAAGTGAAATATATTGGGGTGGCATATTCTGCACCCCTTCAATAGACAAAAATAAGTACATTTACAGCAAGTTTTAGAGCACTGAGAAAAAGAAAATATTGAGTGTGTTAAAGGATAGGTTGTCAGGTGATGTAAGTGCTTATATATAGAAAAGAAATCACGTGGACTCTTGGTTTGTTTCTACTCTGAAAGCACTCTGGGGCCAGGGAAAGATCAAACCAATGTGAAATCAGACGGACTATTAAAAATAATGAGCATTTCGTAAGGCATTTGTATACAAGATAAAGATGTAAAAATCAAAGGTCTTTTTCCGTTTCTAGCAAAAATCACCCCAAAATGGAAATTTCGAAAAATGTCCCATGTTTGACAGAGCAGCAAGATCTAAAAAGTGCTTAGTAATCAAAACAAAATAAAAGACGTATATAAAGAAAATCATAAAATTGTTATTGAAAGACATAAAGCAAGAGTTGAACAAATGGAAAGATATACCATGTTCTAAGACAGAAGGGGCTTAAATGACAAATATAAATTTTATCGAATTTAATAGATAAATCTACACTGCTCAGTAAAATTCCAAAAGGGATTTTATTTTTAGAGTTGGCTAAAGTGAACTTAAAGTTTACATGAAAGGATAAATACTCATGAATAGAGGAGAAATTTTGAAAAAGAAAACTAAACAAAAGGTGCTGTCTTCTGAAACATCAGATCATACTATAACGCCACAGTAAGTAAATCAATGGCCTTGGCAAAGGAATAGACTCATAGTGCAGAAGAGCTGAATAGAGAATCAAGAGGTAGAACTGAGTACATATAAAAATATGCCATACTCATGTAAGTATGTTTATTGCATGCCTATACTACAGCAAGTTTCATTCGAGGCGTGGAAAAGTGAAGTATTGCTATTTAGAGAGAAGGATAGATTATTTAGAGCTGGTACAACGATCATTCATGTAGAGGAAAAGAAAATTAAATCTCTCTCGCATCCTATACAAAAATACATTCCAGTTTCAAAGCATAAAAAGTTAAAACATGACACTCATGACTATAAATTGAACACAAGTCAAAGATTTATGTAACGTATGAATGAGGGAGCCAGCAGGATGGTAAAACTGGTTCACAAAGCATTTGGAGAACAGAGATTTAAACAATTAGTTGAGAAAGGCAGGCTGGAACAAGCTTACTAAGTTAGAGACAAGAGTGGTTAATGTCCTATAGGGATATAAAACTGACTTATTTTCTCTCTTGGACAGAAATAATTTGCACCTCTATTGGAGAAAAACCTGCAGATTAACATGAAAAGTCATAGAGTCTGGGTCTTAATCAATAGTAGATCACAGGGCTTCCCTGGTGGCGCAGTGGTTGAGAGTCCGCCTGCCGATGCAGGGGACACGGGTTCATGCTCCGGTCCGGGAAGATCCCACATGCCGCGGAGCGGCTGGGCCTGTGAGCCATGGCCGCTGAGCCTGTGCGTCCGGGGCCTGTGCTCCGCAACGGGAGAGGCCACAACAGTGAGAGGCCCGCGTACCGCAAAAAAAAAAAAAAAAAAGTACCTGCAAGAAAAGCTAAGAGATAACCAACATGCACATTTTGGACATGAGAAGATTTTAAACAAGACTGAACATTCTGAAGTTATAAAAAAAGAAAAACTATGTAAAAGTGAAAAAGAAAAATGCTTTTGCATGGAAACAGCTACTATAAACAAAGTCGATAAATAAAAAATAGATTTGGAAAACTACATGTAACGTAAAGGATGAACAAAGGGGTAACGCAAAAAGAACTCTTACAGATTGACAAGGAGATAAACACTCCATGGAAAAATGGACAAAGGATATTCAGAGGCAATTCGTGAAAGAATGAAGATGCTCAAACTCACTAGAACCTGAGGAAATGCAAATTAAAGCAGCAAGGTCCTAGACGGCCTTACACCTAACAGTATGTCAGAACTTTATGAGTGACATCCACTCCTGCCAGGCATGTGGGGAAAAGAATATTCTTATACTTTGCTCATGGAAATGTGGATTGTTATAGGTTTGTTTTGAAAATAAACTAGAAATAGCTATTAAAAATTAAAAATACATATATCGCTTGATCTAGCAAATCTTACTTCTAAGACTGTTCAAAGAAAAGCACCAGGATTTAAGAATATATGCTCAAGGATATTTCTAACAGCATGAAACTGGGTCAAAGCTGGGTAAAAGCTGGAAGAAAATGAATGTGTGTCAATAGGGCAATGGTGAATAAATTATGGAACATTCATCCCATGTAATATAATGTTTCCATTAAACAAAAAAGAATTAGACCCATATCAGGTGCTTGGAAGGGATTTCCATGAGTTACTGTTGCATGAGAAAAGGAAGGTTCAGAAAAGTTTGTAAAATATGATCTTATCCTTATAAAGCAAAAATGCATTCCTGCCACATGTTTATATAGAGAGAGATATTTACATATAATTGTATGAACATGAAGAGAAATGGGGAATGATAAATAGCCTAGGTAATTAACATGGATAACGATGAGAGAAGGAGGGAAAAAGAGAAAACCAAGCACCATAGAGAAAGAAAAATTGAAAACACTGTACTAGAAACAACTCTAGTATGATCACATCAGTGCATTTATAGAAAACCATATTTGTGTATATGTAATAGAAAATTTTAATAAAAGTCTGACTTTCATGAGAGAGAAAGATATTCGCACAATAAATATCCTTTTTTTCTTCTTCTTATTGAAATATAGTTGATCTACAATGTTGTGTTAATTTCAGGTGCACAGTAAAGTGACTCAGTTATATATATATGTGTGTGTATATATATATATCTATTCTATTTTAGATTATTTTCCATTATAGGTTACACAATAAATATCCTTAAAGGAAGAGTAAGAGCTGGGTGAGAGAAGAAGAGATGAATAACTGTTACTGGGGCTGGACGCTTTACAGACACGTCTGGGTCTCCTCAGAGACAGTGGGGAGAAAGAAAACTCTTGGTTAACAATTGTGTTAAGCCCTTGCAGGCTGTGGTTCAAAGCTGTGGCATGCTCCTGGATGTGTAAACTGTCTGCTCCTCCCCAGTAAGCCTTTAGACCACAGAGATGGAGGAGGGATGAATTCCTCTGCATAAAGAAAGAGGTGGAAAGTAGGTAAGGATTCTGAAAGGGAGGGGTCCCAGAGGAAGGCAGAGCTGTGAGAGAGGATGGCTAAGTGACAGGCAGAGCAGCAAAGGACTCAAATACAGGATGCTTCGAGCTGATTCTAAATTCTTTTGCTAAATGCGCCCCTCCCCCTGACACACATGCATCTATAAAGATAGTTGTGCAGCACCAGAAACAAAATGGTAGAAGGGGTTGGATGGATAACAAGGTGGGGAGGTGGAATAGATGTGGCAGGCTGGTATCACTGGTCCTTGTATTGACTGGGAAGTGTCTTAGAAGGTCAGGAACAGGGCATAAAGCAACATGAGTTCAAATTTCTTTGGGTGGAAAGGTCTTTTCTTGAGATCACTGTGCATGTACCCAACTTCCTTCCTCCCTTCCTCAGTTCCTCCCTCCCTCCCTTCCCTCCTTTCTTTTCTTTGCCAGATACTATGGTATCACCTCATGATAGGACATCATCATGGGATACAACAAATCGTAAGACACTGGGATTCCTGTCCTGGAGTGTGTACCCCATCAGAGGAGACAAGTATATAAATAGTGGTTTGTAATTGTGGTGAGTCCTATGAGGAAGTATATGGGTCTTTGAGAGTTTATGATGGGGAAGCTGGGTGGAGGACAGGGGCAGTGCTTCTCATCAGTCCTACTTGCCAGCCATTCTACAGAGACCTTAAGAAAATTAGGACAGACGACTGGGAAGATGGGAAGGGGCCAGGGAGAAAATAAACAGATACAGAGGGAGCTGCGAGTGCTAAAATGAAGTGGCCGTGTTGTCTAGGGCCGCTCCCTAAGGGAAATAGAAGCGCTCAGAGGGCCGCCAACGTTCAGGTGTTTTTCTGTAGTTGCACTGACTGGCCAAGCGTCCTGTGTCTAGAGAAGAAGGAAGGAAGGCACCGTTATTGTGCATCCACGGTGTGCCAGGCGCTTCACTTAGGTTACCTTGTTTATTTGTCTGTGAGAAATACTCGGTGAAGTAGGTATCCTTAGCACCTCTTACACGTGTGAAAGAGAAAAGAAAAACCCAATGAATTATGCATGTTTAAAATCCTTTTTTGGGTTTTGTTTTGTGCTGATCGCCTGGTCAGCAGCTGGCCCTTTGTTGTGCTGATGGGTGGGAAGGGGAGGGAGGGTCAGAAGAGGCCAAGTTGAGTTGAGTTGCACAATAAAGCATGCAGATCCCTGGGGAAAATATTTCAGAGCTGGAGGAGAAGCTAGCCAGGGTGGAGGAAAGCCAGCTGGGGTGGGAATTCTAGGTGGGCAACTGCAACAAAAGCAGTCAGGCACAGGGCTTCAAGGAGGGAGATGTGAAAGAGATTGTTAGGGCAACTGTCCAGGTGCTCTGCCAGTGGAATACCCCTCCCCCTTTGCTCTCTACCACACAAGATCAACATCATTCTTCAAGGCCTTTGGACTTGTGTCTCTTTAGGATGCTGAGATGAACCCTAAGTGGGGTACGCTAAGGCCAATCTTTTTTGGTTCCAGACGGATAAAGAAAGAAGGTTCAGATGGTTTAAATACCATTCCAAAAGTCACTTCACCCCTCTGCCCTTCAGTTTCTTCCTGGAAAACGAGGCATGCACTAGGCGATCGCCACGAGTTCTTTGGGGGAGAACAAGCTGACTTCTTTTCATACAGGTTAGGTTGGCAGCTTCACATTGGTTCATCCTTAGGCCTTTCAGTTCCTCTCTTTCTTGGCTCCGGCCACTGGAGGAGCTGGAGATAGCCCCGAGACGCTGGGTTGGGAGGTGTTCCCCGACAGTGGGCCTGGGAGCCCCAGTCCTGCCTCTGTTCTCTTCACATTGGGGGAGAACAGATTTGAACAAGCTCTTTCTTCCCAGGAGCCCCTGCCCACTCCCCCCACCTGCCCCAGGTGGCCTGATTTAGGCTGGAGGAGGTGACACTGCACTTCACCATCCCCAGGGCCTCTCAGGGAAAAACTGCTGATTGCTGTCAAGGGAACTTGACAACAGCCCGATTTTTCTTGCCATCAAAACACAAAATACTCATGAACCTTCTTTAAAAGTAACATTGCTTTTCTGATTTTAAAAGTAACACAGGTTTACGGTAGAATATTTTAAAGTTCAGAAAAATATATGGAGGAAAAAATTAAAAAGTTCTGCAATCTCACATTGAGAGATGATTGCCTTTAGTATTTGGTGTATATAGTTTCTGTTAACAAGTGTTACCACGTTATGTATAAAGCATAGTTTCATTCATAACTAAATGTACAGTTTCAGTTAACAAGGATTTGTTGAGCATGTGTGTTGTGCTAAGCACTGGGCTCAGATAAAACCATGAGTAAGGTGGAGTTTCTGCCCTAATCAAGGATACACCAAGCTTACATTTTTTATAACATGATTATTATACGATAGATATATTTAGTATCTTATTTTAAATGATTGTCAGATTGTTCCAGAATCTCTGACTAGTGGTTATGAACATCAGTTGTAAAGCCTACACATATGGCCTCTTATGGACACTCCTTCCTCTGTCTAACCCCTTTGGTTGAATGGGCGATTCTATCTTCTTACAGATCCACTTATTGCCTACTGTTGCTTTTTCTAGGGATGTTGTCAGAGCCAAGCTGGACCAAACAATGCCTTTCTCCAGGGGTTTTGAACACTGGACCAGGGAGAGTAACTAGTATTTCTAATGTGGGAATGGAAATAGGAGACTTTGGAGGATTCAGCATTTAGGTCTCTTGCCAAGCTGGAGTAGGAGAAAATGAGACTGAAAGATAGATATTAGCAGAAATGTGTGTGTGCATGCGTGTGTGTGTGTGTGTGTGTGTGTGTGTGTGTGTGAGAGAGAGAGAGAGAGAGAGAGAGAGAGAGAGAGAGAAGGAAAGAGAGACCGACAGAGAGAAGGAAAGAGAGACCAAGAGTTATGGACTTAATGTTTGTATCCCTCAAAAGTCATATTTGAAGCCCTGACTCCCAGCATGATAGTATTTGGGGTGGGACCTTTGGGAGATTAGGTTTAGATGAGGGTATAACGATGGAGTCCTCATCATGGGATTAGTGCCCTTATAAGGAGAGGAGGAGAAGAGAGATATCTCCCTCTCTCCAAGTGCACATACCAGGAGAGCCACATGAATATACAGTGAGAAAGTGGCCATCTGCAAGCCAGGAAGATATTTCTCACCAGAACCCAATCATGCTAGCACCCTGATCTTGGACTTCCAGCCTCCAGAGCCATGAGAGAATAAATGTTTCAGCCACCCAGTCTACGGCATCTGTGTGCCTGTTTACCAGTTGTTTGCTCAGCCCTCAGCCTGGCTTCCTGGTTGCCCAGCCTGTGAATACCTGAACTAGCCAAGATGTTCTGCTTTTGTCCCAGCTAATTTGACTTCAGTTTCTGTCACTGACCATCGTGAGACCTGGCTTAGAATAGAGAAGTAAATACTTGTTTATTTATATTTGGACATATTTTGAGTTTCATTTAGTAGAGTTTTTGTGTTTTTAGGAGGAATGTGGGAAGTAAAGGGGTAAGATGAAAGCCAGTAATGAAGTAAATAGACAGAAGCCACACCTTTTAGGCAGAATTGGTTCTACGTCATAAGGACCACCCTGAGCTCAGAAGTCATAGGACTGAGAAAATACCTTGATGTAGCCACAATCAGACTTTTAAAAACTACAGAATTCTTTGAGAGAATAATTTAATCCCATATAACACAACTCATGTTAAAAAAGAATAGCAATTTGCTGAAACCCTCGCCAAATTATTTCCCTAAAATGTTAGTTCATTAAAAAATGAGAAAAGAGAAAGAAGGAGTTATTATTACCCTCAAACGAAATACTGCTGGTGGTAAGAAATAATCAGTTAATCTTCATGGAGCCCCAGTGGACTCTTGGCTAGACCCACAATTGAGAGAAGAGAGGTTGAAGAACACGATTTGAAATCCATAGCGCTCCTGGATTTGGCCCTGATCAGAAATCAGCAGTTGTTGATTTCAGGGACTTAATTCTTCCCCTGCTTTGCTTCCCCCTCTGCCTATATACAGAAAGAAATTGGAAAGGAATGTATTTTTATATTTGTCAAGAGTGTGCTTTATATGTTCAAAGCCCCAGTGCTCAGGTCCTTGTCTCTGTCACAAATTCTGGCTCTAACCAATGTGCAGCAACCGTTCTGTCCCAGGTGTTCCCTGGAAAGTTGTCAGTGACCACATAGCCATAAGGGGATCCAGGAAGGGTCATTTTCTTTGTGCTCACCCCATTACTTTGAATGTAAAATGAGGTTAAGACTATCAAATTACTTAATAAGTCATGCAATTCGTCGCTGCTGTTTGAAATCCCTTAACCATGTGGAGTTTTATGATGCTGTGGAAATGGAAGGGGGAGAGAAAAAATCCCCGCTGATGTGAATGGAAAAAAAACATGACAAGTCTGAAGATTCTGGGCTGCCTGGGGAGAATTAGGCATTTCTAACGTGTAATGGCTTGTGGAAGAGGATTAGGTGTCTGATCTTACTTTCTGAGCAAACACGCCAGAGCAGCTGTATCACGCCAACAACAAAGGCACACAGGCAGCCCTGTGACCAGACTACACCGGGAATGTCACGGTCCTAATTAGTTCCATACACTCCTACAAACACACATCAGCTTCTTCCTGAAGCAGAAGGAGTTGATCCTCTTCTCTCATCATCATCAGTAGACTGTGTTGTGTCCCGTGGGAAGGGCACGTTGATTCCTACACCAAATGATGGGACTGGGGAAGTTAGTTTTCAGTGTCCTCTGCATTTCCCACTTCCTGGCTTTTTGGTGTCCTTCAAGCCCCTGTCCTCTTGGTCTGTTGTTCCAGGCTTCTCAGAGCAACAGGGCCAGTGACCTGCCCATGTCCCTGGCCCTCAGATTAACGGACTCAGTCTTAATTCCCACTTGGGGGCAGAAGAGAAAGAGTCCACCCCTCATGACCTCCCCAAATTCTAGATTTTAGGTCCATAACTGGCAATACCCCATTGCCAGGAACCAGTATTTCTATACGTTGGAATTGTTTCCTTCAAAAGTTCCAAACCTAGTTCAAACTGTTTCAAGCAAAAAAGGGAATTTGTTGTTTTATTTTAGTGAAAGGTCTATGGGTGGACTTTCAGTCAAGGCTAAATCCAAGGGTAAAAATTACATCCCTAAGGAGAGATCACAAGAACGATTGGATGTAGACCAGGCAACAATAATAGATGGATATTAGTGTCTCCTCTATGCTACAAAGCACGATGAACAAGACAGGCAGGAGTTTAGAACATAGGGGAGAGCTACATAAATGCGCAATTGAAATATGGCATGACAAATGTCGAGATGGAGAATTACGGCATGCTATGAGCACGTAGGAGGGGTACCCGGCCCAGCTGGGAACAGAGTAGCATCAGGGAAACCTTTAAAGAGCAAAGGATATATAATAAAGTATGTATTAGAGTTAGATGAGAGGGGATTCGGGGAGATGGTGATGAATATCTTCTTTCTCATATGAAATTGCCAGGTCATCCATCTAAGAATGATGGTGTTTTCTAAATAAGAACGCCTTGTGTGATAGGCACGCTTAGTAAGAGGAGGACTGTGCCAGAAAATTCGGGATGTATAATCACCCTCTCTCTTCCCTCTCTTCTGCTATTAAGAAAAGAAACAGCCAATCCCATGAGTGGGTCCCAGTGCCAGTGGTGAAAGGAGACGAACATGAATTGAGCACCAATCAGGTCACAGGTGTTGTTCTTACATTTGCTCGTTTGCTCCTCACTACCATTCCAGGAGAGAAGTACTATTTCCAATTTATAGAGGTAAATGAAACAAAACAACAACCACCAAAACAACCTAGCAAACAAAAGCCAGGAGGATTCAGAAATGTAAGCAACTTACCTGTGAGTGTTGGAGCCAAGATTCAAACCTAGCCTGGTTCTGGGCACACATTCCATTATTCTGCCTCCCAGCATATATTCTAATTTTTCTGGAGTCTTCCAGAACTGATTCTCTAATCTTGGTTGTTTAACCAACACGAGATTCTACTAGTGAAAATTTAATTTCCAGTAGGCAGAGAGTCCTTTTGATGTTTTAGGAAAAACCAATCTGGAAGGTATCCACCTACCCAGTCCAAGTATGGTGAATAATGTTGTTTGGCATAGTCTTCAGTCTCTTACAGCAGGGATTCTCAACCTATGTGCCCCTACATTTTTCTTAGTGTGGTAGATTGAATTCTTTATTTCTCACTAACAGAAGTATACATCCATATTCTTGCCGTGGTTTCATAATGGAGGGAGGATACTTCTTTCCTTTCGCTTTGATTTTTGGGATTGACCATATGACTTGTTCTGACCATTGAGATGTAGTCAGATGTGACATAAACAGATGCTTGAAATGTGCTTGTGTGGTTGGGCTTGCTCCTCTTGTTTTTTTTTTTTTTTTTTTTTTTTTTTGCGGTACGCGGGCCTGTCACTGTTGTGGCCTCTCCCGTTGCGGAGCACAGGCTCCGGACGCGCAGGCTCAGCGGCCATGGCTCACGGGCCCAGCCGCTCCGCGGCATGTGGGATCTTCCGGGACCGGCGCACGAACCCGCGTCCCCTGCATCAGCAGGCGGACTCTCAACCACTGCGCCACCAGGGAAGCCCGGGCTTGCTCCTCTTGCATTCTGGTCATCTGTTACAAGAAAACATGTCCCTTTTACCTGGGTGCCACAATATGACATGTAGAATAGTTCTGCAACTCACAGCCTGAAGCCATGCCTAGCTGACCTGGAACATGAAGTAGAACTGCTCAACTGAACCCTGCCTAGATTAGTCAAACTGTAGCTGCCCTGCCATCCCAGAGCAAGAGAAGAAGTGCTTGTTATTGTAAAATGCTTAGTTTGGGGATGTATTTTTACATAGCATTATTATAGATACAGCAGACTAATGCAACCAGTGAATAATATTTCCTTTTGCTACAACTGAGTTTACTTACTGTCTTGAAGGTATCTATCAGACGTAACCTTGAACAGCACGTATAGCAGGGATACATATAGCAGGGAGTACAATTTGCTATTATAAGAGGTAAAAATGGCATTGAAAATCCATTGAATGCATATGGGAATGTGTGAGAACTTTGTCTCATGAGTTTATAAGAGAGGAAATTACAGGCAATCAAGAATTCTTCTAGAACAGTGACACTCTGCTATAAGACTGAATAAATGATTGGATAACCAAGTGAATTTTTATAAATCTGTGAGACACTTTTCAGTCATAATAATGATTATATTATAATTGTTTCTGGCTTATTTGTTGTTGCTTTGAAGCTTTTAATTCCATCTTGAATGTGGACAAAGAGTCTTGTGTTCATAAGTATGTTTTGAAGACAAAAAAGTTGAGCACCACTCCTCTAGTGTAAGGTGTTTAGAAGTTGTTGCACAAACTGTTCTTAGTTGCTTTACTGATTAAAGAGAATTATCTACTTCGTATTTTACCCAAAATAATACAAAGATGACTGCAAAGGCACATCCTTTTGTTGCTTGGAAATTAGATATGGAAGCTTTGGGGTACTCAACTTTCTGTCCAGACACTGGAGTTTTCTTGGCTCATAAATACTCCAAGTATTGGTATTTGTTGTTAATTTACCTTGGAATATGTTGAACAGATAGACCTTGTTTTATTTATTCTTTCAACATATATATTGAGTGCCTTCCATACACTCAGAACTGGGGTAGGTCCTGGGTATGCAGTGGCGAACAAAATAGACACAAGCCCTTGCTTACCAAATGCTTTAAATGCATTTTAATCCTGATAGCACGTGACAATAACCAAGAGAGCATTAAAAATGTAGGTGCCTATGCCCCACCCCAAGAGATTCCGATTCCATTGGAATGGGAAGGGGCGTGGGTATCGGTATTTGTAAAAGCTACCCAGGTTCTAATATGTAGCAAGGTTGAGAGCTGGAGTTTAGCAGGCAGTTAACATTTCTCAAATGTTATTCTGGACAAGGTGCTGTACTGGGCATTTACATGCAGGAGTTTACTTTGTCCTCACTGAGTCTAGAAGGGCTGAGTATGACGGTGCCTTCTTTACTGATGAGCGGTTAGATAACTTTTGTAAATTACACAGAGTATGGACAGAGCCAGAATTCTAACGCAGATCTGTCTTAACCACCATGCTGCACCATCTTTGAAATATAGTTTATGTGGAGCATTCACAAAAAATTAAAATAAAAGTTCATGGAATAAGAGCTTTTAGGCATTTAAAACTAATTAGGAACCCAATAAAGCATTTCTGAATAATGCTATAAATCTGTGGAGAAATATGAAGTGATTTCCGAAAATTTGGTTTGATTTGTACTTAATTTTTCAGGAATTTTATCTACTTTGGAAGTTTACGTTTTCATGTGCAAACCTCTTCTTTCATCTTTCCCTTCCGCCTCCCTCCCTCCCTTTCCCCGCCTTTTTTTTTCTTTCTGACAGAGAGCCTGTACTGGAGAGAACTGATCAGTCTAGGATTGACATTGAGTGACTATGTGAGTGCACACACGTGTGTGTGTGTGTGTGTGTGTGTGTGCACTCATTCACTCATCAAACCTAGTCATTGAAAAGCTCCCCCATTTCAACCTTGATCTGAGAAACTTTTGAGTCACTTTTAAGTCATATAAATTCTCAGTCGGGAATTTGTAAATGTACTAAGTCAAATTTAATATTACCTAATCCGATGGTTTCAGGCAAGAACGCCAAGGGTCCAAATTCCCTTCCTTACATACTCCTGTGTTCAAGAAACTGAGAATTGACAGCCTACTTCAAAACCAAAGAGCCTTCAACCAAATGCAAAGCATCAAAATGCTCTGATCAACGAGTGTTAAAACTTTTTCAAAGATGTGATTGTGGGACAGACAATGTGAGTCATGATCATTCTTTGGTTCTCAGCTCCACACCCCGCCCCATCTGTTGAGTAGGATATGTCACTAGTACTGAAGGAGACAAATGGACATATGCTTACATATGAATTAACTTTAAATTGACACTATTCCAAACTATTTCTTTTTCCTATTATTTTTGTTTATCAGTTGGCATTGGCTACTTTCTAATAGTTCAATTTACTTTCCAAAATAGTTTGACCGTTAATGTTAAGCACAGTAATTTTTCTTGTATTTTTGTAAGTATTGCAATGAAAGAAAGAGCTATAAAAAAACTTTGAAAAAGTGTGTATATACATTATTATAGAATTGTTTAAAGAAATATACACCAAACTATTAACATGAACGGTAATTATTTCAGAATAGTATCACTTACACTTTTTTTAGTCTTTACTAATTAGTATTTTCTATTTTCCTACAGTAATTTAAATTTCCTTGAAAATAAGAAAACTCACTCCATAAAGATCTTTGGAAATAATTGACTAAAGAGGTAACAGTGGATTGGGGAGAGAAATTGGAGCTAATGTAAGTGTCAGAGCAAGGGTAGACATGATCTCAAACTCTAGATATGTGCCCTTTCAGCTTGAACTTACAGCCTTATCTAAGGGGCTCAGCACCACTTTCTCCACTTCTCGTCTCTCACTGATGTAGGTACCTAGTTCTTTGCTGGAAGTGCCTACTTATCACTATTGAGGTTGAAAATTCCAGTGCTTGTTTCCCTTGCCTTCTTGCAGCTTGAGATCGGCCATGAGAGCTATCCTTGTCAGTGGTCCCTGAGGGGACCTTCTGGGAAAATTTCCAGGGAGGGACATCTGGGAAAGATTATTCTCCTGGTAAAAAGAGATGGGCAAGTGGAAGCTGCCTTCTTTTGCCTTTGGATGTGACTGTGATATTGTGGTCTACTTGAACCATGAAGCTGGTTGGCTTTTGATGTTCCTTCTGCCATAGATTTTTCAGGGCCTGGTCCCAGATGGCACTTGGCTGGTAGTGAAGGCTGTCTAATCTAGGGTTTGGTTTAGGAGAACCTTTATCTTTATCTACCTTTCTACTCTCAGCTTTATCAGCAATAAAGGTGATGTCTTGCTCTGTGTCTTATTCCTTGACTTTCTCCTTATTAGTTCAGAACTCAACTGGGGAAGAAGGGTGTATTAGTTTCCTATTGCTGCTGTAACATATTACTACAAGCTTAGTGGCTTAAGACAATACAAATTTATTATGTTATAATTCTGGGGATCAGAAGCAGAAATTCATCTCATTGGGCTAAAAGCAAGGAGTTATGGACTGCATTCCTTCTGGAGGCTCTGGAAGCTTTGAGAGCCTTTTCCTTGTCTATTTCAACTTCTAGATACTACCTGCATTCCTTGGTTCATGGCCCCTTCCTCTACTTTCAAATCCAGCAGTGTAGCATCTTCAAATCTCTTAACTCTGACCTTCTTCCTTCTTGTTCTATCTTTTAAGGACCCTTGTGGTTAAATAGGGCCCGCCTGGATATTCCAGGATAATCTGCCCATCTCAAGGTCTTTAACAAAGTCTCTTTTGCCATGTAAGGTAACAGGTTCTGAGAAGTAGGAACTGGATGTCTTTGCTATGGGCCTTATTCTACCTACCACAAAGGGTATTACTGATTAATAACTCCTCAACCTCCTGCTGGTATTTACTTATTAAAATTCTTCCACCAATAAATGGACTCACATTATTAATGATTGTTTTATGTTTCACTGAAGCTCAGTGTAATCTAGACCCAAGGCTGAGACCAGACCTCTGTTTCCTGGTCATTATCTTTCTTGTAATTGTTTGTGTGAAGGTTCTCACTGCCGTGGCACTGGGCCAGGTTATATGTACCAAATGAGGTAGAAAATTCACAATGACTCAGCAAAGTCATTGCTACTTGGTGGAGCTGTCACTTGTGTATGCTGCAATTCAGACCATTGACTTCCTTACCTCTTTTAATTAATTAATTATGTTTTTGGCTGCGTTCATTCTTCATTGCTGAGTGCAGGCTTTCCCTAGTTGTGGCGAGCGGGGGCTACTTTTCCTTGCAGTGCGTGGGCTTCTCATTGCGGTGGCTTATCTTGTTGAGGAGCACGGGCTCTAGGTGTGCAGGCTTCAGTAGTTGTGGCAGGTGAGCTCAGTAGTTGTGGCTCGCGGGCTTCAGAGTGCAGGCTCAGTAGTTGTGGCGCGTGGGCTTAGTTGCTCCGCGGCATGTGGGATCCTCCCGGACCAGGGCTCGAACCCGTGTCCCCCGCATTGGCAGGGGAATTCTTAACCACTGCGTCACCAGGGAATTCCTTATCTCTTTAATGGCAATTTTTACTCACTTCTCTCCTCTAGATTCTATAGGTAGGAGTAACATAACTAGAAAGTATGTGTGTGTGCACATGTGTGTGTGAATGTGTATGATATTTGAAGTAAGGGGTTGACTCAACATATTTATCATGTGTTTATTTCCTGGGAGGGATAATATTTCTCATGTCCCTCTTCCTGGGAGCTGGGATGTTCTGACTCTTATTTGCAATTATGACTCAACAACCCCTCCTATCATGCAAAGACTCAGATGAGCTGGGTTGGTCACAGTGGAAATTTTAACAGTCAGTTTGTAAGAAGTGGGTTCAGTGCAGCAGGTTGACAGATTTTCCACAGAGAAAGCTGTGAACAAGTGACGGGAGGATAGGAGAGGTGGCCATAAGGAGCAGATAGCCAAAAGAATAGTGCTGCTAAGAGTCTTATTCTGACGCTGGGGTGAGCTAGGAGGGATGGCCACCTGGGATTGTCAGTAGGGACAGGAGGGCATTAGTGAAGATATGCAAGGATGGGTTGCCAAGGTGAGGAGGCAGGAAGGTGGTTGAAAGGATATACACAGGTAAGATGAATGAGTCAAAGACAAAAAGGATGCTATCCACTGGGGAACTTCAAAACTATTGAGTGACTCTAGACTTAGCCCATAAATGAAGTGTTTTGCTGCAGTCACTCCATTTGCATGGTGCCCGGTGTTTGTCTTAGAGGTGGAGATGATGCTGAAAGGAGCCATGGTAGACTGAATAGGGAGAATGAAAGCAGTGAGCAGCCCAGGAAGGGAGCTCAGAGAAGAGTCCTAGAGCAATGATATCTGATGTGGAATATTAAGTTACTTCCTATTTGATGTTTTGATAACTCTATATTTTCAGCTAAGCCTTGAGAAATGAAGAAGGTCCATGGATGGGAAAAATATGGCAACATGCACAAGAGCCATTGGATTGGCTGGAGGTGTTGGGGAATTGGGTTGGCTGTGAAAGGAGATAGGTAATCAGAGGAGACTATTTCTCCTTCTCACAGCCCCAAACCTTTGAAAATATTAGGGATGTTGCTGGATTTCCTACAATATTGTGGGATGGGAGCATGCATTATTTTATTTGAAAAATAAGGAAAAGAAGGATTCTGGAAGGTGGAGTGCTTGGGGCGGAGGGAACATTTGGATCATATTACTAATTTCCAACTGATTAGGGACTGGAGGTTAAAAACAGTATTTTAACACAGCGTGGCTGCTTACTTGAAATGAATTATAATATGTAATAGTGTAGTAAAATTATAAATTTTACTAGCTTTAAGCTGTTTCCTCTGACCGCATTTGTAAGAATACAAGCATCACAATAATGGATTGTAACATACTGAATTTTCAAATAATTAAGTTCCGTAGTGATTTTTAAAAATAGTCGTGGTGGTGGGGTGCAGTAAAAGCTCTTCTTTATAAAAGAATGGCAACTAGTCCATGCGGAAAGGGTGACTGCATTAGGAAATGGTCATTTTGCCACCAACATTATAACAGTCGATGCAGGAAGATGTACTCCTCTGTATTTATCCAAAGGAGCTGAAAACTTATGTTCACACAAAACCCTGTACACAGATTTTATAACCACTTTATTCATAATGGCCAAAACATGGTGTCCTTCAGTAAGTGAATGGATAAACCGTAACATATCCAGATGATGGAATATCATTCAGCATTAAAATGAAATGAGCTATGCAACCTAAGTGTCCATCGACAGGTGAGTGGTTAAAGAAGATGTGGTATATGTATCTACACACACGATGGAATATTACTCAGCCATAAAAATAATGAAATCTTGCCACTGCAACAACACAGATGGACGTAGAGGGTATTATGAGAAGTGAAATAAGACAGAGAAAGACAACTATGGTATGATTTCACTTGTATGTGGAATCTAAAAAACAAAACAAATGAACAAATATAACAAAACAGAAACAGACTCACAGATACAGAGAACAAGTTAGTGGTTGCCAGAGGGGAGAGGGGTAGGGAGAAGGGCAAAATAGATGAAGGGGATTAAGAGGTACAAGTTGCCAGTTATGAAAATAGATAAGTCACAGGAATGTAACGTATAGCACAGGGAATATAGTCAATAATACTGTAATAACTTTGTGTGGTGTGTAATCTATAAAAACATCAAATCGCTATGTTACACACCTCAAAGTAAAATAATATTGTAAGTCAACTATACTCCAATTAAAAAAAGAAAGACAGGGAGGAATTTTAAATGCATATTACTAAGGGAAATAAGCCAATCTGGAAAAGCTACATACTTTCTGGAAAGCTACATACATTCTGGAAAAGGCAAAATGATGGAGACGGTAAAAAATCGGTGGTTGCCAAGGTTAGTGGAGAGGGAAAGATGAGCACAGAGGAATTTTAGGGCAGTGAAACTACTCTGTATGGTGCTGTAATGGTGGATCCATGTCATTATATATTTCTCCAAACCCATAGAATGTAAGCCGTGCTTTAGGTGATAATGATGTGTCAATGTAGGATCATCAATTGTAATAAATGGACCCCTCTGGTGGGAGACGTTGATAATGGGGGAGGTGATGCATGTGTGTGGGGAGGGTTTATATGGGAAACCTCTGTATCTTCTACTCAGCGTTGCTGTGAACCTCAAACTGCTCTAAAAATGTCATATATATGTGAATATGCACATCATCTCAAAGTGACATTTATTATTTTATTTATTACAAAGGATAAAAGTACCTTTCCAATGAAAAAATATGGCAGACTCTTTAACCAGGTGATCAGACTTAGCATCATAATGGTGAGATAGTGGGATAATGAGACATTTTATGTCTTCAAGTGTGATGTCATGGGGATGCACAACAGCACTTATATAATGTTGCCAAAATCTTGCCAAAAATGTTCACCCTGAATTGAATCATGGGGAAACGATCAGGCAAATCCAGATTGTGGAACATTTTACAAAACAACTGACCTGGGCTCTTCAAAAATGCTAATGTGATAAAAGACCAAAAAAAAAGTTGGGGGAGAAGGAGAAGTGTTTCACATGAAAGGAAACTAGAAAGACATGGTAACAAAATGCAATGCGTCATCCTTGATCGGATCCTGGATTTAAAAAAAGAAAAGCAGCTTTAAGTACTTTATCAGGTCAGTTGGAAAAGTTTGAACATGGACTGTATATTTGATGATACTGTGTCAAGGTTAAACACTTTGAATACAATAATGATACTGTGCTTATGTAGGAGAATGTTCTTATTGAGAGATAAGTGATGAAATGCTTAGGGTTGAAGTATCATGTGTCTGCAATTTATTTTAAAATGGTATTATACACACACACACACCCCGAGAGAGAGTGAGATAAAGCAAATGTGACAAAATGTTTAAAATTAGTGAATCTAGAAGAAAGGTATATGGATGATCCTTATACGATTCCCTCACTGTTTTTGTAGGCTTGAAAATTTTCAAAGTAACACATTTAGGTATTATCCAGAGTCGGATATCTGAAACCAGGTGGTTTTAATAAATTATCAAGACCCAATAATAGTATCCTGTCAAAACTCTTCCTGAGATTCTGCAAGAGTGTCCTGGCAGGTATTGTATTACATGCCAGTACCCCCAAAGGGGAAAGTGTAGCAAATGAATTAGTTAATGTCTGCTGAATGCTCAACGGACACTCTGTTATGGCTGGTTTGCAAATGCCTGGATTAAAGCGTTTAGACAAAAAAAAACCCTGCAAAAACGAAACCTCATGAGCTTGACCTAATGAAGCAATGTTATTGACAGGCCCAGCTGCCAAAGCCTAACCCTGATGAGACATTAGGGAGGCTGTGCTTGCGACAGTAGCTAGTGTACAAGGTCCTATTTGTGTGACAGAGACAGTTTCATTTGAGGGAGCCGCATGAAACGTACTTATGACAGAAAGGTAGAAAGAGAGAAAGAAATAGAAAGTTAATCACTTGGAATGATCTCGTTATAATAGACAAATTATTTTATACTGAGCTGAAATCTGAATTCTTTCTGTGATCTAGACTCTGAGTAAAGGAAGTTCAAACAGGTAGGTAGTTTTGCCTCTGCATTGGGAAAGACTATTTTGAATTGCAATTTTACATACACCATGAGATACAGTAAAGAAAACAATGAAGGAATGTAAAATAAGAAGTGCTTTCCATGTGGACTGTTACAATCTTATATAATCAACTGTCATATACAAAAGTTGCATGAGATCTGATGTAATCCAGATAAGTATCACTTACTGTGTTCTCTATGATTCATCGTGGGAAATCTGGCTGGGCCTCTGAGTAAGACCAGCTGCGCATGACGGCCAGACGCTGGCTCTGGAGGGAAAAGAGATGGTCCATGTGCTTCTTCTGGCCTCTCAAGTTTGTCCGTATAAATTTCTCTCTGCAGGTCCGGGGCTGTCCTTGTTCTCAGGGGACTCTGATGGTACAATGTGTTTGGTGCAGGTTGACATAACCCTGTTCATCTGCAGATTTGGCCTCAACTCCAGGGCTCCCAAGTTGCCAGACCCTCTGTGGGTGGCCTTTTGAGGCCCACTAGTTGTGGGGCTCTAGTGTACCTGGAGAGAGTCCTGGTGAAGCAGAATGTTTTGACATGGCTCTCTTCAGAGTTGTTCGACATGAAAAACATGATGCTGCTTTTCCTTTTTTAATTACCAAGTGACGTGTGCTGTGACGCTCCCAATTCCCACCTCTCACCACCCTTGACTGTCACCTCGGTCTTGAGCCTCACTCATCCAGGCTCTGTCATGGAACGAGGTAATCTATTGCCCAAATTATTGTGTCATTTTTTAAGACTAATTTTTTTAATTATGGAAAATATTTGATTTAGAATGGGTGATAATGGTATGTGTGCATCACAGAAAAATGATAGGACTCTAGGCAGCAATTCTATATTTCATTTTTTTTGGAAAAATAGCTTTGTTGACATGTAATTGACATACGATAAACAGCACATAATTGAAGTGTATAACATGATGCTTTTTAAATTCATTCTCTTAAAAATATTTTTGTTGTAGTAAGAACACAACATGAGACCTACCCTCTTAATTTTTAAGTGTACAATATAGTATTTTTGACTATAGGTACAATGTTGTACAGCAGATCTCTAGAACTTATTCACCTTATTGACTGGAACTTTATGCTCGTTGATTAGTAACTCTCTATTTCTCCCTATCCTCAGCCCCTGGCAACCACCATTCTACTCTTTGATTCTATGAATTGACTATTTTAGATAATATCTCAGATGAGTGGAATCATGCAGTATTTGTCTTTCTGAGATTGGCTTACTTCGCTTATTACAGTGTCCTCAAGATACATCCATGTTGTTACATATTGCACAATGTCCTTCTTTTTTAAGGTTGAATAATATTCTCTCGTGTGTATATACCACATTTTCTCTATCTATTCATCTATCGAAGGACGTTTACATTTCTACTTCTTGGATATTGTGAATAGTGCTGTGATGAACATGGAGTGCTAATATCTCTCTGAGGTCCTGATTTCATTTCTGCATCCCGGGCACAGGATCCTTTTAATTAATTTCTGGATTTCTCATGGAGGGAATTTGTGGATGGGGGCTGAATCAGTGTATTTGTGGAGAAAGGAGGGTCCAGGGCTTCCTACTCTGCCCTCTTGCTGACGTCACCTTAAAGACTACAATTTTAATAGTTTGTTTTATAGGCCATGTTTAAAATGACATTTCATCAGAAGATCATATCAAAATGTGGGTCCAGTTTTAGGTTTCCATGTAGCTCTTGACGGCATTTCTTTTTCTTTTTATAAATTTGTCCTGGGCTGGAGGACGTTTTTCTTTTACTCCTCATTCAACAGTTCTTTTCTATTTACATAAATAATGTGGCACCATTACTCAACCCTGAACACCGTATTAGCACCCCCTGGTCTTTCTTGGTGTTTGTTCCCATATCCTACATTTATCCCAGCCCATGTCCTCTGATGGGACCCTGCCATGTCTGGGCGGGTTCGCTGGGACCTCCCTGTAATAAACAATACTGTACCTGGTTAGATTTTCTGGTGCTGAATCCTGTCTGCTGGTTTGAACCTCTCAGTAATGTCCATTGCTTGCTCTCTGCTGGGGTCTTTTCAATCTGCTTGGTTGGGGTTGATCTCTGAGGCCGGGAGAATTCCCTCCGGCCCTGTCTCTTCAGCACGGATTCCTCCTATACTCCTGATTTCCTCCGAGTTGAGACATTGACTTGGAGGAATCCACATGCCAGTGTCAGGTTAAATATCAAGACTGTAGAAGCCTTTGAAATCCTTTGGGAGAAACAATGTATGTAAAGGAGAATTGAGGAAAATTGTGATGGTTTGATCAACTCCACTCACCCCCTCAACGTCTAATGATTGACATCCTCAGGAATAACAAAAGGTAGAAAATAAAAGAAACGCAGGAAGAGAAGAAAGCAAAGAGGAAGAAGATATAAGAATGTAACATCTACAGATGTTTTGTAGTTATTGAACCATGAAGTGGAATTAGAACTTGAAAAAAATGGTATAGCAACAGGTTACCAAATTGCTTATTCCCAACTCAAGCACTTAACAGCAAAACCTGGTAAAGGCTGGGAGGCTGGAGCCCATGCTGGAAGTAGAGGACACATACAATCACTTTTGATTCCTTTTCCTTTATCTCTAGAAGGATGGATACTTTGGGTAAAATCCAGCTCTTCCACTTTGGTCCTTCAAGGACCAAATATAAAAACAAATGCGTGAGGAAACACTGTGGCTTCCAGGAGAAAGAGGTTTTTTTTTGGATCAAAAGTGTTTATTTTTTGATGATGGCCATTCTGACCAGTGTGAGGTGATAATACCTCATTGTAGTTTTGTTGTTGTTGCTGTTGTTGTTGTTTTGCGGTACGCGGGCCTCTCACTGTTGTGGCCTCTCCCATCGCGGAGCACAGGCTCCGGACGCACAGGCTCAGCGGCCATGGCTCACGGGCCTAGCCGCTCTGCGGCATGTGGGATCTTCCCGGACCGGGGCATGAACCAGCGTCCCCTACATCAGCAGTCGGACTCTCAACCACTGCACCACCAGGGAAGCCCTGTTGTTGTTTCTTAACATCTTTATTGGAGTATAATTGCTTTACGATGTTGTGTTAGTTTCTCCTGTATAACAAAGTGAATCAGCTATATGTGTACATATATCCCCATATCTCCTCCCTCTTGCGTCTCCCTCCCACCCTCCCTATCCCACCCCTCTAGGTGGTCACAAAGCACCGAGCTGATCTCCCCGTGTGATACAGCTGCTTCCCACTAGCTATCTATTTTACGTTTGGTAGTGTATATATGTAAAGGCTACTCTCTCACTTCATCCCAGCTTACCCTTCCCCCTCCCTGTGTCCTCAAGTCCATTATCTACATCTGCGTCTTTATCCCTGTCCTGCCCCTAGGTTCATTAGAACCATCTTTTTTTTTTTTTTAGATTCCATGTATATATATATGTGTTAGCATATGGTATTTGTCTTTCTCTTTCTGACTTACTTCACTCTGTATGACAGACTCTAGGTACATCCACCTCACTACAAATAATTCAATTTCATTTCTTTTTATGGCTGAGTAATATTCCAGTGTATATATGTGCCACATCTTCTTTATCCATTCATCTGTCGGTGGATACTTAGGTTGCTTCCATGTCCTGGCTATTGTAAATAGTGCTGCATTGTGGTACATGACTCTTTTTGAATTATGGTTTGAAGAAAGGGATTTTAAACAGTGTACCAGTCTATAGCAATAGAAACCAGCTTTAGTTAATTCTAGAGGCAAGAGGAGTTTTTGTTAGGAAATGCAGATGGCCTTACACAAATGAGAAGATGACAAACCTCCCTCATAATAAGATAAATGACATTTAAGACTACATTAAGATATCATTTTTTACCTATCAGAACGGCAAAAGTCCAAAATTGGACAACGTACTCTGTTGGCAAGGCTGGTAGGGGTGCAAAATGATAAACCTCTATGGAGGGCAATTTGGCAATATTTATCAAAATTACAAATGCTCTTGTACTTTGAGCCAGCAATCCTGTTTCTGGGAATTTCTTCTAAAGGCATATCTACATACATAAGAAATGACATATGCAGTACTGTTTACAATAGCAAAAAATTGGCAGTAAGCCAAATAAACATCAATAGATACTGGTTAAAACAAACAGGGGTACATTCACACAGTGGAAGTTTGTGCCACTGTACAAAAGAATGGGAGGACACTGTGTACTCACGTGGATATTTTGGTAAGCAAAAAAAAGTAAGGTGCAAAGGAATGCACATAGACGCACATGGTGTGTGGACAGTATTCTACCATCTGTGTAAGAAAAGGAAGTGATAAAAATATTTGTGTTCATTATGTCTGCAAAAAGAAAATCTGGGAGGATACATAAACTTTAAGAGTGGTTACCTAAAGGTTTGAGGGCCAGTGGGGTGCAAAGGGAAAGGGAAACTTCTTTGCATCCCTTGTTGTTTTGCTTTGAATTTGGAACATTAAATAAAAATATTATTTATAATGCTATACTTTCCCAGCTTCATGAAATAAACCACACACAGTCCATTCTGAGATGGCAGCAGTGGTGGCCACAATGACATCCAGTTTCCAGAGGCCCGGAGGCTGTGGTTCCAGTGGCAGCCTCCTGGGTCCACTGTTCAGTGTCAGTGTCAGGGATGTAGACAGTACATGCCATGGTCTATGCCACGGTCTATTTCCAGCACTGGTGTCTTCACTGAGCCACACAAATGGATGCCCTGTGCCAAGATATTGCTCCCCTTTAATAGTACAGATGATACTGGGATGGAGCCCCCAAGCTGGTTGTCCATAGCAACCGACAGCCTCAACTATTTGTTCTGCTGTGTACTATGCATAGTATATTTTTCACTTATGCTTTCTTTTGAAAAAATTAGGGAAGCAACTGATTAGAGAACAAGATTTAGAAGAAAAGACTATCCCCCCACCCCTCAGCTTGCCTCCAGTGAGGATAATAAGTCACAAGGATCAAAGGCACTCAGATTTGTTAAATAAAAGACATTCGTTTGTTCTGTTGTGCTTAGAGTGGATTTGCTGCTGTTGACGTTCAAGTACTCAATGCTCTGCACTGGCGGCTGGTTTCCAAGGAAGAGAAGGCTTCATTAAAGCTGCTTTCCATCAAAGCATTAGAGTGCTTACTATTAGGGAATTAGAGGATTCACAATTAGTGAAAGTCTCCGCCAGATGTACAGGGGAACTTTGGGAAGGGTGATATTTACTTCTATATTCTCTCACTTAAAGGGCATTCAGGAAAAATATGTTTTGAAGCAGGGGAAGGGGGAAAGCCAGGGAGAGGGATAACGTGCCTCAGAGTGCCCTAGCTCAAGTGTTCTTTAAGTCCCTTGATGTTGTCCATATAGGTCAGCCTCCTGGGGTACCAAGTGGGATAGAGATGTGTGGGTATTTGATCTGGAGGGGCAAGTGGAAAATACCCAGTACAACCCCTAAAATTACAGGACAGTGTTAGTCGCACACAGTTGTGTTGGCTTATTGAGTGAGGAATGCTATCATTAACAAAATCTTCATTTGACAATTTTGACTGTTATTCTCTGCTCTCTCACCAGTAGTGTCAAAGGATAGAGAAAGAGCAGGAAGTGGAGTCCTCTGTCCTGACTCCAAGCCCATTTTCATGTTCCTGATAAATCTTTTCTGGATTTCACTCATCTCTCCATCCATCCATCCATCCATCCATCTTTCCAAACATTCATATGACAAGCATACTTTTCAAATTAGTTTGTACTAGGTTCTATGCTAAGAACTGAGAGTAAAGAGAGGAATATCTTTACTTTCGTGAATCTCACAGTCTTACAGGAAGACAGATATGCAAATAAACTAATACAATGTGATAAGTGTTAATTACAGCCGTGTATAAAAATCATGGAGAGAGGGAAGCCTAAACCTTCATGGTGTAAGTAAGGTAAAGGTGGAACTTAGACTTACACTAGAGTAGAAGTTCCCATATGGTTCCTTTTAATGAAATAGAAAAAGGCGCTCTGACAGAAAAGTAGACAAAGGTGCCCCGTCCGGCTGGATACAGTCTTGAGCTAGACACGTGATGGGTGAGTGGCACTTAGGCCAGATTTCACCTTGCTGCCTAGGAGCCTTTGTGCATCTCGCAGACTGTCTAGCCTTATGGGGCAGCCCTGTCCCTCAGATGTGATTTTCCAAAGGCTACTACATCAGGGTCAGAGCTTCTCTTTCATCGGGACCTACCCAGAGAAGGGAAGGGGTGTCTGGATAGGGGTGATGTAATTGTTATCAGCTCAACTTCCCCCCCACCTTGCTTAAGAAGAAAAATTTTAACCAAACCAGGATTCAAAACATTTTTGGAGCCAGGCAGCACCGATCAGAGCTTTATTGTCCTTACTGCTTCGCGGGTGTGCCCGCAGACTATAAATAGCTGAACTCACTCTCTTTTCCTTGTCTTCCCACTACTGATAATACAGTCAAGTACATTTGCAAATTTTCTATATAGTAACTATATGAGTGAATTCACATCTCAGTATTTCTGGTGTTTCTTCTCATTTGCTCTTTGAAGATTTGGAGTAATAGCTTCTCTAGCATGAAGCAAATTTGTGGTCTTCATTGTCAGTAAACCACCAAAAGGATATAGTCTAAGGGAACTTATTGACAGGGCCTTGTTGGAAATTTGTGCTATAGATTTAAAAAGAATCCCAGGGGCTTCCCTGGTGGCGCAGTTGTCAAGAATCCGCCTGCCAATGCAGGGGACACGGGTTCAATCCCTGGTCCAGGAAGATCGCACGTGCCGCAGAGCAACTAAACCCGTGCACCGCAACTACTGAACCTGCGCTCTAGAGCCCGTGAGCCACAACTACAGAGCCCACACACCACAACTACTGAAGCCCGTGCGCCTAGAGCCCGTGCTCTGCAACAAGAGAAGCCACTGCAGTGAGAAGCCCGTGCACTGCAACGAAGAGTAGCCCCCGCTTGCCACAACTAGAGAAAGCCCACGCGGTAATGAGGACCCAATGAAGCCAAAAATAAATTAATTAAAAAAAAAAAAAAGAATCCCAAATCCAAAAGCAACCCCTGCAGCTGTTTTTGAGTGACTGCAGTGAGATGCAGTTTTCCATTATTTTATTTTTCAGGACGTTGGTGTTTGAATATTTGAGAAGCGCTCAGCTTACATAAATTAATAGTACCCTTTGTGGTGGACTGGCCAGGGAACCAAAGCACCGTTTGGAATTGTTTGAGTCATTCTTACACCTTTCACCCTCCTTGCAGCAGTGAGAAACTGGGATCTGTTTTTAAAACTTATTTTTTGGCATTATTAAATACATTTCTGATATGTTTTAATTCAGACACCTGGCTTCACTCTACACAATACCAATAATCATTGTTTAAAATGTTTATTTCTATCTCATTTTTCTCCTCAAGAGCTCGAAGGAATCCAATTCAGTTTTCCAGCCTAAAGAATAGGAATGGGCCGGCAAAGTGAGAACTGCAGGAAAGTGGGAGGGGCAGGGAGGCCAAGGGGCCAGAGATGTGAAGATTGTTACTATGGGCTGCAGTGACAACCAACAGCTTCCTCATATGGGCAAGTCACACAGACTCTTGAGACTTAGCTCTCTGTAAAATTTCCCAAATTATGCTAGAATTCATTGCTTTCTCACCATCACTGGCTTGATGCCAGTGTCATGCACGCTAAAGAAATATGTTTGGGGAAAGCAAGACAATAGTCAGCAAACAAATGGATTCAAAGCTGGAACAAGAAGATTCTTATTTTAGAAGGTATAATTTCATACGGCAGCCCTGGTGTGATCGGTGTTCTTTCATAAATTTTGATGATCTATTAAATCAATGCTTCTTGCTTTTTCCTTAGGGAGAAGTTCCCTCCATGCTTTCCAACTCTCTCCACCTGTACAAGGCACAGGTTGGTCATTTACTGGTCAATTTGCTCATTAATAACAAACACCCCACGTGAGAAGTTCCCATGGACTAAATTAATTGGATAACTGCAAAGGCTCCACTTGTCTTGGGACTGTGAGAAGACGTCTCATTACTGGTGAGTGGTTAGCCGTCTTCAGCACCATGATCTTCACGTTGCCTTCGCTGTCTGCTTTTCAGCTCACCACAGCCTTGCATAGATGCCTGTTAACCTATCATAAATGAGCACAATTTGAGAAAAGTTAGTTGGAAAAGGAGAGTAAGTTTTTTCTTCCCAAATACGTAATTTCTGATTCGGGTGGCAGTTGGCATGCTTTAAAAAAAATTAATTTATTCCACAAATATTTATTGAGCCCTACTATGTGCAAGGCACAAGAGGATGCAGCAGTGAAGTCTCAGACAAGCGCTCAGTTCTCATAAATCTCGTAATCTGGAGGAAGGAGACAGACAATAAACAATTATTAAAATAATGCCATTCTAGATAGTGATAAATACCATAAAAAATGAAATAGGGATGTGCTGGTGGGATGCTTCTTTAGGTTGGGTGGTTAGGGAAAGGCTCTTTGAGGAGGTGAATTTTGCTCTCTTAAGCTGTGATTTATTCGATGCTTTCTATGCTAAGCCTGGCCTAAGCATTTTATTTATATTAATTCATTCAATCCACACAGTAACCCTATGAAAAAGTACGATTGTCTCCTCTCTACAAACAGGAAACTGAAAGATGGAGCCATTTGGATACTGGCCCAGGACCACCCAAATGGTAAATAGTAGAGCCAAATTTGAACCCAGAGAGTTTAGCTCCAGAATCTGTCCCTTTAATTACTATAGATGCTGTCTGTCTGCCCTAAGTTGAAACCCCAAGGGCCCAAAGAAACCAGCCATGTATAAAGTTGGGGGCAGCTGTGCTAGGTAGGCTGAAGGAAGAGCAAGTACAAAGTTCTTGAGCAGAAAGAAGGTTGTGGTCTGAGGCGCAGGCCAGAGACCACTGTAGTTGGAGGAGACTGAACAAGGAAAGAGGGGGAGGGTGACGGGCTCAGCAGAAAGCAGACCTTATAAGAAGGCTTTATAAGGCCTTGTGGTCCTTAGCAAGGAGTTAGGTTTAATTCTAAGGGAAGCCATTGAAGGGTTATAAGAAGGGAAGCAGTTCTGCCTTTAGACCAAATAAGAGGGGTTCCTGTCCTGGACTCCACACTTTAATGGGCACCACGTATGACACACATACACACACACACATATGCGCAGGCACACACAAGAAACAGATTCTTCAAGTTCCGGGTATTGCTTTATGGTGAAAATAGTGATATAAGTGGTGACCATTTATACAAAACAATTAAAATGTTTTGTAATCTCTATGCAATAATAATAATTATGATGTGCAACCCCAGTAAGATATTTGAACATGATATGTAAAATTTGAAGTTTATTTTTGATTCTAAATTATGGTTTAAGAATTTTGACAATTCTGGTTGCTTTCTGGGGACAGTTTCTCTGAGTTGAAATTAATTTTAAAAAGCTAAGAACTATGTCATAACTAGAGAAAGGGGATCTAATTTGACATTACTGTCAAGAGAACACAAATTATGTGAGAATCTTGATTGTAATATAATTATTGATTTTACTGGAATGAAGCCAAGAAAAATAAATTTTACTCTGGAAATAGATAATTTGTGAGCTATATACATTTTTACTGATGCAGACATTGCTGGCACGTCAACAGAGTACTCAGATGTATGTAATAATAATTAAATTCAGATGTTTTAGATATATTGCTAGCTTTTGATCTCATAATAAAGTACACATATCTTTTGATTTTAGGATTTTTTAATGACGTATAGTTGATTTACAATGCTGTGTTAGTTTCAGGTGTACAGCAAAGTGATTCAGTTATATATATGTATTTTTTCAGATCCTTTTTCATTGTAGCTTATTACAAGATATTGTATATATAGTTCCCTGTGCTATAAAGTTAATCCTTATTGTTTACTTATTTTATGTATAGTAGTGTGTATCTGTTAAACCCATACTCCTAATTTATCCTCCTGCCTTTCTCCTTGGGTAACCTAAGTTTGTTTTCTATGTCTGTGAGTCTGTTTCTGTTTTTTAAATGAATTCATTTGTATTGTTTTTTTAGATTCCACACATAAGTCATATTATACAATATTTGTCTTTCTCTTTCTGACTTACTTCACTTGGTATGATATTCTCTAAGTCTACCCATGTTGCTGCAAATGGCAATACTGTACTCTTTTTCATGACTGAGTAATATCCTTTATCCATCTTCTTTATCCATCCATCTGTTGATGGACATTTAGGTTGTTTCCATGTCTTGGCTATTGTGAATAGTGCTGCTATGAACATAGGGGTGCATGTATTTTTTTTTTAATTTTTAAAATTTTGGGGGGCAGTGGGTCTTCGTTGCTGTGCACAGGCTTTCTCTTGTTGTGGCGAGTGGGGGCTACTCTTTGTTGCAGTGCGTGGGCTTCTCACTGCGGTGGCTTCTCTTGTTGCGGAGCACAGGCTCTAGGCACGTGGGCTTCAGTAGTTGTGGCTCACGGGCTCTAGAGCGCAGGCTCAGTAGTTGTGGTACACAGGCTTAGTTGCTTCGTGGCATGTGGGATCTTCCTGGACCAGGGCTCAAACCTGTGTCCCCTGCATTGGCAGGCAGATTCTTAACACTGTGCCACCAGGGAAGCCCCATATCTTTTTGAATTATAGTTTTGTCTGGATATATGCCCAGGAGTGGGATGGCTGAATCATGTGGTAGTTCTATTTTTAGTTTTTTAAGGAACCTCCATACTCTTCTCCATAGCTGTTGCAACAACTTACATTCCCACCAACAGTGTAGGTGGGTTCCCTTTTCTCCACACCCTCTCCAGCATTTATTTGTAGACTTTTTGATGATAGCCATTCTGACTGGTGTGAGGTACACCTCATTTTAGTTTTGATTGGCATTTCTCTAATAATTAGCAATGTTGAGCATTTGTGAAAGTAGGAGGATGGAATAAATTTTATTTAACAAGTTAGTAGCTTGATCTATCAATTTAAGCATTTAAATAAACAGTATGTGGCTTCCATTTGTCCCTCTGCCCAGGCCTTGCAAATGTAAGGAGTAGTCCTTTAGGGGTGTGACATCATCTGATTCATGTTTTTAAAGGATGAGAAAAAGCAGCAAATCTATACTCATTTCTAAAACTGATTTATGTTTTAAAAAATATTTTAAAAAACCAATGAAGCTATATTCCTTTCTGAAACACAAAAGTTTTAAAAAAGGATTTTTCATTCATTGATTTTTTTCTTAAATGTTTAGCTTACAGGAAAGTTAGATATTTTAGTATGGGAAAGAAGACACAATTTTCTTGGATTAATCTTTGTCCCACAGCATGTCAGTTATGGATTCTTGGATGCTGAAAAGTCCATATCAACCCTCTTATGTTTCCTACAGCAGTGGTTCTCTGTGCTGCACATTGGAAATACTGTACTTGTAGAGTTTTTAAAGCATCCATTTGCCTGGGCCCCCATGGTGGAGATATGCATTAATTGGCATGGGTGGGGCTCTTTAGCCTATAAGAGCTCTTGGTGACTCTACTGAGAGGTCAAGGTTGAGAACTCTTGTTTCAGAGGCTCTTTGCTGTCTTCTACTTTATTTAGTAAGTTTAGTGATTCCCCCCACCTTTTCTTTTATAGGCTTTCCTGGTAGGTACCATCTCTTTATTTCCCTGGAAATTTTCCTCCTTTAACTGGTTACAAAGAAAATAATTATCACTTTATCAGACTGTGATTGCCTGGAAAAATAAAGCCACATGTGGGTTAAAAATATAGTTGACTTAATTGGGAGGCAACCTCAGTGGGATTTGAGCCCGTTAACCTTTTGTACCAGCTTCAGGGAGATGGCATATGATATGACTTAAAACATTGTTGGACAGTATAAATATAGTGTATGTATATAAATCCACAAATCTGATTTACATTACTCATGAGAGGCTGTTCACAGAACAGCCTAAAATGTGGCTATCCATGCCAAGGTTTCTCTGAATATATTTCATGTTGGACTCAGGACCAAGTTCATTCCTGAGCCTTATAGCAGACTGAGTGATGATGCTATAATGAAGGACAGAGCACCTGAGCCCATAAAGAAGGTGCAACATAATGGATATGGGGCAGGTTGGGAAGGACTTTCATGAGACAGAATCATAAAACTGCTTGTGAAAGGTCTTTATTAAAAAATATGACTGTTGTTAGCATGGTCGTTGAACAGATTTCAGGCTGAGCAGTGGCCTTTATGAGCTGAGGCAGTAAATTCACTTTATTAACATAAACAAGTCTGAAAGGACAGAGTCAAGGAAACTTCAGAATACAAGAGGTCCTCTGGGTGAAGGGTTCTCCCCTGGACCCCAGATCATTATTTCTGGAGTTATGCTGACTTTTTGTTTATAGACCCTTCCTAGCAATTTACATTCTCCTTTTTAATATTTTTTTTCATTTCATTGAACCCTTTCATTGTGTGTTGGCTCTTCATATATGTTCATTTTCTTCTTCCTTTCCATCCCTACCACCACTACTGCAGTCCAAGCTACCAGCCCCTCCTGCCTGAATTGCTGTAACAGCCTCCAACTGCTCTCCCTGACTCCTGTCTTTGACCCCATTAGTCCATTCTCTACATTCCACCTTCCTGATCCTCCTAAAGTCTAAATCTATTAGGTAACTCCTCTGCTTAAAAGCTCAGTTATTCCTCACTACTCTTAGGATAAAATTTAAATCCCCAAGAGAGTTTACAAACCACTTCATACCCATCTTCACCTGCCTCTGCCACTTCCTCTTCTCTCACCTGATCCCTACCCTCCACCCTCTCCCTACCAGTTAAGGGTGATCCACCAACATCCTGCATCAGAATTAACTTAAGATGCTTGCTAAGAAAACCAAATCTCTGCATTCCAACTAGTACTGATTGGACCAGAACCCCAGGGAGTTCCCAAGGGGAGTCTTCTAAGTGCCATTTAGAGAACGATTTGCTACGTCATTGAAATTGATGAAAGAGATAAAATGCAAGGCACCTGGATTGCAGTGGTTGAACTTGGCTTCATTACCCAGAGCATCCATCAGAGGATGATTTCAAAGGTCAAAGTGGTCTGGTTGGACAGAGATATTGCTGGTTCTCTGTAGTTATTTATCTGATATTACCACAGTTAGAAATCTGAGAATCCTTTGAATACCCTTGAAAGTCTCCTTTTAAAATACAAGCAGTCAGTCCCTGCAATGAACCACAACTGCCCCCTGCTTCTGCGGGAGACCCTCCAACATTAGCAGGGACTGTGAGAATTCACACAAGAGGAAATACAATGAAAGAGAGCTGAAATGACCAGATGTCTTCATGGAAGATTTGGACTAAGTTGTTTTACCGAAAAACACTTAGAAAAGAGTCGTGTGGCTGACAATGTCTTGGTGCTCCAGGTGGGTGTCAGGCCTGACTGAGCCTCTAAGGTGGGAGAGCCCAGTTCAGGACATTGGACCATCAGAGGCATCCCAGCCCCACGTAATATCAATCGGCAAGAGCTCTCCGAGAGCTCTCCATCTCAACACTAAGACCCAGCTCCACTCAATGACCAGCAAGCTACAGTGCTGGGCCTCCATGCCAAACAACTAGCAAGACAGGAACACAACCCCACCCATTAGCAGAGAGGCTGCCTAAAATCATAATAGGTTCACAGACACCCCAAAACACACCATGGGATATGGTCCTGCCCACCAGAAAGACAAGATCCAGACTCATCCATGAGAACACAGGCACAAGTCCCCTCCACCAGGAAGCCTACACAACTCACTGAACCAACCTTACCCACTGGGAGCAGACACCAAAAACAAGAACTATGAACCTGCAGCCTGTGAAAAGGAGACCCCAAACACAGTAAGTTAAACAAAATGAGAAGACAGAGAAACAGGCAGCAGATGAAGGAGCAAGGTAAAAATCCACCAGATCAAACAAATGAAGAGGAAATAGGCAGTCTACCTGAAAAAGAATTCAGAGTAATGATAGTAAAGATGATCCAAAATGTTGGAAATAGAAAGGAGAAAATACAAGAAATGTTTAACAAGGACCTAGAAAAACTAAAGAGCAAACAAACAATGATGAACAACACAATAAATGAAATTAAAAATTCTCTAGAAGGAATCAATACCAGATAACTGAGGCAGAAGAACGGATAAGTGACCTGGAAGATAAAATAGTGGAAATAACTCCAGAATAAAGAAAAAAGAATGAAGAAAATTGAGAACAGTCTCAGAGACCTCTGGGACAACATTAAACACACCAACATTCGAATTATAGGGGTCCCAGAAGAAGAACAGAAAACGAAAGGGACCGGGAAAATGTTTGAAGAGATTATAGTTGAAAACTTCCCTAATAAGGGAAAGGAAATAGTCAATCAAGTCCAGGAAGTGCAGAGAGTCCAATACAGGATAAATCCAAGGAGAAACATGCCAAGACACATATTAATCAAACTATCAAAAATTAAATACAAGGAAAAAATATTAAAAGCAACAAGGGAAAAGCAATGAATAACATACAAGGGAATACCCATAAGGTTAACAGCTGATCTTTTGGCAGAAACCCTGCAAGCCAGAAGGGAGTGGCAGGATATATTTAAAGTGATGAAAGGGAAAAACCTACAACCAAGATTACTCCACCCAGCGACGACCTCATTCACATTAATGGAGAAATTAAACTTTTACAGACAAGTAAAAGTTAAGAGAATTCAGCACCACCAAACCACTCTACAACAAATGCTAAAGGAACTTCTCTAGGTAGGAAAAACAAGAGAAGGAAAAGTCCTACAATAACAAACCCCAAAAAATTAAGAAAATGATAATAGGAACATACATATCGATAATTACCTTAAACGTAAATGGATTAAATGCTCCAACCAAAAGACACAGCCTGGCTGAATGGATACAAAAACAAGACCCATATATATGCTGTCTACAAGAGACCCACTTCAGACCTAGGGACACATACAGACTGAAAGTGAAGGGATGGAAAAAGATATTCCATGCAAATGGAAATCAGAAGAAAGCTGGAGTTGAAATTCTCATATCAGGTAAAATAGACTTTAAAATAAAGACTATTACAAGAGACAAAGAAGGAGACTACATAATAATCAAGGGATCAGCCCAAGAAGAAGATATAACAATTGTACATATTTATGCACCCAACATAGGAGCACCTCAATACATAGGCAAATGCTAACAGCCATAAAAGGGGAAATCGACAGTAACACAATCATAGTAGGGGACTTTAACACCCCACTTTCACCAATGGACAGATCATCCAAAATGAAAATAAATAAGGAAACACAAGCTTTAAATGATTTAGACAAGATGGACTTAATTGATATTTATAGGACATTCCATTCAAAAACAACAGAATACATCTTCTTCTCAAGTGCACATGGAACATTCTCCAGGATAGATCATATCTTGGGTTACAAATGAAGCCTTGGTAAATTTAAGAAAATTGAAATCATATCAAGTATCTTTTCTGACCACAATTTTATGAGACTAGATAACAATCACAGGAAAAAATGTGCAAAAAATACAAAGACATGGAGGCTAAACAATATGCTACTAAATAACCAAGAGATCACTGAAGAAATCAAAGAGGAAATCAAAAAATCCGTAGAAACAAATGACAATGAAAACACGACGACCCAAAATCTATGGGATGCAGCAACAGCAGTTCTAAAAGGGAAATTTATAGCAATACAATCCTACCTCAAGAAACAAGAAACATCTCAAATAAACAACTTAACCTCACACCTAAAGCAACTTGAGAAAGAAGAACAAAAAACCCCCAAAGTTAGCAGAAGGAGAGAAATCATAAAGGTCAGATCAGAAATAAATGAAAAAGAAATGAAGGAAACGGTAGCAAAGATCAATAAAACTAAAAGCTCGTTCTCTGAGAAGATAAACAAAATTGATAAACCATTAGCCAAACTCATCAAGAAAAAAAGGGAGACGACTCAAATAGAATTAGAAATGAAAAAAAAGTAACAACTGACACTGCAGAAATACAAAGAATCATGAGAGATTAGTATAAACAACTATATGCCAATGAAATGGACAACCTGGAAGAAATGGACAAATTCTTAGAAAAGCACAACCTTCCAAGACTGAACCAGGAAGAAAGAGAAAATATATACAGACCAATCATAAGCACTGAAATTGAAACTGTGATTAAAAATCTTCCAACAAACAAAAGCCCAGGACCAGATGGCTTCACAGGTAAATTCTATCAGACATTTAGAGAAGAGCTAACACCTGTCCTTCTCAAACTCTTTCAAAGTATTCCACAGGGAGGAACACTCCCACACTCATTCTACAAGGCTGCCATCACCCTGATGGCAAGAGACCTGTATGCAGAAAACTATAAGACACTGATGAAAGAAATTAAAGATGATATAAACAGATGGAGAGATATACCATGTTCTTGGATTGGAAGAATCAGCATTGTGAAAATGACTATCCTACCCCAAAAATCTACAGATTCAGTACAATCCCTATCAAACTCCCGATGACATTTTTCACAGAACTAGAACCAAAAATTTCACAATTTGTATGGAAAACACAAAAGACCCCAAATAGCCAAAGCAATCTTGAGAAAGAAAAACAGAGCTGGAGGAATCAGGCTCCCAGACCTCAGACTGTACTACAAAGCTAGAGTAATCAAGACAGTATGGTACCGGCACAAGAACAGAAATATAGATCAATGCAACAGGATAGAACGCCCAGAGATAAACCCATGCACATATGGTCACTTATCTTTGATAAAGGAGGCAAGAATGTACAATTGAGAAAAGATAGCCTCTTCAATAACTGGTGCTGGGAAAACTGAACAGCTACATGTAAAAGAATGAAATTAGAACACTCCCTAACACCATACAAAAAATAAACTCAAAGTGAATTAAAGACCTAAATTATAAGGCCAGGTACTATAAAACTCTTAGAGGAAAATATAGGCAGAACATTCTATGGCATAAATCACAGCAAGATCCTTTTTGACCCACCTCCTAGAGAAATGGAAATAAAAACAAAAATTAAAAAATGGGACCTAATGAAACTTAAAAGCTTTTGCACAGCAAAGGAAAACATAAACAAGATGAAAAGGCAACCCTCAGAATGGGAGAAAATATTTGCAAATGAATCAACAGAGAAAGGATTAATCTCCAAAATATACAAGCAGCTCATGCAGCTCAATATCAAGAAAACAAACAACCCAATCCAAAAATGGATGGAATAACTAAATAGACATTTCTCCAAAGAAGATATACAGATTGCCAACAAACAAATGAAAGGATGCTCAGCATCTCTAATCATTAGAGAAATGCAAATCAAAAGTACAATGAGGTTTCACCTCGCATCAGTCAGAATGGCCATCATCAAAAAATCTACAACAATAAATGCTGGAGAGGGTGTGGAGAAAAGGGGACCCTCTTGCATCGTTGGTGGGAATGTAAATTGATATAGCCACTATGGAAAACAGTATGGAGGTTCCTTGAAAAATGAAAAATAGAATTACCGTATGACCCATCAGTCCCACTATTGGGCATATACCCTGAGAAAATCATAATTCAAAAAGAGTCATGTACCACAATGTTCATTGCAGCTCTATTTACAATAGCCAAGACATGGACGCAACCTAAGTGTCCATCAACAGATGAATGGATAAAGAAGATATGGCACATATGTACAATGGAATATTACTCAGCCATAAAAGGAAATGAAACTGAGTTATTTGTAGTGAGGTGGATGGACCTAGATACTGTCACACAGAGTGAAGTAAGTCTGTAAGAGAAAAACAAATACAGTATGCTAATACATACATATGGAATCTAAAAAAGAAAATGGTTCTGATGAACCTAGTTGCAGGGCAGGAATAAAAAGGTAGACATAGAGAATGGAGTTGAGGACACTGGGAGGAGGAAGTGTAAGCTGGGACAAAGTGAGAGAGTAGCACTGACATATGTATACTACCAAGTGTAAAATAGATAGCTAGTGGGAAGCAGCTGCATAGCACAGGGAGATCAGCTCGGTGGTTTGTGACCACCTAGAGGGGTGGGATGGGGAGGGTGGGAGGGAGATGCAATAGGGAGGGTATATGGGGATATATGTATACATATAGCTGATTCACTTTGTTATACAGCAGAAACTAATACAACATTGTAAAGTAATTATACTCCAATAAAGATGGTAAAAAATCAATCAATCAATCAATAAAATAGGTAACTTATAAGGACCTGTTGTATAGCACAGGGAACTCTACTCAGTACTCTGTAATGACCTGTATGGGAAAAGAATCTAAAAAATAGTGGATATATATATATGTATAACTGTTTCACTTTGCTGTACAGGAGAAACTAACACAACATTGTAAATCAACTATACTCCAGTAAAAATTAATTTTAAAAAATGCAAGCTGTCTTAGACACGTAACTTGCAAAAAGATTTTAACTTAGAACTTTTGAGATCTAGTTAGAGTACAATGACAAGAGAATGGAATTTAGAGTCAGATAACCTGAATAAGGCTTGAATCTGTCTTCACTGATATTTCAACCTTGGGCAACCTTGGGCAAATTTAATCTCCTGATTAAATTATAGTTTCTTCATCTGTGAAATGGAACTAATGGTATTGTGAGGTTTAAATGAAGTGAAGAAATGTTTTGTAAACTGTTGATTGTCATCACTCATGTTTGCAGTTATTGTTTCTCTGGCTTTAGTTTAAGAAGGAGGCGAGTAATGGACCCACAAATGGGATATTTAGGATTCAGAAACTATTTTGAAGTGGATTTCAATGACATCATGATATATCAAATTTTGTGGGATACAGCTTAGAGAGAAATTTACAGCACTAAAATTGAAAACATTTGCTCTTCAAAAGGAGACACTTATGAATATGAAAACACAAGGCACAGAATGGGAGATAACATCTGTAAAACATATATCTGACAAAGGGCTTGTATCTAGAATACATAAATTACTCCTAAAACTGAATAATAGTATGACAAATGACTTAGTAAAAATAGGGAAAAGATTTGAACAAACACTTAACCAAAGAAAATATCCGGATGACTAGTAACCACATGAAAACATGCTCAGCATCATTAGTTATTATGGAGATGCAGACTGAAACCACAAAGTGATACTACTATATACTTAGCCACTAGAATGGCAAAATTAAAGTTTGACCATATCAAGTGTTGGCAAGGATGTGGGGCAACCAGAACTCTTATCCACTGATGGTGGGAATGCAAAATAGTACAACCACTTAGGAAAAGAGCTTGGCAGTATAGGAACCCACTTGGAACCCCAGAGTTGGTATATAGATTATTTTAAGCTGAAAATATTTGGGATTCAACAGATGCAGAAAGAAGCCTTCTTGGAGCTTTCTTTATTTAACTAAAAGTGGACCCTTCTGAGAAATGAGGATTGCCATAAATTTCCTCTTCCAGGCAGCTTCTATTCCCAGGAGGGAGACCAAGAATAAACCTGTTATAAATCCCTCTCTGGGGTACAGTTATGATAGCAACTGGGAACAAGTAATGATAGCAAAATTTATAATCCACTGAATAAAATAGGAATCCATCAGTCCACACTGGTATAAATAAGTAAATAAATATATATCAATGGAAAGTTTGATTAAAATAGGATAGTTATGTAGTTTCAAAGTAGCTCCCCACAAAATGCTTATTAATTACAGGGAGAAAGGGGATAACCTCAGGGTGGAAAAGCCTGGCACACAACGTGCATCAAATGATCTAAGTGAACATCACCAGCATGAGGACAAAAGTATGGGGCACTTGATAGGACGTGATGGAAAGTATTTCTGTGATTTTCCTGCCAAAGGTGAGTAATCTGAATCTAATCATGTGGAAACATCAGACAAAGTATAAAGGGACACTTTTTGAAAAATAAAGCAAAACAAAAACTGGTATATAATCTTCAAAAGTATCAAGGCCATGAAAATTAAAGAAAGACTGAGGAATCATGCCTGATTGTTAGAAACTAAAGGGACATGAAAAATAAATGCAACATAAATGGCAGGCCACGAACAGGTTTGGTAACTTTTAGCTTTGTAACACACCTCTGACTTGGGGAGAACAGCACTTTCATACAGGGACTCTGTGAGGTTTTGATGAAAGGCAATGAGATCATATCTGTGCTTTGCATTTCTTAGAAGTGGTACAGGGTATTCATGCATAAGTACTGCACAGTTTTAGTTTTTTACAAGACTATAATGAAAATGGAATAAAGTGAGGCATGAGTTTCTAAAAAAAAAAAATTAAAAATAAATAAATAAATAAATGCAGCACGTAATTCTGGATTGGATCTTTTCCTATAAATGACTTACTGGGAAAAATGGTGAAACCTGAATGGGGTCTGTAGATTAGGTGGCAGCAATGTATCAGTGTTAATTTCCTGGTTTTGATAGGTGTGTTTTGATTATATAGGCTAATTCTCTTGTTTGTAAGAAATTTACGTTCAAGTATTTAAAGTATACATTAAAGTATTTACATTGAAGTATTTTGTAAGAAATTTACCTTAAAGTATTCAGGGGTGATAAGCATCATACTTACTCTAAAATGGTTCAGAAAAGAAAAGTTCTTCGTACTACACTTGCAACTTTTTTTTTATGAATTTGAGATTGTTCAAAATAAAAATTTGAAAAAATGTATACAAAAGAAATCATCTTGTAGAATGGATTGATGTAGGGCAAGAGAAGTCAGGCCACCAGGCAAGATGCTTTTGCAGTAAACTGTATACAAAAGACAGTTATTACCAATAGAATAGTAGTAATAGAAATGGAAAGAAGTAAAGAAATTTGTCATATGTTTAGGAGAAGCAACTGATGACAAGTGGAGCTTGAGAGAAAGAGATAATTTAAGGATGATGTCTAGGTTTGGGAACTAGACACCAAGGTGATTAGTGATGCCATTTTCTGAGATGGGGAAGAGTAGTTTGGGAATTAAACTAAGAGTTCTGATCTAGACATGTTAAGTCGGAGACGTCAGTGAGATATCCCAGTGAAGATGCTGAATAAGCAGTTGGAAATATGAGTCTGGCACTTAGGGGAGAGGTATCAACTTTGGAGTCACCAACACAGACATGATTTCAGCCATAGGACTGAATAAGATCACTGTTTCAAGCAAGGTTCTTGGCTGAAAACATCTGGATCTCCCCTAGCATAAAGGTCAGATAGAGTAGTGTCAACCCTTCAACTTTGTTCTTCTTCGGCATTGTGTTGGCTATGCTGGGTAATTCTTCTTCTTCTCCTTCTCCTTCTTCTTTTTGTCTTTAGAGCAGTAGGTTTTCCCTCAATGAAATCCTTAACCTCAACATTTGGGATTTACTTTTTCTTTGCATTTTGACAGAAGAGAATGGGGGAGGCTGTTTGATCCTTTGATGTTATTATTAAATCCACAGATATGAATTTCCTGTGGCCTGTGATCCTGAGAACTTAGGACACTTGGAAGGTCACCATGAAAAATTTGTTCTGTTGATGACATTTTCACCCTTCTCTTATTACTTAGAGGCTTCAGTATGAGAAGTATATTTTAGAAATTCATGTGGAAAATAATTTTTTTTTAATTGTGCTATTTTGCCTTCAAGTGAAGCTATAGTTCTCCTGGGCTGACATCATAGCCATTTCCTCACCCTTGGTTGTAAAGGCCTCCAGGAGAAAATTATGTGATTGTATATGTAAATCAGATCGACTCTTTAGATTAGAAAACAATGCTTGCCTGATGGCTGTATCTGCCTGTCCTTCATTCTAAAGGGCTCTTAAGAAAAGTGACTGTTAGATTTTTCCTATGTTGTATTTGCCTTTACTTAAGTTACCTGGGTTTGACTTTTTTTTTTTTGCGGTACGCGGGCGTCTCACTGTTGTGGCCTCTCCCGTTGCGGAGCACAGGCTCCGGACGCGCAGGCTCAGCGGCCATGGCTCACGGGCCCAGCCGCTCCGCGGCATGTGGGATCTTCCCGGACATGGGCACGAACCTGTGTCCCCTGCATCAGCAGGCGGACTCTCAACCACTGCGCCACCAGGGAAGCCCCAAGGGTTTGACTTTTTGAATAAGAACTTCGCCAATCTATCTCTACCTAAAATACTGTCAGTTCACTCTTGCAGTAAGGAAATGGTGAGAAACCCATTCTTACCTCCTTTTTCCAGAAGAATCAAAACGTCAAATTTCAGGTATAAGTGCCAGTTCTGGAGTCAGATTGTTAGGGTTTAAACTGTGTGCAAACCCTGTTAAAAACCTGTGTGATCTTGGTAATTCACCTGATCTACGTCCCAGTTTCCTCATTTGTTAAAAGGGAATATTGTGAGGATCAAATAAAATAGCTCTTGGAAAGTTCTTAGTATAGAGCTGGCCCACGGTAGGTACTAAATATGGAAATTTTGTCATTACAGTAAGTCCCCTACATACAAACCTTCAAGTTGCCAACTTTCAAAGATGCAACGTCAGGTGTGAATGAAATTGCAGTTTGCCCTCCATCTCCTATTGCTGACAATCCTTCAGCTCTCCTGTCTCCCACCTCCTCTCCCTCCTCCGGTCAGTAACTCTTCTTGCCTGTTCACTCGATGCCAGCTGCTGTATGCCAGCTGTCGTACTGCACTACTGTTCTTTTCAAGGTACTGTACTGTAAGATTAAATGTGTTTACTTTTTGTTTGTTTGTTTTTTATATATTATTTCTGTGAAAAGCATTATAAACCTATTACAGTACAGTACTATATAGTCAATTGTGTTAGTTGGATACCTAGGCTAACTTTGTTAGACTTACAAACAAATTGGACTTACGAACTTGCTCTCAGAATGGAACCCGTTCGTATGTAGGGGACTTACTGGAACTTTATTATTATTCACCTTACTGTTCTAAAACCATCCTTCTTGAAGGGACAGAATTATGACCATGTCGTAGCTTGAGCTTTTTCTGAGCTTGCATAGCATCTTCTAGAGACCTCGGTTACCGTTCTTATCACATGGTAGTAGAGGCAGAGCTGGCCTGCAGCCAGGATGCCCAGGTGCACTGGCCAACATCCCTCTGACTGGCTGGTGTCCATAGTATGAAGTTAGTTATATATTTTGAGCATCTCCCTGATTATAAATGTTACATTGCTGTCTCCCCTGTTGGATTGAGAGCTCCCAAGGGCAGGGTTTGTGCCTTATTGATTCCCAGTGCCTGAGACCATGCTTGGCACATAGTAGATTCTATATAACTCTTTGTCGAAACAAAAGAACTTGTGGGACTTTGAGTTACCATAGTGGACTTGAGATATTACAGGAAAGCTAGCTACCCTTTGGGTGGAACTGTGAAAACAAATAATAGGGAGGAGCTGTATGTAGGGAAGAAGGTGGCCCTGAGCCCTGTCTCAAGTCAGATCTTGGTAGGAGTGCCTCCAGCCTGTAGCGTTTTCCCATCAGCTTTAACCAGTTAGATATTTGCTCTCAGACGATTGGAGGTTCACTTTAGGAGGCATATATTACTTGTCTCCTTTGAGGTGTCGAGCTGTGCAAACTGGCCACCAGCTGCTGCTTAACGACCCATGCCCTGTTGTCACGTATGCCCTTCTTGCCTCTATTCCCACCTCTGTGCCTCCCAACCCTCTCCCACACATGATTAATGTAAGGGCTGCAGACAGCATGTGGGTTCCTTATCTTCCACCACCTCAGTATAGCCAGAGGAGAGGAGAGATTCTAAGATGTTTTCAAAACATATATGAGGAAGGAATAAAAAAATTCCCAACTAGTTCAACTGGCTGAAAAAAGCCTACATACAGTCTTAATACCAAGAGAACTTACATGTATAATAAAATAATCCTTTCCATTCCATGGTCCTGTGGTTGGGATTGTGTTGGGTAGTTTCTAGGCCAGAAACTTCTCAGAGCAGTGCTTTTCATTTTGGGGGTGTGGAGGTGGAATCTAAACCCAAATCTAATCAAATGTATGATAAAAGTGTGACTAGTGCCAAGAAGGCATAGTAAAAGCTAATTCACGTCTGAAATGAAATTGTAGACTCCACTGACCATAACAACTAATAATAGGAGCTTGAAGGCAGGCAGAGTGCTGAGATGAGCTTTGTGAGACACCTCTGAACCTCAGCACCCTCTTTAGAAACAATTATCATAATGATAATGAGACCACCTAATGCCACATGAATAGGGTGCAAAGCAAGACAAAATGTGTGTGTGTGTGTGTGTGTGTGTGTGTGTAAAAGAAACAGAGAAATGGAAAGAGAAAGAGACAAAGAGAAAAACTGAAATATAATTCCTTAAGGTAATTTTTTCTTCTTGGGGAAGGAGATTGAATGAATGGAAAGAAGTTTAGGCCAGGAATCAGGAGACTTGGGTTTAGGCCTGGAGCTTGGTCCCCCTGAGGCTCTTGCTTACTTGCCTGAACCTTGGCCGCATCAGTTGGGAAAGACCTCATGGAGTTACTGTGAAGTGATAACAGAGGTACAGCTGCCTTCAAAGTAAACTGGATAAGTAATGCGAGCCACTGTTGCTATTTTTACAGAGGTGTAATACCATGATTAATGATTAACAAAGGGTGATGTGGTAGACCTGCATATACTATCTTAGGCAGGCTGTCTGCTCAAAGCTATTTCTATCATGACTGAATCACGCGCCAAGTCTCATGGCTGCTGGCTCATAACAAAAAGGTATAGTCATGTTGCTAAGATTATACACCAGCAATTATCTCTCAAAAGGAGATAGATAAGAGAATTAACTCAGCACTCTAAGAACAACCTGGGAACCTTTTAGGAAATAAACACTATAAGATGCCCTGGAGTAAAAATTTAATAGCAGAAGTTGTATTTTCCCCTTTCTCCCTCCCTCCCTTTTTTCCTTCCTTTCTCTTTCTCTCTCCCTCCCCTCCCCTCCTTCCTTCCTTCCATCTCATTCCACATTGTTTTTTTTTTACCAACACTATTATTTTTCCATTTTTTATGTAATAAAACTGCATGTTTTGCAAAAAGAAGTAGTACAAAATAACTTTTAAAAAGGTAAACTCTGATGGTATGTTCTGCTAGGCACAGATTAAAAAAATTGGAATGTGTCTCCTATTTGCTAAGTAGGTGTCATTGTGATTTAACAAAGACCTGGGAGAAAAGGTATTAACATTGGTGTTGGGGATGGAAATGACTGAATGTCAACTAGAGCCATTTCCCAAGAAAAATTTTACTGTATTATGCAAGTGAAATATCACTTCACACTCTCTAACTCACTTCTTTAAACAACAATCAAGCACCATCTCTGTAAGACTGTGCTGGGCTCTGGGAGGACTACCAAATAAATAGAGCATGAGCCCTGTGCTCAAGGAGCATCTTGTCTACTCTGGGAAGCATTAGAGGTGTCCCACTGCAGTGTACTGGTAAGATCAAATCAGGGCCAGGGCTCAACATAATCATGCCTTTGTCTATATGACTTTTTTCACTGTAAATGCCATGCCCTTTCCTTATTAGATGGTGGACTCCTTATAGATCAGGTTAAGCAGTGGCTCCTCTGGAATGTCTTCACTGCTCGCCCAGAGTTAGTTAGCAACCTCCTCCTATTTATTTCCACAGTACTTGGGGTCACAAAGACCCGGATTCAGATGTGGGCTCTGCCCCTTATTTACCCATGTCTGTGGGTAAGTTGCTTGACCTCTTTGATCATTAGTTACGTCTATAAGACGAGTGTAATAATACTCCCCTCCAGGTTAAATGAACTAATATAATGTAGATGCCTGGAACTGTTGGTGATCCTCAAAACATGGGTTCAATGAATAAATGATAATGTTTATAATCCTCTGTTAAAAATATTTGTAAACCTTGACTTCCACACTAGCTTACTGTCATGCTACTTACTTGCATCTCTGAAGCTTTACCTGTAGAAAGCTCTTCATAAATATTTGATGACTAAACTAATGAAAGAATGGATGAAAAAGTGATCGCAGTGGGTAAGTAAAAAAGAAGACAGAGTTAATTTACCACTATGCTCGTGATTAAATTATAATTTTGTGAACTCATTAACAAAGTGGGAGCGATCAATTGATTTTGTTAGAAAAGGTAAAGCAAATATCGACAACCCAGCAATGCTGCTGATAGTGTGGCCTGACGGTCTTGACAGCTGGAGCGAATTAGCTTTGAGCTGGATATCTTATGAGCCTTAGGAACTACCACAATATTTGGGTGAAGAAGGTAGTTTTTCCAAAACACGACACGTTGTCATGTCACCAGGTTGTTTTCTCTCCTAATGACAGATTATTTTGATGTTTTGGTGTAAAAGTACTCCTCCTGTTATCAGTTTATAATAGATTAAAATGAGCTATACAAATGTGATCATCATAATTACAGTGACTCTGAGTTTATGATTTCCTCTATTAATTATTCTTTGGTGGTTTAGCAGTACAAGAGTTGGAGATATCAAAGATGGCTCTGGTTTTATGTATTACCACCCCATCTTTTTACTTCCTATGAGTAAACATTTACTAAATGGATATATACCACCGTGAAAATATCCTCATCTTCAGCGCTAGCATTGTCATTTCTCATATGGAGGGAACTATCTTTGATTAGGAAAAAGATATATATATCTTAGAGCTTTTAATTAATTATTTATTTTTGGCTGTGTTGCGTCTTTGTTGCTGCGTGCAGGCTTTCTCTAGTTTCAGTGAGCGGGGGCTACTCTTTGTTGCAGTGCGCGGGCTTCTCATTGTGGTGGCTTCTCTTGTTGCGGAGCACAGGCTCTACGCACATGGGCTTCAATAGTTGTGGCTCGCGGGCTCAGTAGTTGTGGCTCGTGGGCTCAGTAGTTGTGGCTCGTTGGCTGTAGAGCGCAGGCCCAGTAGTTGTGGTGCACCGGCTTAGTTGCTCCGCGGTAGAAAAATACCTTGATAAATTACTTGGGGGCAAAGTAAGATCCTGTGAGTATGGGATGGAAGGAACTAACGAAACAAAGAAGACAGCAGGATTGGGCAGGAATTTGAGGATGAGACAAGGGGGGGGCGGAGATGGAGAGAGGAGGGCTGAGCAACAGGGGAGGAGGCAAGAGCCCAAGCTGTGGAAACTGCCCAGGGACTCATGGAAACAGAATTGTTTAAAACTAAATTGCAAGTTGTTTCCACTACTGGGCTGTACTGCAAATTGTATCTCTGGAAACCTTCAAATCTTTGGGTGGAAATTATGGGCAGCCTGAGTCCACTTCTGGGTTGATATAGTCCCAGACAGGGAGATCATGAGCAGAAGATAAGAGCCGGAGGGAACCTTGAGCGGAGAAATGCCGCTTGCACCCCCTGCCCTATCCCACCCCTGGGATTTTACAGGAATCCTGGGGAGGGGTTCAGACTTTCCACATTTCTCTGAAAAGATGAAATCTTTTCAGGATCTTAAAAGAAGGGAGAGTAAAGAAGTGGCTAAGAGTGTTAGTTCAAATCTCTGTATTACTTGGGGCAAGTTACTTAGCTTTTAAAAGTCTCATCTGTAAAATGAAGCAAATCATGATAATAGCACCTACTTTGCAGGGAGAATTAAATTAGATAAAACTAGTGAAGTGCTTGGAACAGCCCCTGGCACATAGCAAGTATTTCATAAATGTTAGGTGTTAGTGTAGTTATTATATATGTGAAAAAAATCTATTTCCGTTGTGTTTCTGGTCAAAATGATTCTTTTGCTTAGAAGATTCAGGCAGTGAATGCTGCCAGGACTTACACCTTCCAGAGCAATGATGAGGGCAAGTCTCAGTTCTTGGCAGAGTCTTTTTACTTGACTATGTTTTCAGGGTGGCAACACCCGTGTGTTATATGCAGAAAATATCTTCCTTCCTTAGGCCAGTGACTTTGACTCTGGCTCACCAACACATAGTTCCCAACTTTTTGACAGTGGTGATAGTGTTTTGGAAATGTGCCTGGATCATCATACTAATCGTCCCTTATATTTATGTAATAACCTTTTAGAGGTTACAAAGGGCTACATACACCACCTCTGTGAATAAAGATACCCTTATCTTCATTTTGCAAATGAGAAAAGCTGGTTATCCACGTCACCAGATTCAAGGGGACTGCAAATTAGAGCCCAGGTTTTTGGACTCCTTTTTCATTGATATTTTGAAATATGAAGGGATGTTCTTTATCATCTAAAGTGGCTCTAATATGTGCAAACTCCTGCCCAGAAAGAGAACAGCAGAGGAGGATAGTTTTGAGCTATTTTGCATATCAAAGGAGTTAGTTTTGATTGTTTAAGATCAGAAGTTTATGCCCAAATTAAATGCAAACTTCCAGTGCTAATCTTATATATTTCCTTCATTTGAATCACTTTGGAATTTGTGATTTGCTTTAGTCAGTCAACTAATTTAATAAAAAGAAAATCATAGACTCCATTCTTGGAGCAATTCTAGTAAGGTCTCCTTTATGTACCAAAAGACACTATTCCCTTGAACTTTCCATCTCCCCTCTTCTCATAGTTCAAAATATCACCCCAACCCTGGTGCCAGGGTGCATGTCCTTTCCAAATTAAAAGGGAGATGCCAGTGGCTGCATCAGTTACTCTATGTCCTCTGCCCTCTATTTTTATCTTTTTTATGTGATCACAAGATAACAAGGCTATGACCCATAATGCCTTAGAAGACAAAATATTTGGAGAGGAAGGGGTGGTGTATGGTGGAAAAGGAGGGCAGACAAGGGAGAAGAGGGGCCCCAATGAGGACAATAACTTTAACTGGTGAAGAAGCCTGATTGGAGGAGAAACTAGAAACTTGCTTTGTAAAATATTACTTTAAGTATCTGTTAAGTAAACTGAACCTGAAAGTTTGAAAACTCAGGTGGGGACTTCCCTGGTGGTCCAGCGGTTAAGACTCCACACTCCCAATACAGGGGCCTGGATTAGATCCCTGGTCAGGGAACTAGATCCTGCATGCCACAATTAAGATCCCACGTACCACAACTAAGACTTGGCACAGCACCCCCCCCCCCAAAATCTATCTCATAAAAAAAAATGAGAGCTTAAAAACAAATAAAAATAAAAACTCAAGTGGAGCTAGAAACCCAGGGCTAAATTAGGTGTCTCTTGGAATTATTGTCTAACATTTGGAAAGTGTAGAGTGAGAATGCTATGCTAGGGAGGATGGCTGTTCAGTAATTGTAACACGTTTACTCTGGTGACCTGAACAGGTTAGGACAACTTTGTTTGATATGCGTATTGCTACCCCCGGCTATATGTTTTTTGTTTATATTTGTATGGAATTTTTTCCATCAGTTCACTTTCAATCTGCGTGTGTCTTTAGATCTGACATGAGTCTTTTGTAGGCAGCATATAGATGGGTCTCATTTTTTTTTTTTCCTTTAGCCACTCTGTCTTTTGATTGTAGCATTTAGTTTATTTACATTAAAAATGATTATTGATAGGCATTGCTTGGGTGATTTCCACTATTTTATCTTCCAAATTGCTGACCTATTCTTCTGTATCATCTAATCGGCTGTTGATTCCCTCTAGGGTTCAGGTGATCTTAACAGGTTCTTAAGGTGTCATTTCCACACACTGGAGAATCTGGCTACTTAAAGACTTAAAGATAGTGAGGGGTGTGTGTGTGTGTGTGTGTGTGTGTGTGTGTGTGTGTGTGCGGTGGGCTGGTTCACGTTGAAAGAGGGAGTAGAGGTGGGAAAAATGTCAGACAGCCCTGGTCAAGGGGAAGTTCTGGAAAGTTGACAAGTCCCAGAGAGCATTTAACTTCTATAAAGGACAGGTTTCTTTTAAAAAATGCATGTGTAAATTCACTTTGTGTTCTCAGTTAACACCTTCTCTGGGTTTCTCTCTTTAGGGATGTGCTAATATGTGGAGAATGAGAAACCAGACACTAATGGATAGAGTTTCATGTTGTTGTTGTTGTTGTTGTTCTATAGCTATAAAAGGTATATCTTCTACCTTTGGCATTGCAAACTGATTTGTATCACTCTGCTTCACTATCCCAACTGAAGGAGGGAGAAGAAAGAAGAATGACCCCAGAACAGAATGCAGTTCTGCCATCTCTCGATTTCAGCAGTACAGAAATGGTTTAATGAATTAGGATTTTTAGAATAAATTAAATCTATTCCCATCACTCTGAATATGTAATTAATGACAGCACAGCCTTTTGAACAAAGAAAGATGGCAATACCTAGCAATGTTAATTAACAATATATAGATTTGAAATGTGCTCTTCCAAAGCTTTCAAATCAAATGCTAAATGATGCTAAGGGTCTTCAAAAGCAATTAGGGGAAAAACATATCAAGTTGACCTTCATCATCTTCACTAATTAATATTTATTAAGTGTCTAGATATCTTGCTTTGTGTTGAAAAAGGAAAAGAATCTGGAATTTTATGATAGTTGTTGAAATACTTATGAGTTTAATGACAAGGTAAAAAGGGGAATAAGTGGACTATTTGAGCATAATATGAACTATATGAAGAATTTGGGAATTTATTGAGGAGCTCTCATTAGCAGGATCCTGAAAATATCTTCCCAGAACTAATGGGTTATGCTTCTGAAGTATCAGTTTATTCCTTTAAGGAGAAATACAGTTAAACCATGGCAGAATCTCTGGCTAGTGTTTGAATGTCAGCAACTATCCCTGTCTCTACTCTCTATAACTCAGTTCAATTCAATTCACCTTTATTATGTGTATCATGGACCAAAGTCCAGTGCTAGACTTTGCTGGGAGATAGAAATTAATAAAATAAGGTCATTTAATCAAATAAAGGATCTAGTGGTTAAGAGACTTGGGTCCTGAGGAATCCAGCTCCTGGCCAAAAAAAATCAATGTGTGTTTTTTTCTTCCCAACCACAAGGCAATTACAAAGGTTCTACCTGACAGGTCTCACGTGTGCATAGCCGTGCAAAACAGTTTCACTGAAGGGAGATGCAGTCAAAGACTCACCCCTCTGGCTGGTCATGCTCTTTGCATCTGTGCATTCCTGGCCCAGGCACCTCCAGTCCTAGGTTTCTTTATTTTGGGACTCGGTCTGAGATCTTCTTCAGATGCCTTTGCCAAGGCCTCCTTATGGGTGGGGGTAGGAGGAGGGGGAAACCTTGAAGACACTTTTCCCCACTCTGACTCAGTACTTCCATACTCCTAGCTCTTCCCACCTCTGCCCTGGCCCCAGGGTCCATAAAACTGCAGGAGCCTTTTGTTTGGGGCCTCTCAACTGTGAGGCAACCCCATCTTCATGAGTTCACCTGACTCTTGACAAGTGTGCCATTTCAAAGGGAGAAAAGGAATAGGGGGCACTTGGTGCTTTCTCTTGTTTGAGCCTCTTGTACTGTGGTAGTGAGTGATTAAAGGTTCACTGCTACTTCCTTTTTTGCTTGTTGGTTTAATTGGCCACTTTGATACCCGATAGCTTTGCTGAGCTCCTGACAGGTACTAGTCCAGGTTCCATCACTTCCTAGCTGTATAGGATTGGGCAAGTTAGTGAACTCTCCCAACCTTCATTATCCTACTATAAAATGAATGCAACACTGTGATTGTATCTATTCCGGAGGGTTGTTGGGAAGATTGCATGAGATTATGCATGGTTGGCATACAGTGAAGTTTTTAATAAATATTCTTATATACTATTATATAAATGTATTAGCATTGATAGAAATCTTACAACATTTTGAGGAGACTGACACATGAACAATCATTCATTCAGCATGCCTTGCATCCCTATCAGGCCCTGGTTCTAAAGAGATAAGATGCACTGCGTTCTCTTGGCTCTCAAAGAGCTTTGGAGTCTAGAGGGAAGATAAATGTGCAACCAACAACAACTGAAAACCAGACACATATAAGATGATACAGGAGCTCGGGGATAAAGGCAGTTCATTGGTGAGGATGCTTTTGTCTGAAAGAAATAGAAACTCAACTCAAATTGTCAAGTACTTTGAAAATTTATTATTGCACATCACTACGTTGAGACACTCTCCTGCCCAAGGATGCCATCAAGGACCCAGATTCTTTCCACCTTTCTGTTCTAACAGTGTTGGCTTCATTCTCAGACTGTTAGTAAGGAGACACAATATCCAAGCACATCCAAACATGATAATGTGTAGAAGAAGAAAAAACCAAACCCATTTCTTTCTGTATGTCTTTTTAGGAGCAAAGAAACTTTTTCTGGAAGTTCACTAGCCAACTTCTCTCATCTCACTGGCCAGACATGGGTTATGTGCCTATCCGATACAAATCACTGCCAAGAAGAATGAAATTACCCTTAAAATCTGGAGCAGGGATGAGATTAGCCTCTTTTGAAGTACATGGATGCATGGAGAAGGGTTATGTTAGAATGAAGTTTATATTAGAAGTGGGGACAGGATGCGTATTTGCAGGAACCAACCATGCCCACTATAGGCACCCAAACATGCATGAGAGAGTCAAGAAAAACTTACATATAAGTGAGTGCCCTGAACTGAGACTTGAAAGATGTAAAATTTGACAGGTGGATGGTAAGAATGGGGTTGTTTTTGGTGGCGGAGTGTATACTAAACAGAGGCAAGAGCAAGTGCAAAGTCAAGGATCCATAAAGCAGCATGGGACTTTTACTCCCTTCCAAGATGGAATAACAGAAACTAGATTGACTCTCCCACCTGGACCAACCAATAAAACTAGAGAAAATATATAGAACAACAGTTTTCAAGACACAGAACATCATGCAACAAAGGATAGTGATCCCTGAGAGATGGGAAACGAACAAATCATACAATTGTTTCAGCTTAACTGTTTTAAGAGTTTCCAGGTCATGGCATAGGGAGAATGTGGGATTACAGAGAAAATATGTTTACGTTTCTACACAGTTAGGGATTTCTGAACAAATTTTACTGAAACTTGGAGTGTGATGTGAGAGCTAGTCTTAGAAGTTAATTTAAAACTGTATAGAGAGTGAGATCTCCAGAGAGATTTACCTAATGCCAGAGATGTGTGTTTACATTTCAAGAGGGGATGAAACCTGGAACTTGGAAACATCTCTGAGTTGTAAATCTGGAGACATAGGAATTCTTTTTTCCCTGGAGGGATTTATTTACATTCCAAAAGGTTAGAGCAAGACATTTCGTAGGAGACTCTCAGATGTGGGAGGGGAGGCAGCTGCCTCTTTCTCCTGTATACAAGAACAGGCAACTTATTTTCCTGTGTTCCTCACCTGTGGGGTGCGCTTGCCATCCATATAGGACAAATTTTTATATCTGGTTCTCATCATGTTACTTTGGAGATATGGGGGAGTGACACTGCAATATTACTCTCTTGATCTGGCCGTGAGTATAATGAGAAATCTGTCTCTGATCCAAAAACTTCAGTGTGCATTAAGGACAAAATTAATAAAGGTGAGTATTAAAAACATAACAGAGGGGGAACCCAGGTGGAGATTGGCAGACTTCCTAAGTTGAGGAGATGGAAATATGAGTCTGGGGAAACCAAGATAGCTAGAGTTTGAAAAAGTAACAAAGAGGAGTTAGCTGCACAGAGGGAGAACCCTGGAGAGTTTCAAAAGCTTTTCTTTGAATAATCAAGAGATTACTTATCAGTGCATGTGTGTAAGAAAACTACTCAAGGGAGTTAGAGGGGGAAACAATTCAAAAGGATTAGAAAACAGTCCCTGGCACTAACACAGTTCCAGGAATATTGTTTATTCCCATAAGCCAGACTGGAAAAATTTATAGTTTATGGGCAATGGTGTTGAAAACTCAGTAGCAGGGATTAATTAATCCTAGATGGGAGTACCATTTGGGACCTGCATAACAAATCATAAAAGCAAGACCCAATAAAGATCAAACTGTTTCTGAGTAACTAACTGCATCCCAGGCATACTTCTTGAATATTTATACGAGTACAAAAATACTCAGTACCCAGCAAGTTAAAATTCACAATGTCTGTCATTCAAACAAAGATTACAAGTCATACAAAGAAGCAGGAAAACGTGATCTATAAGGAGGAAAATAGTTAATCAATCAAAACCAACCTGGAACTGACAGAGCTGTCAGAATTAGCAAACAAGTACATTTAAACAGTTATGGCTATTCCATATGTTCAAACAGTTAAGTAGAGAAATAGAAGATATAAGAAAGACCCAAATTGAGCTTCTAGAGATGAAAACTATAAGGCTTGAGATAAAAACCACAATGTATTTAATGGGAGATTATACATAAGAAAAAAAGATAAGTAACTTGAAGACACTGAAATAGAAACTATCCAAAATGAAACCAGAGAGAAAAAATTGTTTTAAATGAAAAGAGCATCAGTAGCTGTGGGAGAACTTCAAGTAGCTAATATACATGGAATTGGAGTCTCATAGGAGAGAAAGGATTGGGGATGGGGACAAAAATATTTGAAGACATAATTGCTGAAAATTTTCCAAATTTAATAAAAACTTTAAATGAGGCTTCCCTGGTTACGCAGTAGTTGAGAGTCCGCCTGCCGATGCAGGGGACACAGGTTCGTGCTCCGGTCCAGGAGGATCCCACATGCCGCGGAGCGGCTGGGCCTGTGAGCCATGGCCACTGAGCCTGCGCGAACAGAGCGTGTGCTCCGCAACGGGAGAGGCCACAACAGTGAGAGGCCCGCGTATGGAAAAAAAAAAAAAACAAAAACAAACTTTAAATGAAATCTGAGCACAAGAAATATGAAGAAAGCTACATGAAGGCACATAATAATCAAATTGCTCAAACCAATGATAAAGACAAAATCTTAAAAACAGACAGAGAAAAAAGACATGTTAAATATAGAAGAACAAAGGTAAGAGTGGCAACAGATTACTCATCAGAAAAAATGAAGGGATATGGTATTAGTACATTTAGTGAATTAGAAGTAATTTGTGTTGGTAATACTGAAGTCATGGGGAGGGCATGAGGAAATGGGCAGGGGGCAATTGCAAGAGGTATGTCTGCTTTGATTTGCTGAGATCAGATGATAAAAAGTGTTAAGTGCCCTATTACAGTTGCTAGGATGTATCCTGGAGGTAATAGGGAGCCATTAAAGATTTTTGGGCAGGAAAATGTCATCAGATTTGCATGTTAGATCACTCTTATGGCATTGATTGCATGAACATATTAATAAATGGATGAATGAATGAATGGAAGAGGATAGTTTGGACGATTGAAAGCCTGGAGGAAGCAAGTGCAACTATATAGAAGCTATTGTAGTCAATTCATTTCATTAATTCATTTGTTCAAAATGTATTTGATGAGTCCTCCCATATCCCACACTTTAAGCCAGTTCCTTAAGGTACTATAGCTAGCATAAAAAAAAAAAGCTACTATAGCCAGTAAAGTAACTATCTATATAAAAGGCATATTACTCTGTAAGTATGTTGTAGACATCCTTTTGGGTCAATATAAGTACAGTTGTGGTTTCACTTTCCAAAATTTTGGTTACCCTCGGCCAACTGCAGTACAAAAATATTAAATGGAAAATTGCAGAAATAAACAATGCCTAAGTTTTAATTTGTGCACTGTTCTGAGTAGTGTGATGAAATCTCTCACTATCTTGTTTTGTCCCACTTGGGACATGAATCATCCCTTTGTCCAGTGTATCCCACCCAGTAGTCATTTATTAGCCATCTGGGTTATCAGGTCGACTGTTGCAGCATCACAGTGCCTGTGCTCAAGTCACCTTTATTTTATGTGATAAAGGCCCTAATGTGCAAGAGTAGTGATGTTGGCAATTCATATTCGCCAAAGAGAAGCCATTAAGTGTTTCCTATAAGCGAAAAGTTGAAAGTTGTTGACTTAAAAAGAAAAGAAAGAAAAACACCTTATGCTGAGTTTGCTAAGATCTACCGTAAGAATGAATCTTCTATCTTTGAAATTGTGAAGAAGGAAAAAGAAATTAGTGCTAGTTTTGCTGTCACACCTCAAACTAGAAAAGTTAAGCCACAGTGCAGGATAAGTGCCTAGTTAGGATAGAAAAGGCATTCAATTTGTAAAATAAGATATTTCGAGAGAGAGTGAGTGAGAGAGGGGTCACATTCACATAACTTTTTTTTTTTTTAAACAAGATGTTGGGGGTAGGAGTTTATTAATTAATTTATTTTTGCTGTGTTGCATCTTCGTTTCTGTGCGAGGGCTTTCTCTAGTTGTGGCAAGCGGGGGCCACTCTTCATCGCAGTGCGCTGGCCTCTCACTGTCGCGGCCTCTCTTGTTGTGGAGCACAGGCTCCAGACGCGCAGGCTAGGTAGTTGTGGCTCACGGGCCCAGTTGCTCTGTGGCATATGGGATCCTCCCAGACCAGGGCTCAAACCCGTGTCCCCTGCATTAGCAGGCAGATTCTCAACCACTGCGCCACCAGGGAAGCCCATCGCATAATTTTTATTACAGTATATCATTAAAATTATTCTACTTTATTATTGTGGTTAATCTGTTACTGTGTCTAATGTATAAATTAAATTTTGTCCTAGGTATTATGTATAGGAAAATACATAGTACATATATATAGGGTTTGGTACTATCTATGGTTTCAGGCATTGACTGTCTTAGGGGTCTTAGAATGTATTCCCTGTGGATAAGGAGGAACTATCACAGATAGTTTTATTCTTTATAACAGCTGCATACTATTCATTCATTCACTTGTCAAATATTTTTAAATCTTTTTTGAATTTTATTTTATTATTATTATTATTTTTATACAGCAGCTTCTTATTAGTTACCTATTTTATACATATTCGTGTATATATGTCAACCCCAATCTCCCAATTGATCCCCTCCCACCGACTTTCCCACCTTGGTGTCCATACATTTGTCCTCTACATCTGTGTCTCTATTTCTGCCTTGCAAGCCAGTTCATCTATACCATTTTTTGAGATTCCACATATATGTGTTTCTAGATTCCACATATATGTGTTAACAAATATGTTTAAAAAACATATTTGTTTTTCTCTTTCTGACTTACTTCACTCTGTATGGCAGTTTCTAGACCCATCCACGTCTCTACAAATGACCTAATTTCGTTCCTTTTTATGGCTGAGTAATATTCCATTGTATGTATATACCACATCTTCTTTACTCATTCATCTGTCAATAGGCATTTAGGTTGCTTCCATGATGTGGCTATTGTAAATAGTGCTGCAATGAATATTGGGGTGCATGTGTCTTTTTAAATTATGGTTTTCTCTGGGTATATGCCCAGTAGTGGGATTGCTGGGTCCTATGTTAATTCTATTTTTAGTTTTTTAAGGAACCTCCATACTGTTCTCCATAGTGGCTGTATCAATTTACATTCCCACCAACAGTAGAAGAGGGTTCCCTTTTCTCCACACCCTCTCCAGCTTTTGTTTGTAGATTTTCTGATGATGCCCATTCTAACTGGTGTGAGGTGATACCTCATTGTACTTTTGATTTCCTTTTTGCTAATGATTAGTGATGTTGAGCATCCTTTCATGTGTTTGTTGGCAACCTGTATGTCTTCTTTGGAGAAATGTCTATCTAGGTCTTCTGCCCATTTTTGTATTGGGTTGTTTGTTTTTTTAATGTTGAGCTGCATGATCTGTTTATATATTTTGGAGATTAATCCTTTGTCCATTGATTCATTTGCAAATATTTTCTCCCATTATGAGAGTTGTCTTTTCATCTTGTTTCATAGTTTCCTTTGCTGGGCAAAAGCTTTTACGTTTCATTAGGTTTCACTTGTTTATTTTTGTTTTTATTTCCATTTCTCTAGGAGGTGGGTCAAAAAGGATTTTGCTGTGATTTATGTCATAGAGTGTTCTGCCTATGTTTTCCTCTAAGAGTTTTATAGTGTCTGGCCTTACATTTAGGTCTTTAATCCATTTTGAGTTTATTTTTGTGTATGGTGTTAAGGAGGGTTCTAATTTCATTCTTTTATAAGTAGCTGTCCAGTTTTCCCAGCACCACTTATTGAAGAGGCTATCTTTTCTCCATTGAATATTCTTGCCTCCTTTATCAAAAGTAAGGTGACCATATGTACATGGGTTTATCTCTGGGCTTTCTATCCTGTTCCATTGATCTATGTTTCTGTTTTTGTGACAGTACCAAATGTCTTTACTGTAGCTTTGTAATATAGTCTGAATTCAGAGAGTCTGATTCCTCCAGCTCCACTTTTTTCCCTCAAGATTGCTTTGGCTATTTAGGGTCTTTTGTGTCTCCATACAAATTTTAAGATTTTTTGTTCTAGTTCTGTAAAAAATGCCATTGGTAATTTGATAAGGATTGCATTGAATCTGTAGATTGCTTTGGGTAGTAGACTCATTTTCACAATGTTGATTCTTCCAGTCCAAGAACATGGTATATCTCTCCATCTCTTTGTGTCATCTTTGATTTCTTTCATCAGTGTCTTATACTTTTCTGACTACAGGTCTTTTACCTCTTTAGGTAGGTTTATTCCTAGATATTTTGTTCTTTTTGTTGCAATGGTGAATGGGATCATTTCCTGAATTTCTCCTCCTGATCTTTCGTTGTTAGTGTATAGGAATTCAAGAGATTTCTGTGCATTACTTTTGTATCCTGCAACATTACCAAATTCATTGATTAGCTCTAGTAGTTTTCTGATGGCATCTTTAGGATCCACTATGCATAATATCATGTCATCTGCAAACAGTGACAGTTTAACTTCTTCTCTTCCAATTTGTATTCCTTTTATTTCTTTTTCTTCTTTGATTGCTGTGGCTAGGACTTCCAAAACTATGTTGAATAATAGTGGTGAGAATGGACATCCTTGTCTTTTTCCTGATCTTAGAGGAAATGTTTTCAGTTTTTCACCATTGAGAATGATGTTTGTTGTGGGTTTGCCGTATATGCCCTTTATTATGTTGAGGGAGGTTCCCTCTATGCCCACTTTCTGGAGAGTTTTTATCATAAATCGGTGTTGAATTTTGTCAAAAGCTTTTTCTGCATCTATTGAGATGATCATATGGGTTTTATTCTTCAATTTGTTAAAATGGTGTATCACATTGATTGATTTGCTTATATTGAAGAATCCTTGCATCGCTGGGATAAATCCCACTTGACCATGGTATCTGATCATTTTAATGTGTTGTTGGATGCTGTTTGCTAGTATTTTGTTGAGGATATTTGCATCTATATTCATCAGTGATATTGGTCAGTAATTTTCTATTTTTGTAGTATCTCTGTCTGGTTTTGGTATCAGGGTGATGGTGGCCTCTTAGAATGAATTTGGGAGTGTTACTTCCTCTGCAGTTTTTTGGAAGAGTTTGAGAAGGATGGGTTTTAGCTCGTATCAAAATGTTTGATAGAATTCATCTGTGAAGCCATCTGGTCCTGGACTTCTGTTTGTTGGAAGATTTTTAATCACAGTTTTCAGTGCTTGTGATTGGTCCGTTCATATTTTCTATTTCTTCCTGGTTTAGTCTTGGAGGGTTATACTTTTCTAAGAATTTGTCCATTTCTTCCAGGTTGTTCATTTTATTGGTATAGAGTTTCTTGTTGCAGTCTCTTATGATGCTTTGTATTTCTACGGTGTCTGTTGTAACTTCTCCTTTTTCATTTCTAATTTTATTGATTTGAGTTCTCTCCCTCTTGATGAGTCTGGCTAAAGATTTATCAATTTAGTTTATCTTCTCAAAGAACCAGATTTTAATTTTATTGATCTTTGCTATTGTTTTCTTTGTTCCTATTTCATTTCTGCTCTGATTTTTATGATTTCTTACTTCTAATTTGGGGTTTTGTTTGTTATTCTTTTTTAAGTGTGAGGTTAGACTGTTTATTTGAGATTTTTCTTGTTTCTTCAGGTAGGATTGTATTGTTATAAACTTCCCTATTAGAACTGCTTTTGCTGCTCCCATAGGTTTTAGATCATTGTGTTTTTGTTGTCATTTGTCTTTATTTTTTATTTCCTCTTTGATTTTTTCAGTGATCTCTTGGTTATTTAGTAACGTATTGTTTAGCCTCCATGTGTTTGTGTTTTTTACTTTTTTTTATTTCTAATCTCTTAGCGTTGTGGTCAGAAAAGATGCTTGACATGATTTCAATTTTCTTAAATTTACTGAGGCTTGATTTGTGACCCAAGATGTGATCTATCCTGGAGAATGTTCCGTGTGCACTTGAGAAGAAAGTGTAATCTACTTTTTTTGGATGAAATGTCCTATAAATATCAGTTAAATCTATCTGGTCTATTGTGTCAGTTAAAGCTTGTGTTTCCTTATTAATTTTCTGTCTGGATGATCTGTCCATTGGTGTAAGTGAGGTGTTAAAGTCCCCACTATTATTGTGTTACTGTTGATTTCCTCTTTTAGAGCTATTAGCAGTTGTCTTATATATTGAGGTGCTCCTATGTTGGGTGAATAAATATTTACAATTGTTATATCTTCTTCTTGGATTGATCCCTTGATCATTATGTAGTAACCTTCCTTGTCTCTTGTAACATTATTTTAAAGTCTATTTTATCTGATATGAGTATTGCTACTCCAGCTTTCTTTTGATTTCCATTTGCATGGAATATCTTTTTCCATCCCTCACTTTCAGTCTGTTTATGTCCCTAGGTCTGAGGTGGGTCTCTTGTAGACAGCGTATATATGGGTCTTGTTTTTGTATCCATTCAGTGAGCCTGTGTCTTTTGGTTGGAGCATTTAATCCATTCACATTTAAGGTAATTATTGATATGTATTTTACTATTATCATTTTCTTAATTGTTTTGGGTTTGTTTTTGTAGGTCCTTTTCTTCTCTTGTGTTTCCCACTTAGAGAAGTTCCTTTAGCATTTGTTGTAGAGCCGGTTTGGTGGTGCTGAATTCTCTTAGCTTTTGCTTTTCTGTAAAGCTTTTGATTTCTCTGTCGAATCTGAATGAGATCCTTGCCAGGTAGAGTAATCTTGGCTGTAGGTTCTTCCCTTTCATCACTTGAAGTATATCATGCCACTCCCTTCTGGTTGTAGAGTTTCTGCTGAGAAATCAGCTGTTAACCTTATGGGAGTTCCCTTGTATCTTATTTGTCCTTTTCCCCTTGTTGCTTTTAATAATTTTTCTTTGTCTTTAATTTTGTTCTATTTGATTACTATATTTCTTGGCATGTTTCCCTTTGGGTCTATCCTGCTTGGGAGTCTCTGCACTTCCTGGACTTGGGTGGCTATTTCTTTTTCAGTATTAGGGAAATTTTCGATTATAATCTCGGGTCCTTTCTCTCTCTCTTCTCCTTCTGGGACCCCTATAATGTGGATGTTGGTGCATTTAATGTTGTCCCAGAGGTCTCTTAGTCTGTCTTCATTTCTTTTCATTCTTTTTTCTTTATTCTGTTCCATGGCAGTGAATTCCACCATTCTGTCTTCCAGGTCACTTATCAGTTCTTTTGCCACAGTTTTCCTGCTGTTGATTCCTTGTAGTGAATTTTTCATTTCAGTTATTGTATTGTTCATCTCTGCTTCTTTGTTCTTTAATTCTTTTAGGTGTTTGTTCTTTAATTCTTCTAGGTCTTTGTTAAACATTTCTTGCATCTTCTTGATCTTTCCCTCCATTCTTTTTCTGAGGTCCTGGATCATCTTCACTATCATTATTCTGAATCTTTTTCTGGAAGGTTGCCTATCTCCACTTCATTTAATTGTTTTTCTGGCGTTTTATCTTGTTCCTGCATCTGGTGCATAGTCCTATACCTTTTCATTTTGTCTCTCTGTGAGAAAGCGAGAGATACAAAATAATGTGTGAAATTATTTTGCTTAATGTTATGAATACTAGCATATAAACTACAAGGATTATAATAATGATATATCCTAAGCATCCTCATCATTATTCACCTTACTACAATTCAACTATTATTAGCAGTTTAATAATATTCAGTATTTTTATAAACATTTGTTAGTACAAAGATATGTATAATATTCTTTCCAAAATTATATAGATAACACACTCTCATAATTTGTATTAACTATCAATCTTTTTCCCCTGTTAAACCATTTGAAAATAGTTTGCTTTTTTACATAAAATTACAACTTTGACCACCATCACTAATTATTTTACTCTTATAATAGTACAAGTACATTTATACTTCAATCAACTTATAAAATTTCAGCATATAAAACACATACTGAAATTTTCCCTCCAAAGAAGTGCTATGGATATTTAATAGTGATTTTATATATTAACAATAAGTCTGAAATTCATACTTCCTTGAATTACTTAGTTTCCTGACTACACATGATGGTAACACATGTGATCCTGAGGTTATTGATCACACAGAGTTCAGAGATAACAGGAATAAAGGTGAAGCAAGTCCAACTCTCTCTGACCTTGAAGGCAGAGTCCAAGATGAAGAGGGAATCCTGGCCACACCCCAAAGGATGATCTCTGAGGCACTCCCATATATATATATATGTATGTATGTATTCTCACCCCTAAGTAGGATATAAGCTTCATGAAGGCAGGGAGTTTTTTTTTTTATTCACTGCTGTATCTTTGGTATCTTGCCCAAAGCCAAACACATAGAAGATACTCAGTAAAAATTTGACAGAGAGGGCAGACAGCAGAAGCAAGAAGAACTACCATTCTGCAGCCTGTGGAACAAAAACCACATTCACAGAAAGATAGACAAAATGAAGGGGCAGAGAACTATGTACCAGATGAACAAACAAGATAAAACCCTAAAAAAAAAAAAAAACCAACTAAATGTAGTGTAGATAGGCAATTTTCCAGAAAAAGAATTCAGAATAATGATAGTGAAGATGATCTAGGACCTCGGGAAAAGAATGGAGGCAAAGATCAAGAAGATGCAAGAAATGTTTAACAATGACTTAGAAGAATTAAAGAACAAACAAGCAGAGATGAACAATACAATAACTGAAATGAAAAATTCACTAGAAGGAATCAATAGCAGAATAACTGAGGCAGAAGAATGACCTGGAAGACAAAATGGTGGAATTCACTGCCGCAGAAGAGAATAAAGAAAAAAGAATGAAAAGAAATGAAGCTAGACTAAGAGACCTCTGGGACAACATTAAACGCACCAACATTCGCATTATGCGGGTCCCAGAAGGAGAAGAGAGAGAGAAAGGACCTGAGAAAATATTTGAAGTCATTATAGTCAAAAACTTATAGGCGAATTCTATCAAACATTTAGAGAAGAGCTAACACCTTTCCTTCTCAAGCTCTTCCAAAATATAGCAGAGGGAGGAACACTCTCAAACTCATTCTATGAGGCCACCATCACCCTGATACCAAAACCAGACAAAGATATCACAAAGAAAGCAAACTACAGGCCAATATCACTGATGAACATAGATGCAAAAATCCTCAACAAAATACTGGCAAGCAGAATCCAACAGGATATTAAAAGGGTCATACACCATGATCAAGTGGGGTTTATCCCAGGTATGCGAGGATTCTTCATTATACGCAAATCAATCAATGTGATAAACCATATTAACATATTAACAAATAGAAGGAGAAAAACCATACAATCATCACAGTAGATGTAGAAAAAGCTTTCGACAAAATTCATAACCTATATATGATAAAAACCCTCCAGAAAGTATGCATAGAGGGAACTTACCTCAACATAATAAAGGCCATATATGACAAACCCACAGCCAACATCGTTCTCAATGGTGAAAAACTGAAACTATTTCCACTAAGATCAAGAACAATACAAGGTTGTCCACTCTCACCAGTATTATTCAACATAGTTTTGGAAGTTTTAGCCACAGCAGTCAGAGAAGAAAAAGAAATAAAAAGAATCCAAATTGGAAAAGAAGAAGTAAAGCTCTCACTGTTTGCAGATGACATGCTACTATACATAGAGAATCCTAAAGATGCTACCAGAAAACTACTAGAGTTAATAAATGAATTTGGTAAAGTAGCAGGATAGAAAATGAATGCACAGAAATCTCTTGCATTCCTATACAAAAATGATGAAAAATCTGACAGAGAAATGAAGGAAACACTCCCATTTACCACTGCAACAAAAAGAATAAAATACCTAGGAATAAACCTACCTAAGGAGACAAAAGACCTGTATGCAGAAAACTATAAGACACTGATGAAAGAAATTAAAGATAATACAAACAGTTGGAGAGATATACTATGTTCTTGGACTGGAAGAATCAACATTGTGAAAATGACTCTACTACCCAAAGCAATCTACAGATTCAATGCAATTCCTATCAAACTACCAGTGGCATTTTTTACAGAAGTAGAACAAAAAATTTCACAATCTGTATGGAAACACAAAAGACCCCGAATAGCCAAAGCAATCTTGAGAAAGAAAAACGTAGCTGGAGGAATCAGGCTCCCAGACTTCAGACTACTGTACAAAGCTTCAGTAATCAAGACAGCATGGTACTAGCACACAAACAGAAATATAGATCAATGGAACAGGATAGAAAACCCAGAGATAAACCCACGCACATATGGTAACCTTATTTTTGATAAAGGAGGCAAGAATATACAATGGAGAAAAGACAGCCTCTTCAATAAGTGATGCTGAGAAAACTGGACAGCTACATCGTGAAAAGAAGGAAATTAGAACACTCCTTAACACTATATGCAAAAATAAACTCAAAATGGATTAAAGACCTAAATGTAAGGCCAGACACTATAAAACTCTTAGAGGAAAACATAGGCAGAACACTCTATGACATAAATCACAGCAAGATACTTTTTGACCCCTAGAGAAACGGAAATAAATACAAAAATAAACAAATGGGACCTAATGAAACTTAAAACCTCTTGCACAGCAAAGGAAACCATAAACAAGATGAAAAGACAACCCTCAGAATGGGAGGAAATGTTTGCAAATGAAGCAACTGACAAAGGATTAACCTCTAAAATTTACAAGCAGCTCATGCAGCTCAATATCAAAAAAGCAATCAACACAATCCAAAAATGGGCAGGAGACCTAAATAGACATTTCTCCAAAGAAGATAAACAGATTGCCAACAAACACATGAAAGGGTGCTCAACATCACTAATTATTAGAGAAATTCAAATCAAAACTACAATGAGGTATCACCTCACACAGGTTAGAATGGGCATCACCAGAAAATCTATAAACAATAAATGCTGGAGAGGGTGTGGAGAAAAGGGAACCCTCTTGCACTGTTTGTGGGAAAGTAAATTGATACAGCAACTATGGAGAACCTAAGGAAGTTCCATAAAAAACGGAACTACCATATGACCCAGCAATGCCACTACTGGACATATACCCTGAGAATACTGTAATTCAAAAAGAGTCATGTACCACAATGTTCATTGCAGCTCTATTTACAATATCCAAGATATCAAAGCAACCTAAGTGTCCATCAACAGATGAATGGATAAAGAAGATGTGGCACATATATACAATGGAATATTATTCAGCTATAAAAAGAAACACAACTGAGTTATTTGTGGTGAGGTGGATGGACCTAGAGTCTGTCATAGAGAGTGAAGTAAGTCAGAAAGAGAAAAACAAATACCGTATACTAACACAAATATATGGAATCTAAAAAAAAAAATGGTTCTGATGAACCTAGGGGCAGGACAAGAATAAAGACGCAGACAGAGAGAATGGACTTGAGGACACAGGGAGGGGGAACGGTAAGCTGGGATGAAGTGAGAGAGTGGCATGGACGTACATACACTACCAAATGTAAAATAGATAGCTAGTGGGAAGCAACCACATAGCACAGGGAGATCAGCTTGGTGCTTTGTGACCACCTAGAGCGGGGGGATTGGGAAGGTGGTAGGCAGGCGCAAAAGGGAGGAGATATGGAGTATATGTATATGTATAGCTGGTTCACTTTGTTATAAAGCAGAAACTAACACACCCTTGTAAAGCAATTATAGTTCAATAAAGATGTTAAAAAAAAAAAGTCAGATCCATTTGGAATTGCAAATGTGCCCTATAGTGACAAGAAATTATAATTCTTATATATAATGTCAAACTTTAAATATTTGACTACTAAATTTTTAAATAACAGAAAAAATAATTTTGGAGATGAAGTTTAATATTTACATTTAACCCAGGAGTTCATTTTATGTGTATTTTAGCCATTAATTTTATTAGAAAAAAACAGTGATTTGGATAGAGATAGTGGCATTGAACAGAGTGAGAAATGATCACATACTGAGTGCATTTTGAGTAGAATTGATAATGTTTGTTGATAATTAGGTGTGAGATGTGACAGAAAGAGGGCGTTCAGGATGACTTGAAGGTTTTTGGCTTGAGCAACTGATTGAATAGAATTTCTATACCCTGACAAAAATAAGACTGCCAAGAGATACTTTGGATTGGGGGTGAGAGATGATGGATGCAGGAGTGTGGTTCTGGACATGTTAAGTTTGAGACTTTGAGCTGAGCTCAGCATCTTTCCTTGACCATCTTCACAGTTCCAATCAAAATGTGCCAAATGGAATGATTCATTTTCTTAAACTTGCCTACCCTGATGTCTTCTCTGTGTATCAGTTGATGGCAACTCTATCATTCCAGCTGGCTCAGACCACACACCTTAGAGTCAGCCTTGAATTCTTCCCTTCCCTTCCCCCTTCTCTCCCTCCCTCCTCCTTTCCTCCCTCCCTACTGTTTCCCCTTCTTTCTTTCTCTCTTTTCCTCCTTCCCTCCCTCTCTCCCTCCGTTCTTCCTTCCTCCCTCCCTCCCCCACCCCGCTTCCCTTCTTTCTTTCTCACATCCAATCTATCAAGAAATCTTGTGGCCTTTACCCTTAAGATTACATCCATAACTTGATAATTCTCACCACCTCAATTGCCAAAACCCTGCTTCCCAGCCACCAGCATCTCCCTCTGGAATGTTGCAAAGGACTCCTAACTGGTTTCCTTGCTTTTCCGTACGTCTTCTAGAGCTTATTTTCAACATGACTGGAGAATTATATTTTTAAAACATAAATCAACCAGATCATATCATTCATGTGCTTAAAATCCTCTAAGACCTCCCTATTTTACAGTATTCAAAATAAAATCGAAATCCTGTGCTGGTCTACAAGATCCGATGTAGTCTGGCCCCTCGATGCCCCTGCCGCTGCCTCCTGACTTCATCCCCTCTTCTTGCCCTCTTCCTCCTTGGTCTTCCTCTAAGGTGCTGGGCATTTTCCCACCATGGGGCCCACCTTGCTGTTTCCTCTGCCAGGAAAATTCTTCTCCCATCTATGGTCAGGCTTATTCTTCACCTCTTTCAAGACTTTGTTCAGGTGGCACCTTCTCAGGGAGGTCGACCCTGATGGTCCCATGGAAAGTACAGTCTTGCACACATACTTTTGCCTGCCACACACCCCCATCCTCCTTACTCTGTTCTATTTTTACTGTTGAAGTAGCACTTTTCTTCATAACGTACTTTATAATTTATTATAACAAACTTTATAATTTTTTTTTTTTTTTGCGGTACTCAGGTTTCTCACTGCTGTGGCCTCTCCCGTTGCGGAGCACAGGCTCCGGACGCGCAGGCTCAGCGGCCATGGCTCACGGGCCCAGCCGCTCCGTGGCATGTGGGATCTTCCCGGACCGGGGCACGAACCCGTGTCCCCTGCGTTGGCAGGCGGACTCTCAACCACTGCGCCACCAGGGAAGCCCCATACTTTATAATTTATTTTAACATATTTTAAATTTATTCTGTGTCTCCTTCTGCCAAACTTTAATTCCCAAGGGCAAGAACTTTCATCTGTTTGTTCAGTGATGTATTATTCCCTGTACCTGGAATAGTGCCTGGCATACAGTAGATGGTCTATAAACACTCACTGAATATTGAACATTGGGCCTGACTCTTCCGAAGCCCTAATGTCTTTAATCAGGATGATACCAAGACATGTGAGAAGCCCAGACTGATGATTAATTTGGTTCTCCTTCAAATGGATATTAAAAAATAATTATGTTTGTTGAGAAGTGATGCTGAGTACTGCCGGGCTGTATGTGGGAAGGACCAAAAACAGGAGTGGTGCTCAAACTTTCTTTTCTTATCGCTCTGGCCCTGAATGTATCTAAAACAACTAAAAAACAGAGCCCTGCAGTGACCCTCCTTACACAGGTCAGTCACACAAGCACACCCTTTGGGGGTCTCACTGTGCCCACTCCAGGCTGCATCCATGTTCAGTACCCTCCCTGAGAGGCCATCTGGCAGGTAGAGATTTTCCCATTTTGGAATATTCTCAGGGATGTTTAAATTGGTGGCCCTGATAGCTGGCTGTGTCTCTGAACTTAGCCACGGGAGATCTCCTCTTGCAGTGCATGCTGTTCAGTCTGATCGTTTGAAAAGCCCTAATTTGCTTTTTCAGCATCCTGCTCTGAGACCTCCTGCTTCTTTTCTCTACAGGTTTCATCAGAAAAGTAATAATAGCTGCGAAGGGTGTCACTGTGCTTGAGAAAGACAGACACTCCCTACACCCTAGGTTTCCTCAGTGGCAGAAAGCCCCCGTCAGTTTAACTCACCTTTTTGGAAATACAGATTCTCATTTCTCCTCTCCCACAGGTGCCCAAGCTGGTAACTTCTTTTTCACCACTTTACATCCAATCTACTTTACTTCTTCAATAACTTGCTGCTCCTAGCAAGGTTTGAGTAAAATCTAATGTTAACTAGAAGGAATTCTTTATTGTTTTTCCTTGTAAAAATGGGGCATTGTGAGTAAAATTAATGTTTGAACAATGAAGCTGGTTTCCTTTTTTTTCATTGGTAAAAGAGGGTGAAATCTCATTTCTTACAGCTCAGAATTATTTTGAAGCTCACATGAGATGAAATAGTAAATGGATCTAATTATAATCTTTTCCATTTTATTGAGGAGATTCTCACTGAGCTGGAAAGAAATCAGTATACGGAATAGAATTACTTATTCTAAACTGAGGAGTTGAGGAGAGAAAGGGGGCGTGGTTTAAACTCTGTTTCTAGGGAAACGCCCGTGTTCCTTTTTTTTTTTTTTACATCTTTATTGGAGTATAATTGCTTTACAATGATGTGTTAGTTTCTGCTTTATAACAAAGTGAATCAGTTATACATATACATACGTTCCCATATCTCTTCCCTCTTGCATCCTTTTCATTGAGTGTGAAATGGGGGTGGATGGGATGGGGGATGTGTGTGAGATAGGGGTTGGAAGGGGTCACTTGGACACCCTGGGGCTCCCATGGAAACTCCACCCTACTGCTCCTGGCCAACCGCAGGCTGAGAAAGAGGGAAGTGGGTCAGGGGGAGGCCAAGAAGGGAAAGCTCACAGCTTCCGAAGGAGTTTGAAAATCATTGTTGTCAGCAGGAGAAAAGAGATTCTTAACCTCTAATTATTTCTTCTCTCACCCCTCATATATCTCTAACCTCTTTTTTCTCACCAATCTTAAATCTTGTGTGACTCTTACTAGCCCTTTTCTCCACATGAACCTTTAGTCACACACAATAAATTGAAAGTATTGAGGCTTGAGGCTGGTTAAAGTATTTCCAGTTACTTGTCTCTCAGGAGGTGTCCTCCAGGGAAGATTCTAGTAAACTCCTGTTTATCACCATTTTTCTGTGAATAATCACCCCACCTCCAATTACTGGATTCTTTTTAGAATCCACAATTCACTGGCCCTGGCTTCCAACTGTTACCGCAGATCATCAACCCCTGTGAATTACGAGAATCACATCCTCTCTTGAACTACAATCAGCTGCAGCCCATTGTCCGCTATTTCTTTCCTCTTCCTTTTTGAAACTTTAGAGTTTAAGACGCTATTCTTAAGGGTTCACCTAGAGGACAGAATCTAGGATACCCTGTTTGGATGAGAACCATAGTTACCCCATGGGAAGAACCTGAGAGGAAGTCAGGACATGAGTCAGGGAAGAGAGAAAAGAAAGAGAAATTTAGGGCTTCCCTGGTGGCGCAGTGGTTGAGAGTCCACCTGCCGATGCAGGGGACACGGGTTCGTGCCCCGGTCCGGGAAGATCCCACATGCCGCAGAGCGTCTGGGCCCGTGAGCCATGGCTGCTGAGCCTGCGCGTCCGGAGCCTGTGCTCCGCAACTGGAGAGGCCACAGCGGTGAGAGGCCCACGTACTGCACAAAAAAAAAAAAAAAAAGAAATTTAGACTTTCGTGTTATCAGAAGTAAGGTTTATGATATGGGGAGGTGTGTGTGTGTGTGTGTGTGTGTTTGTATATGAGAAATGAGTATCATCCACTGGACTTAAGAAGGTGTAAGAGGACAAACGAAAAGAAAAAGGAGAGGAGACTCTCTTCCCCCAATCACTGAGGGTGGGTAGCCTGTGAGGACGCAACAAGAGAAACATGGAAAATTTTCCTGAAACTTCACCTGGGCCTGCTTTGGGAGAACAAAGACCATGCGTCTTTCTTTTCCATGTTTCAGAATTGCTGTGTAAGAAGTGGTGTGCTTTGTTATCTCTACCCCCCTAATGTGGGTGAGTCTTCCTCAAATGAGCTGAGGGTGTTGCACTAAACCTGAGATGTGGCTCTGAAAAGTTATTCTCCATTTTCCTCTTTACTTTAAATTGAGATAATCAGATTGTGGGTTTTGCATCCTTTACTTCGTCACTTGTTTCTCTCTTTCTCTTTGGGAAGTCGTCACTGATCCCACCCCAGGGCAGAGGAGGAAGCAACAGAGCCATCTTGAAAACCAGATGCTTGAGAATAAGACCAAGTAAAACATCTGCTGAATGAAATTATGGAAAGGATTATATGATGCTAAACCGTTGCATTTGGGAATGATGGAATTAGCACATCACCCACATTCTTCATAAAATTTATTTATTTAATAAGCAACGAATAAATGATTAGGGCAATTAATATATGCACATGGTACCAATTCCAAGAGTACAAAGGTGTTTCCAATGGAAGTCAGGTTTCCCTCCCACTCCTGTCCCTGCAACCACCTAGTTTTCCTTTCTGATGCAGCCATAGTTACCATCAAAAGCAGTTTAAAAATCTAAATAAGACAAAATTATTCACTTTATAATATCCAAGACGTGGAAGCAACCTAAATGTTCATCGACAGAAGAGTGGATAAAGAAGATGTGTTACATATATACAATGGAATATTACTCAGCCATAAAAAATGAAATAATACCACTTGCAGCAACATGGATGCACCTAGAGATTGTCATACTGAGTGAAGTAAGTCAGAGAGAGAAAGACAAATATCATATGATATCGCTTATATGTGGACTCTAAAAAAATGGTACAAATGAACTTCTTTACAAAAAACGAAATAGAGTCACAGATGGAGAAAATAAACTTATGGTTACCAGCGGGGAAAGGGTGGGAGAGGGATAAATTGGGATATTGGGATTGATATATACACACTACTATATGTAAAACAGATAACAAATAAGGACCTACGGTATAGCACAGGGAACTCTACCCAATACTCTGTAATGACCTATATGGGAAAAGAATCTAAAAAAGAGTGGATATATGTGATGTGCATGTATAAGTGTTTCACTTGGCTGTACACCTGAAACTAACACAACATTGATTGTAAGTCAACTGTACTATAATAAAAATTACTAGAAAAAAAGAGAAAATTATTCACACCTTAGTTATTTGATTTAAAATTGGAAATAGCCTCTTCCCTCCTGAATGACAGTTGCAGAAAGGGTTTCTAGTTTGATTTAATAGTTCCTTTGTGTTTGATATTCTCCACCCTCTTTAATATATATATATAATATATTATATATTATATATATTATATATATAATATTATATATATATATATATTTAATATATATTCTGAACCCTCGAGTTCAGAATTACCCGTATTCTGGGATAATCCCTAGAAATACCTTAAGGGTATTGAAAGTATCTCCTACTCAAAATGAATCACGAGATTTTCTTTCAGAGTTCAAACTCATGGACAAAATCTTGAACTTCCTAATTCAGCCCGAGTACAAAGCAGTTAAGGGCTTCAAAAGGATTAGAGTTTTGAAAATCACAGGAACCCAGTTCAACTCTTGCTCTTAGCTAAAAATGTTTGAAGTAGCCTCTTTCATTCTAATAACAGTTTGTAGGAATGTTTTCCCTCCGGTTAATTGGATGTCTTACCATCTCTTTTCTTCTAGGGATTCTAGGGAAAGAGAGCATGGTTGGCAGTATTTTGTGAAGGGTTTTTATCAACAATATTGATGTTTCTTAAGGTACCATGGGTCAGACTTCCCAGTCTACTCCCTGTGTCTCTTGTACTGAGGCTGTTAGGGAGGAAGTGATTGCACTGAAGAGAGGAGACTAGATTGGCTGTTCTGGGACCTCTGTCTAATTTGTGCCCAGGCCTGCTGCCAGGGCACTGGAGCAGAGGGTTAATATCCCTAAAAGTGTGTGAGTATGAGACAATGAAAAGTTTATGAAATTGGACTTATGATTTCCAGCCCAGCATCAGGCATATGCAAGGAACTTGGAAGTTGTCACTCCCATCTTCATAACAACAACAAAAAACTGCTGGACCAACTAAAACTCAACAGCTCTTCTTAGAGTCCTCAGAAAATCGTGGTCTCAGGACAAAGTGCTGCCCCCCAAAGTGGAAAGACAGACAGGTGTATACAGAAGATCACAATTTACCAGAGCAGAAATCCATGGGCAGAAACCTCTGCAGGAACTAGCATAGGGTAGAAAACCTGAAAGTAGAATTAGTAAATTGCTGGAGGCTCAGTGTGGACAGGTTTGAGGGTTATAAACTCCAGAAGGGTCTAAGCTTAGGGGGTGGTCCCACATTTTTGTGAGTTTTACCTTCAGGAGCTCCACCACCTTCTCACAGTCAACGCTGGAGTAGCCATTCTGAAATATGCCTCAAGTATTCCGTTCTTAACAATGCCTGCATCAGGGGAGACTATTGTATAAGAGCCTCACGGTCTGTTGTTTTATCACAGCCTAACCCACCCAGAGGAAAGGAAATAGCCAATCCCGCCCTTTGTAACCTTGTTGTCTCACCCAAGGGAAGAAAAAAACAAAACTGAGAAGCCCTTGTGAGGATCTCAGCCCTGGGACACAAACTCACTAAAAGGCTAAGACCTATAGCCACAGGACTCCAGAATGCATTCTCTCCCCCCACACTTTACCACTATTTCAATAGGACTCCCATAAAATCACAGGGGATTCCAGCGTAAAGAACTGCATGTCTCAGATCTTATTTAAGAAGGAGTCTTTAGGGAAGGAAACTCAAAGACAACAGAGGCTACAAAAACAAGGACACCAGAGGAAATTTTAGCCTCTGATACCTACAGCTTCAGCAAACAATAAACAGCCCAATTCCTAGCCAGATAAACAAAACACACAAAAGCCCTATTTATTACATTTCCTTTTACTCAATCAAAGCTTTCAATGAAAAATTACAAGGGATACTAACAGAAACACACACACAAATGCACACACACGGAGTTTGACCAGATGGAGCAAGCGTCAGAATCAGCCTCTGATATGGCAGAGATTTTGGAATGATCAGACCTGGGATTTAAAACACCTATGCTTACTATACTAAGGGCTCTAATGGAGGAAATGGACAACAGGCAAGAACAGATGGGTATTAATAATGTCCAGGGCTTTTAGTTGTACTTAGGAGAAGGGATAAGGAAAAGTATGTCTGTTCCATCTTCCTGAAAGTGGAACACTTAACTCTAAAAAAAAAAGTTTATCCTGTTTTTCTTCATTGTTTGTTTCCTCTGAGTTCCTGTTTCTGTGTATTTATTTCTATTTTTTTAACATTAAGTCTTTAATGTTAAAGACTTTCCTCAGAGGTGTGGCGATCACTGGCTATCCACTCATATTTAAGATTGAGTACTATAAGACTGATAAGTTACATCAGGAAGAGGGGTGGGACCTGCCCCTCATTGTTAGGTTATCAGTGGGATATCACAAGGATCCAACCATTTCTTGAGAGAAGGTGTAAATTTATCAAATGTCAATTTCTAAAGGTCTTTCTCTTAGGATTGTCCATTTTTTTCAGATAGTCATCCTCAAATATCCTGCCTGTGGCTGAGTATGACTCTGTTGAAGGAGGAAGAGAGCTGAATGTCCCACTGTACAGTATTCAGACTTTCATTTAATCTCTCTGCTTTCAGCACAGCCACTTGCTCCTCTCTCCTCTCCAGGGTAATGCTATAGTTCTCCTGTCTTATGGAGCGCAAATGTGTTGGGGATAGGAGACTGTTTTCTGGTCCTTGATCATCAGACAACATAGGTCACCACTGAGACATCCATGGTCCCTGTCTACACAGTGTTGGAAAACAATTCTGTACCAATCACGGTTTCATGTATCCTACTGTCTTACGAGCAGAGGCATAGATAATCTATTCCGGATGATCTTTGCAAGGAAGCTCATATAGCAAGTAACCTTGGAAGACAGAGATAGTGTCTCTCTTTGGGATAGAGAGAAGATTTGTTTGCTTCCCAGTATAATAAAGATAATGCCAAGATGAGGGCTGGGAAGGTTTTCTTGTAGCCTTTTTAACATATTGAGGTTTCCTAAAATTGAGCATCTTCAGCTGTGATGCAAACCTACCATATTCAACATCCATTTGTGCTGTTCCATGCAGTCCCTGTGGGACTGAGAGACAAGGTGAACGAACATGTACGTGAAGATAATGCTGCCTACTGTGCTTGGAGTAATAACATCCTTAGCCTTTGTCTCAGGTGACTCGTATTTTCGGCCAGCATGAGAGGTACTGTGGCCGTTTAACTTGTAAGCTTGCAAGTAGAGTAGAATCTCAGATGCTCAATTCTGTGGGTTTCCAGGGCTACAATACCATGTATGGGGCTCAGGAATCTATGAGCCTGCCTCTGTTCTGTCTTCCTTGATACCCCATGCAGCTGTTGCAATTCTGACCTTACTGCCTCCTCAGTCTATAACTAGAAGACTGGGTTGAATCCTCCTGCTCTGGGACCCACAATCTGTCTGTTTCCCTCCCCCAGCTTGGGAATATCTCTTTTAAATATGAGAGAAATCCTTCTCTTTTCATGTTTCTTCAAGCTGCTTCTTCAACTCCCACAGATTCCCATATCCTAAAGATTTAGGTTTTGCAAAAAACATCTTCTAGTACTCTTCTGCTTCCAACCCTACCACTCAGCTATTGTGAGACAAAGAGCAATGATGTTTGAGTGTGGGACAAGAAGGGGAAATACAGGGAGTAAAAGGCTCCTGTGTATTACCATTTCAAAATGTCACCGAGTCACATTTTTTCTGTGTTTGACAAGTGTCTTCAGTTCTCATGAACACTCTCTCTCACATTACCAGAATCCAAGGCACCCACCATCCTGCCAACTTTTCCATGGGGGTTTAGTAAATCTCTAACTTTCCAAAGCCTGGAGTAGGGACAGAGCCAGGAACAGTGCTGAATGCTTTGCCACTCTCCCAGATTTCCACAGCTGCACCCTTCCTGCTGTATTCCCATCAATCTTTGTACCAAGGGATGGGACTCTGTAGAGGTCCACAGAGAGTCCAAACTTCATATATCCTGTAACAGAGTCATCAGGCCCCTTGCAGGGAGAGCAGAGTCCTCTGAGAATAAGACAAAGCTAGGAGCAGGAAGCAGGGGAAAGGCACTATGTTTTTCTGGGAAAACAAAGAATGAAATGAGGAATAGACGGTGTGGAGACTTTTAGGTTCATTTGGCAGACTGAGGAGGGGAAAGATGGGGACGGGTTTGAGCAGTGTGGGACCAGGAAGGTTAAAGAGAAAAGAATCACCAGTCTTTCCTCTGCCCCTTGGGGAGGTGGCCTTTGACCCCAATTCAGGGAGAAAAGGGCAGGAGGGAGGTCACGCTTATAATTCAGCTAGAGCTGGAAAAACAAGTATGTAAATGAGAGTTGGGAGGATGATGTTAAAAGGCTTATGTCATTTTTGTGTCCCCCGACTGGCTCTGTGACCTACTTGAAGGAATTGTCCTGAGTTACTCTCTTTGACATTAGGTTTCAAAAAATAAGTTAATGTTTTCCCGATTAGACGCCAAATTGAGACATTTAGTAAATTCACTAAATTTAGGTAGTGAAGACTTTTCTTTGGTCTATGCTTTGAGAAAAGTTATCATCTCAATATTTTGACAGTTAAAATGAACACTTAATTCATCCTGAGCCATTTAACTTGAGTTTTAATTTCCGGATTGTCCTCAGATCATCTTCCCTGAGGGACTTCTGCATGTGGGGTGATCAGATTTCACCATCTTGAGATGTACACACCTCTGACCTCTAACCCATGGACAGAGAATTGGGCTCCTTAACTGAACTTGCCTACAGAGAAATGAGAGGGCTAATACTGGTATATGATTAAGAAGGTAAAATTAAATTCTTCAGGAGTCTAATCTCAATACCTCTCTTTGACTAAAATATTTGATTACTTCTCATCTTTTTGATTGATTGTGGGAATATTTTCCACGGTTGGTTGATGTCTAGCTGGTCTTTTCTCAGTATGGGGCATAGAGAGGAAAGAAGATGTAATTATAACAGTAATTTGATTTCAGTTCTCATCACTAATATAAGGCTTCCTCGTGGTCCCCAAGCCTCTGCGTCTCCTTGTTCCCCCTCTTTACTCTCTGGGTGCTGTGTGTCCTGCTTTGTACCCAGGTCTCTGGCTCCTCTGTTATAGCATAATTCTCATGCATTTTTATGTCAACAAAATACTTCCTTTCACTCTGTCTTAAAGAATCCTGCTCCCCACTAGGAATACAGAACAGAAGAAAGGAAATAAGTGATTGGGGAAGAAAAATCCTGTTTTGCCTCTCTAGAATATCTGGATTTTGTTTATTTCCTCCTGAGTCAGATCCAGACAACCTAAGGGAGAACCACATGTGGGCAGGTGGGAGAGGTTGCAGCAGAGGCAGAAAAAGGCAGAAAAGCATCTTGCTCTTAGGGGGCTGTATGCATTTGCTGGGCTTCATGACAAAATACCACAGAGTGGGTGGTTTAAAGAACAAAAATGTATCTCTTCACAGTTCTGGAGGCTAGAAGTCCAAGATTAAGGTGTTGACGGGTTTCATTCTGAGGGCTCTCCTTGGCTTGCAGATGCCTATCTTCTCTCTCTGTCTTCACCTGCTCTTTTCTCTGCGCGTCCACATGTCTGTGTCCTAATCTCTCCTCTTATAAGGACACCAGTCATATTAGATTGGAACCCACCCAAATGACCGCATTTTCCCTTGATTACTTCTTTAAAGGCCCTCTTTCCAAATACAGTCACATTTTGAGGTGCTAGGAGTTAGGACTTCAATATATATTTTGGGGGGAATACAACTCAGCCCATAACAAGGACCTGGGGGTGGGGGAGGATGAAAAGCTGGGAAGGCCATGCAGCGTCCTTTGTTTGTTGGTTGGAGGAGGTACATTCACCTATCTGGGACCTGGGGACATTGTACAACCTTAAGTTTTATAGTCTCAGCCCTTCTATCAGTACAGTTTAAGAGCTTGGGGTTACAAATATGCTACATATGCCTTAAAAATTTACCAAAAAAGGTGGAGAGAAGTAAATATATATCCATCAGAATGACTCCCCGTTAGAAGGAAAAGGGCTGAGTTGATAGGTCAGGTAGGATGATTTGGGGTGAATTTTTTCTTACAGTACTTCAAATATCTTTTTCTCGCCTGTCTTTTAAAATAGAGGTGTTATTGGAGAGCACAATGAATTTTATATTTCGGAGGTGAGGGGAACTGACATTTCAATTGTTTTAAAATCAGCGGTTCTTTGTGCCTCTAGGACTTCTTATTTAATTCCCTTGGGAATCCCTAGCATTGGTAATTTTAAAAACTGCCTCCCTTGGTGATTCTCACGTGTAACTGGACTGGAGGAAGGACAAGTCATTCTCCCTTTGATTTTCTACCTTCATGGCAGTAGAGAGCAGCATGAAGACTTCCAGAATCTCGAATGGGAGCAAATCCCTCCATTAGAACCTCTACAGGGAAGGAGATCCATATATGCCCAGAGACAATCCATGTTTTCTTTCCTTTGTGATGCACCCAAGACCAACCTTGGACTCAGGAGACACAAATTTGGTCTTCTTCAGGTTGACTGAGCAAAAATCAGGGTGAGGATCGTTGAGATTTACAAACATAAATGTGTTTTCTGTTACTCCTATTAAATATGCAAAATGGCCCCTTTCCCACTTAGTACAGGTTTGTAGACATGTTTCTGAGTTTATTTTGCTCATCCCTTTGAGGTGGACGTTCTCTCCTATTTCACGTTTCCAGGCTGACCCCACCTTGGAGGAGAGAGGGATGAGTGTGAGTGCCCCAGACCTGCAGGGAGGGAGACAAGAGGAAGCTCCGGCAGCCCAAGCATCACCCCCATTTCTAGCCAGGGTATATGTTGTATGCCTTCCTCCAGGGATAGAACAAAAGACAGCTGGTGTCTTCATCTTTTCTCTAGAATAGGAACTTCCTTAAACGCAGAGAGTCAAATAACCTTCTCTTTGGATGCCCTGCCCGCCCCCCCACTTTTCTGGCTTTTAAAAATAATCTTACTTTGGCACTCACTTTCTCTCCTCCCTAGTGTTTTTCAAGACCAAGCTGTCCTTTAGAACTTGTTTAGTTTGAAAAGGCAGTTGTTTATACTTCTGGGAATAAATTTGCACTTTGAAATGAAAAGGCCTGGTGTGTTGATCTTGACACATCCTTGAGGATCTCCACTTAAGGCTCTGAAGAGCCCCTCCCAGAACAGCCTGGAGCAGGAAAAGGTGGGAATGGGGGCTGGGAGGGTGGAGGGCTCTGTCCAGGTGTCCATGAGGTCTTTTCTGCCTGGAGGCCCAGAGAATTGAAGAATTGGGATACCTGAGAGAGTTCGAGTGTAAAATGGTGATGACACGAATGTAACTTTGAAATTTTAAAACATTCTGTGAGAATCCAACTTCCATTTAAAAATATTTGAAATGGTCCCTTTATCTCTGAATATGAATTTTGGGATGTTTCCTAGGTAAACTTGTTGTTTATTTTGGGTTTGATGTTCTCTCCTGTTTCTGTTGTTTCTGTCTGAAATGTTCTTAGGGGTCAGGTTACCCACTTCCATTCCACTGGGGCCTGAATAGTAGTATTGCCCCCTCACAGGGATTGGTCCCGAGATTTTTCCTCTAGGTTTAAGATAGGGAAAATGCAATGAAATTGTCCTGGTGCTGCCTGTCCCCTAATCTACAAAAGTAATTAATCTATTGTTTATATGACCATTTGACAAAGCTATCATAACCCATGAGACATTTTAGTTTGGCCTAAAACCAAGCTGTTAAAAATTTAGCCATTTTTTACCCCATCTGTCAATCCAAATCCTAGGCCTTTTATAAACCCTTCCTTTACTCTATCCTATTACCTGTAGGAATCACGAAGAAAAGTTTGCATACAATACTGGTTAATTCAAAAAAGAAGTGTTTTAACAGTTTGACTTTTAGCTAGTTGGATAATGCCAAATTATCTGCACTAAGTGTCCTGTCTTAACTAATTTGCTAAAGAACGTCAGGAACAAGAAGTGGACAAGAGGAATCTTGATTTCGGAAGGACTGAGAATGGAGTTTGTTAGTGGGGGTGGTGGGAAAGATGGGGTGATGATAGAGGAGTTTGGATGATTTTCTTTCTCCATTCTCACCATTCCTATGGATTTTGGTGAAATGATGTATACTATGGGATAGAAAGCATTCCCTGTTTCCTCACTGGAGAATCACCTTAGTTCTTGGACAGAAAGGGGATCACAAGAAGTGGACCATTTATAGACCATGTTTATGTTATGGGTCTGTTTTTGAAAGACATGCACAGTATTGTAAACCTTCCCTTGCTGTTTTGGGGGGAGAATAGGGAAGAAAGGATTGAAGGAAATCTCCACTTTCTCTAGCTGGTGGGAGCTCCGGGGAGGGTGGAGGCTGGGCTGTGACATTTTGACCTCAAAAAGTCAGGACTTGTTTTTTTGTTTGTTTGTTCTTCAGATGAGGACAGTAAATGAGTAAAAACAGATCAACAAAAGTGCCTTTGGTTTTCACTGGGAGGAAATTTATTATTTCAAATGTTTTATAATGAAAAATCCAGTTTAAATCTCCTTGTATTATCTGTCCTAAAGCTCTCCTTTCCAGACTTTCCAAGTAAAGAGTACAGCTTTAATCCTTTCATCACGGGCCTTGGAAGAGAATCCTCCCTCAGGGACATCATTCCTGTGGGAAGGAGAATGAGTGACAGACAAGAGCTTCTGTACCCGCAATAAATCCCATCTGTAACATATCCAAGCCTGACCCCTGACCCTTGGACAGAGAAATGGGCTTTTCATAGAGCCCACACATAGAATAATGAAAGGGCTAATGTAAGTTCAAGATCAGTGAAAGAAAATAAAAATTTAGCTAACCTAAGTTCTTCCCACTGTCTAAAACTTAAAAAAAAAAAAGCTTTTCCTCATTTTGAAGAGTAGAACAAAGTTGACACCTTGCCTTTATGGATCACAGACAGGAGCTCTCAGATTATAAAACAGGAATTTATAATCAGAACTTAACGAGATACATTCATCTACAACATTTCTATCTTTTACTTTACCCTTAAATGGGAGCAGTAGGATTCCCCCATCCATGTAGGGATTCTAATTAGGGTGAGGTTTAATATTAGACTAGTGGTGTATGCACAGAGGAACTTCAAGGTCAAGGATCAAGTGTGCTCTAGTCCTTTACTCTGGATTTTCATAGTGAGACATTTCTTTTTCTTAAAACAACACTTATCATGGTTTATAAAATTAAAGGACTGAAACGTGCTCATCAACAACAACAACTATTACATCTGAAAAAATGGAAGGGCACAAAGAAAAACATCTCTCCAGGGACATCTTCCTGACAGCTCATCTTGGATATAAGACTGTGTTAACAGCCCCAGGTACCTACAGAGTGTAGAGCACAGTGTGGAGGGTGGAGCACAGTGTGGGGGCAGATACAGCAGTGGGAGGGATGAATTCTGTTCTTGACTCTGGGCTTGGGGAGGGGAGACCCTAGGGTTTTTCTTGTCTTTGAATAGAGGACATGGAATATCATTTCCACGGTCTAGGAAGAGTTGTGACTTAGGGAAGAAGAGGGGATATATTCTATTCTATTTCTCACTTTCCTTCTATCTTGGAAGAGTAGCAAGAATTTCAGCTTGGGTAAAAGTTCAGGAGCACACTGTGTTTCTGAAGGTGAAATTCATGTGGCACATTGGGCTGAACTCCTGTCTGGAGAACTAGTAAAAGGTTAAAAGATATCTTTTATATTATATATTATTTGTATATCCTCATAGAGGATATAGACTTATTTCTGAAGTTATTACATAAATATACAAATAATATATAATATAACAGATATCTTTTAACCTAAAAGTGCAACATATACATTCATTTATTTCTCTGTTATCTCTCTCTCTCTTTTTTTTTTCTCTCTCACAGCATGTGGGATCTTAGTTCCCTGACCAGGGGTCAAACCTGTGCCCCCTGCAGTGGAAGCACAGAGTCTTAACCACTGGACTGCCAGGGAAGTCCCATATCTTTCTAAAGTGAAATGCTTTTCTGTGGCAAAGATAAATAGTTTTATATATATATATATATATATATATATATATATATATATATATATAT
>NW_020838003.1:3605316-3631885 GCF_003676395.1 Aethalodelphis obliquidens | reverse complement strand
ATATATATATATATATATATATATATATATATATATATATATATATAAATTTATTTCTATACATAGAGAGAGAGGAGAAATGTTTTACCAATGAGCTATTTAGTAATGTCCAAGTTAATTCACCATGTAGTGCTCCTTCTAACTTCCTCGGTTTCTCTACTTCCAGATCCACAAGATACCTCATGGTTACATAGAAATCCTTTCACTACTGTTCTTCCCTCCCCATTCTCAGAATGATTCCCTAAAGTCTTCTTCTGTGATGGACCAGAGCCTGGCCTCTGACCTATGAAGAGAAAATTGAACTCCTTAATGTGATCCCTGCATACATTATTCATCGGGCAACCCTCAACCTTAAATATTCTCTGTGTAGGAGGCCCACTTACATCCCTTCTTATGTTTAGTACATTTTAAATAGTCTCTTTTCTTCATTTTAATTTGTTTTTTTATTATATAGTCAATTTTACTTCATTTTCTTTTGCAATTACTCTCTGTTTTAAATGATATAACTCTAATGGTCTCAAGACTTTTAAGACTTACAATCTTCAGGGTCTGATGAGTTTCTCTTTACTTTCCCAGTTCCCTGGGATATGCATGATGCATTTTAAGAATGGAGAAGAAGAGGAGAGAAAGTTGATGTCTGTGTTTTTTTCTCCAGTTTCAAATTCCAGAATCTATAAAAAGAGTCCAAGAAGCAAGTTCTGTGCAGAGTCACTTCTAAGAATTCCAGGATAAAAATCCAGTGAAAGAAATTTGTATGAAGAAGGGGATGAGTGAGAGGAGGGGAGGAAGGAAATTTCAAGGCAGGGAGGTAGTAGATATTCTAGTTTGGGGATGTGGTGGAGAGATGGGAGTCCCCTCCATTGTATCTTGACCTTAGGGTTGGGAAAAATGACACAATCCAGGAGGGAATGGTCCTTAGGAAGCCCAGTGACTGAGAAAAACCCTGCTGCCCACCAATGGGACAGACTGGTGTGAAGGAGATGCAGTTATTGCTGTGTGGTTAAAGCCTTTGGTGAGACTGTTGGGTGATTAACTTGTGGACTTTCCAAAGGCATCTGTCAGCTGAAATAGTTATTGTAAGGAGTGCTCGAAGAGGCTTCAGAGAACACTTTAGTAGACATGAGTGCGTGCAGGACCCAGGTCTTGGCTTCTAAATATCATTCTCCACTGAAAGAATCCAGGGCTCCTTTGAGAAGTAGCTAACTCCGGGTCTGGAGCAGGAAAAGTGCAATGTAAACTTGGAAAATTTCTTGTGCCAAAATGCAAAGAAGTGTTCAAAAGAGGGGGGCTTGTGCAAAGGACATAGGAGGCAGCTTGAAGGGGCTTCCACTAGCCAAATCTGGGACAATTCAAGCATCGTAAGGACTTTTGACAGTAATGGAGTATAACCCAAAGAATAAAACAAAAATTCTTGAGTCCATGCCGATATAAGTCAATAAATAAGTAAATAAAGTGGGGAGAAGAAAATGCTCTTCCTTACAGTAGAATTCTAATGAATAAAGTCAAAAAGACTGATGGAGTTAGAAAATCACTTTTTGGCAGCCACTACAATAATAATTTTTTCAGGCAAAAATCACCAATGATTCCTAAAAGCAGAGAGTGAACGTTGGATGAAAAACAAAATATTTACAGAGTTTCAAAGTATCTCCTCACGATATACTTATTATTTTCAAAGAAAATAATTGTGTCTTCACAGTGGAGAAACCTGACAGGAATCATCGTAACCATGTGATCAAAGTTAACCTCATTAGCAATGGGACACATGGACATCTGGTGCCTCGTGAGGACATAAAAACATGTATATGAAATTCCTGACAAAAATGCGTAACCTGAATCTAATCATGAGGGAAATCAGACAAATCCAAATTAAGGAACAGCTACAAAATAACTAGCTTGAACTCTTCAAACTATCAAAGTTATGAAAGACAAAAGAGAATGAACTGTTCTAGATTAAAGAAGACCAAAGAGACGTAACGACCAACTGTAACTGGGGACCCTGGATTTACTCCTGGACCATTTAAAGCATATTAGTGGGATAATTGGCAAACTTTGCTCAAGATCTGTTTATAATCAGATAACGATATTGGTATTAGTAATGGTAATGGTATTGCATCAATGTTAATTTCTTGATTCGGGTAATTGCACTAAGATTATGTGTGAGAATGTCCTTATTTTTAGGAAATACAACTGAGGTATTTAAAGGTATAGGGACGAGAGGCTAAATGACTTTCCATGATTTACGAGACCTAATTTTCCTTTCTCTTCTTGTAGCTTAAACTTACATGTCCTAGTTGGGGTGAGAGAATAGTTTGTGTGTTAGCATCCTCCAAAGTGTCCCATGCTTCATACTGTGAAGGTGCTTTGCAGTATGATTACTTATAATAATCCACTATTAAATGCTTAACGGTAGACATCCCTTTTTGGTCATGAAATGACATAGTACACAGCATTTGTGTTGAAAGCAGAAAGGATCTTATGTTTCCAACAATGATTTAATAATTGGAACTGGTTGCTAGAGGGGAAATATGAAATTTCCTTTTCCAGAAGTTATTTTTGCTTTCTTATCATGTTTTAAATAAATTGTATTACATTTTCTCTGAAAAAAAAAAATAAAAATAAAGGTATAGGGATATCCCATCTAAACCTTACTTTGTAAGTGTTTCAGCAGATAAATTTATATCAATGGATACAAGAAAATGACAAAGCAAATGTGATAAAATGATAGCATTCAAGGAATCTTGGTGTTGTACGTGGGAAGTCTTTGTATTATTTTACAAACTTCCCTCGAAGTCTGAAATTATTTTAAAATTAAGTTACCCTATAAAGGTCTTAGAGAGGCAGTTTTAAGAGTGTCAGCTCTGAAGCCATACATAATGCAGTTTTATAGGATGTTGGGCTAGAGATTCCAAGGATAAAAGGAGACAAATTTAGGCTTTAAAGACAGGGTTTCCTGCCTCTGGGGAAGATTATATTGCTTTTATAATAAAAAACCAAATGATTAAAAAAATAGGACAAAATGTACTCTTCAAGTTTAAAAACAACAAAAATATCAGGTTTAACAATGTGAATTGTGGATGAAAATGATTTAAAAATGTAAAAACAATTTGAAGTCGTATATTTGTTACAAATGAGCTCTAACTAATCATAATGTTCAGAGGCACCCATCACCTTACTGTCATTAGTATGGTGCCTGGAGTCTGTCAAGTCAGACAGAGATGAGAAAGATGCGGAATTCAATCAGAGGCTATTTAAATATCTATAAGATTTGCGGTGGGAGCCCACGACAAAATATAAAAGTGTTCAGAATGAAACCAGGCAGTAAATGGATTAGTTAAATCTAATCAAGTGCTGAAACAATCTTGCTGGGGATTTGCAGACTCAAGTCATACTGAAGAAATAGAAAATGTGTTACTTGTTCAGGGGGCCATGAAGCTGACCTATTTGGAGGCATTGGCTTGGAATCCCTCTCGACAGAGAGGCTCCATGAAAGGGTTCCCCTTGTTCACCAGTGGCTTGGAAAGTCAGTCCTGGCCAAAGCCTTTGGCCTAAAAGCAACCTCACTACACCAAGACAGTCACTGAAATTCGCTTGAGATGACAAACTCTATTTCCTTAGTGTGTGTACAAAATTCATTTCACCCAAGGGAAGCATAGAGTAATCTTAGAGATAATGACTTAATTCAAAATCATAATATTAGTATTTTTTCTGTTAATTAAGCGCTAGAATAGGTGCAAGAAAATTGAATATATTGTAAACACATCAGCCTTGTGATTCTCATTTAAAAAATGTAATTCGGTAGCTAATTTAGACATGATTTTCAAGTTAAATGCATAAAATATTTTACTAAGTTTGTAAATATTACTATTTAAGAGAGCTTAGAATTCACTATATTTTAAATTTCTTATATTGAATTTAGTTGAATTTTTAAGTGCTTGGGAAGGTTTTCCTTATGGTGGCATACAAAAGGTGCTTTTAAAATATGTGGTCATATAAAATATGTAAATGTAGTAAAAAATGTTTAAAAGATCTTACGTTTATAACAGAAACCAAACAAACTGAGCCAATCAAAGATTAATCAACTATTTGATTTGACTCCTTGGGAGTAATTGTTGAAATTATTTTATTTTTTAATTTATTTTTTCTAGTTTTATCGAGATATAATTGACCTATAACATTATATTAGTTTAAGGTCTACTACGTAATGATTTGATACATGTATGTATTGCAAAACAGTCACCACAACCTGTTTAGTTAGCATCCATCAACTCACGTAGCTACATTTTTTTTTCTTGTAATGAGAACGTTTAAGATCTATTTTCTTGGCAACTTTCGAATATACAATATTGTTGGCTATAGTCACTCATGCTGTTCATTACATCCCCAGACTTTATTTATCGTGTAAGTGGGAGTTTATACCTTTTGACCACCTTCCCCCATTTGCCCACCCTTCACCCCTGCCTCTGACAGCTACCAATCCGTTCTCTGTTTCTATGAGTTCAGGTTTTTTAGATTCCACATGTAAATGAGATCATAGCGTATTTGTCTTTTTTTGACTTATTTCCCTGAGCATAATATCCTTAAGATCCATCCATTTATAAATGGAATAAAACTTATAAATTGAAATTAAAAGCTTAAGGAAAACTATGTTTTTGATTTGGCTACTTTAAGAAACTGAATGATAATTAGGAAAAAAAAAACACCCTGAATTGTTGAAGTAGCAACTCAGAAAACCCACATTGATACCTACAGTAAATCTCATATAGATATATTTGAGGAAATTTATCTCTTAAAGGGAAATTATAAATAAAACATTAACAATAGTGAACTAAAATGCCCACCAGGATATTTAAAGATGTATAGTGTATACCAGATGTTCAAATGAAATTTGTTATTGTTGAAATAAGCTATACAACACATGGAAAATGTACATAAATACCTCTTTGGTTCTCCAAACCTAGATTTTATCCCTAAGTAGTCTTGTCGTTTAAATTACGGAAGGAATAAATAAGATTAGAAAGCAGACATGATATGCATCATTGTCATTCAGAAATGTGGGATTCTGGCATAGATAAGCTATATGGAAATCAAGAAAATGGATGCCAGGTAAGTCCAAAGTCCTACATCAAATTAATATGGAACATCTGGGGAAAAATTATTTTTTGGCGATAAGGTCACTACTTTTATACAAAGTAACAAAATATAGCCTTAAGGTGAAACTTATTTACTAGTGAGCGTGCAGTTCATTTATTTATTTATTTGGCCGTGTGGCTTTCGGGATCTCAGTTTCTCGACCAGGCCACAGCAGCGAAAGCCCGGAAACCTAACCGCTAGGCCATCAGGGAATTCCTGAGCATAGGCTTTAAAAAGGAAAACAAAAAAGGATTAGAATCGAAGGATTTTAACAACTCTTGCATCAGGCTAAATCTAAAATCAGGACAGAAGTAAATTCCTTTAAAAAGAATGCAAAATAGATGAGTGTATTAGTTATGAGGTGGATTAAGTTTATGTAAAGGAGACCCCGAATTCCAGTGGATTAAACCATTTATGTTATTTGTGATTGATATACAGTCCCAAGGGAGGGGGACCAGGGCTGCTACGGTATCTATGCTTTGTTAAGTTCTCCAGAGACCCAGGCTCCTTCTATCTGTTGCTTCTCTATCTCTGGATATTGCTCTCATCCACACAGTCCAAGTTATCTTGCCACCAAATCTGCATTCTAAGCCACAGGTCAGAGGAGGGCAAAAAAAAAGATTCCTTTAAGGACACAATCTAGAAGCGGTGCGGTGCACCTTACTTACGCTCACATCCCATTGGCCAGAACTCAGTGACATGGTGCCGCCAAACTGAACGAGAGGCTGGGAAATGTCACCTTTATTCTAGTGGCCACCTGAGCCCAGCTAAAATTCTACTGCAATGGAAGAAGGGAGGAATGGCTATTGAGGAGCAATTAGCCATGACTGTGATAGTGAGCAACCTGAGATTGAAAGAGGAAGAAAAACCACACCTGAAGAGAAGTCCCTTGTACCTTCCCATCAGCACCAACTGGACTTTGATGTCCATGTTGTCACATTTCCCAGATAGTGCCTCCGATTGGGGGTGGGGATGAAAAGGGGATTTCTGAGGAATTTTTGATCAGGCACAGGCTCTTAAAGACAGATTTGGGGACTTCCCTGGTGGCGCAGTGGTTAAGAATCCACCTGCCAATGCAGGGGACACGGGTTCGAGCCCTGGTCCGGGAAGATTCCACACATCGCAGAGCAACTAAGCCCGTGCGCCACAACTACCGAGCCTGCGCTCTAGAGCCCACAAGTCACAACTACTGAGCCCACGTGCCTAGAGCCTGTGCTCCGCAACAAGAGAAGCCACCGCAGTGAGAACCCCGTGCACCCAAACGAAGAGTTGCGGTAGCCCCCGCTCACCACAAACTAGAGAAAGCCCGTGCACAGCAAAGAAGACCCAACTCAGCCTAAAGTAAACAAATTAAAAAAAAAAAAAGACAGATTTGGCTTGTGATTTGACTAACCAGTTACCTATTATGAGGGTTATTTCTGGAAATACAGAACTATTTCTGTCTAGAGGAAGGTCTGACTTCTTAAGGGAAAAAGCGCTACAACCACAGCCTGCGTAAGGGACTAAGATAGGGTCTGACATCATGCTGTCAGATATGAGTGTTGTTCCGAGGAGGAGAGGAGAGGAAGAAGTACTGGATGATGATTTATTTGCTTAGAACCTTCTGAAGGAGACTGATAGGGAATAAGAATGTCTCAGCATAAAAGAGCCATTCCTCTGAGATCGAGGGAGGAGGATTGTTTGGAATAGTAAAAACAGCAAACATTTAATGTGTTTTAGGAACCGTTTAGAGGCCTTGCTTGAATTCACTTCATTTTTGCAATGACTATGAATTAGGTACCATTATTATTTGCATTTTGTAGATGGAATAAATGGGGCACCAAGTTATTAATCAATTTACTCAAGGACACGCACATGCTTGAAACTGGAATTTGAACCTAAGCACTTTGCCTCCAGTATCTGTGCATGTAACTGCTTTACTGCACTACTCAGCAAACGTTTTTAAAGAAGGGAAATGACCTCATGTTTATCCCAGACAAGCCCGTGCATAGTTCAATGCTGGGAAATATGGTTGCTGCACTGAAAGCCTAGGCTAGAAGAAAAACTGGATTGTGAGTTAACTGGGAGAGTGCAAGAGTGAAGGAGTTTAGGAAGAAACAATTAAACATTCAAGGTTATAAACTGTCTGCCCTGCAGCAAGGAGCATTGAACCAGAGTTCAGAGACCTGGGCAGCATACCTGGATATTCCAGTCATTTTCTATTTCATTAATTCCAGCAGCGTACTTAGCCAAGTGTTAGAAAATTTTAGTTTTGCAACTTTTCTGTGCCTCAGTCTTTGCATCCGTAAAATGGAAATACCTCTTCTCCCCACAGGCGTATTGTAATAGAAATAAATGCTGGAAAGTCTTTGGAGATTTTAATCATAGCATTTAAAGCAGTTACTCTAAGTAGTCACATTAGTTTGGTAAAAAAACAATTACCCAAACAAGCACACTCGTGTCTGATAAATTCCAGAGGTCCTGGCAAAAGCATGGGACAATGAAGAGGAGATGGGTGGAGAACTATAGAAAGGTATACTTCTAAACACAGGGCCAGCTAAGTTGTTTAGTGATGGGTGGAGAAGGCTCAGACTGTGAGCGCTGGCTTCAAACTTTCCAAGCATATAATCACGGTGGTTGATAATTTACTGGCCTTCATACGTAAGAGGGCAAACATGAAGACATCACTACTCCTTCCCAGGAGGACTCTGAGCGTGATAGTGCCAAGTTCTCCAGATTTCTTGATTTCTGTTGGCACAGAAACATTTGGAAGGTACTTGGTGTGGGGTTGAGGCAGTCGTCCATGATTTAGAAGAGTTTTCCTCTGTGCATAGGTATTTAACTATGTATGGAAGGTTAGCAGGGATCATTCAGCTTGACCTTGATTTCTAGTCCCTCCCATCAGCCAAGTGACCTTGAATAAATGACTCATCCTCTCTAAGCTTCAGTTTCCCTGACTGTAAAATGAAAATAAGAGACCCTACCTCTTAAGATTGGTGGGAGGGTTACAGGAGCATGTAAAGTGCTTAGCACTGCGATGGAGTCATACTAAATGCTAAAATCATGTTAGCTGTTATTTTAAATATTATCATTCTTAGGAGACCAAGGGCCAATTCAAGTGGCACTAGATTTTAGCCAACTCTACTATCACTTTGGAATAAGACTAACCTACGTGTGAAGAGTACGGCCCAGGATTTTTGGATGCCTCCCGCTCACTCAGCAAGGGGCTACAAGGAGCTTGTGGTAATACCAGCTACCCATGTGTCTTCCATGAGCATTTGCAAAAGTACGATAAATTACCCAAACTCTGGCAAAGTCTCTGTACCTACTGCAAGACCTAGGGATAGGAAGGTGAGTTAGCCAAAGAAATCTATAACAATTTTGACGTTCCTGGCACATGTTGGAGCAATAGAGTATCTTGATCCTTCTGAGAACATTTTGCAAGTGTTCTGCTATAATTATATGTAAATCTGAGACTTGGTACCAGCATATTTCCGTTCAGCAAATGTGTCTAAATAAATCGATCCACCTTGTCTAAGACAGAATGGGTATCTCCAACCATTAGTATTTTCCTGCCACTGGGCTGACTTTTTTCTAGCCTGGTGTAATTCCAGGCAGCAAGCCATTGTCCCAAATGCATTTCTAATTGATTTTCTGCCTAACAACTGACAACTTAACTTTTCGGAAGGAGGTCTGAGCTCAGGCCTCCTTTTTAATGCTGCGGAATGTAAAATGATCCTGACGGATGGTTCTGAAGAACAACTGGCTTTTGTGATGGAAAAGGAAGTGTAGGACTTGGTTCCCAAACACACACCGACTTCTTCCATATGGACTACATTACTGTAAATTAGAGAAGGATGGGGGCGAGGAAGAGGATGGTTGCTTTTATGGGAAAGGTCAGGATTTAATTCTATTATTATCTTCTTCCTTATAATTTAAAGAATTCTGCTCCCACTTGAATTCACTGATTTATGAAAGAGCTCGGTGAGGGTTGTTGCGTAATCTACTCGATTCCTTATGTAACTTTGCAAAAGGCGTTTAAAATCCCGTTTTGAAACCTGATTCTAACCAGGTATCAAGTCACAAATTACTTAGTGGTTAGTTTCGGTGCTTAATGATACAACTTGTATTTTGTTTGAAATAGATTTGAGTCTAGAGATTTCATTCTAATTAAACAGCCTACTATTGACTCCTGAGGATTTTTCCAAGGAGCAGTTGCATTTGATATTTGCATCTGAGTCATTCCTGAAGGATGGAAACTTCTTGGACAAACCTCCAAGTCAATCAATAGGATTATAAGGGTATTAATCCCAAATATCAAATCCCCAGCTGTTGGTAGAGATGTATGAGCTATGCTTCTAAACGATCACAGTTGAGTGACACTTGAGTTTAACGCTCCTTTTAAGTGGCAGCTGGAATTCCAAGTGGCTTAACTATTTATAAGTTCACAGGAGTCTGGGTTCTCCTTAGGTGGCCAACCTAGGAGAATCTAATGGCAAACTCATATGAATTGGTACCAATGGATATACATACCAAAATCCAAGGTTCCATTTCCATGCCTTTGTTCATGCTGCTTCTCAGTCTGGACAGTTTTCCCGCATTCTCTTCCCATATCTAAATCCTTCCAAATCCACTTCATAATCTACTGTGAAGTCCTGGTTACTTTGACCTCATGACCTTTTCTATTTTTCACCTCCTAACGCATTTCTGGTCTGCACCATTCAACTCAGTTTATAATTATATTATGTTTCATGTGTTTCTCTTCTTAATATTTGTACATTGGCTCTTCCTCTCTCAACTACAGTTTCTTGAAGGTAGGGATATTATTTCATACCATCCTTCTCTCCTTGAGTGTCCAGCTCAGTGCCAAACATCCACAAATCAACTAAACATTTATATACAATTTAAGGCATAACTATTGGGCCTTCCCTGGCTGTCTAGTGGTTAGGACTCCATGCTTCCACTGCAGAGGGCACAGGTCCCATCCCAGGTCGGGGAACTAAGATCCCGCATACCTTGCAGTGCAGCCAAAAAAACAAACAAAAAACCCCAACAAAACCCCCACCACCACCACTAAAAAACCCCCACAAAAAACCCCCAAACCCATAACTATTGAAAGCCTTTGAAAAATGTAAAAAACTTGAGAGTTTTACATTTTAAGCCATTATCAATTGATACCTTAATTGGAAATCAACACTTTTGCTGGGAAATTAACACTTCTCCATAGATAGGGCTATGGAGAAGGACAGAATGGATTATTTCACTTAGTTCATATTGTTGCCTCCATTTTCTCAAATCTTTTATAGCAGACATAGTAGATCAATCAGAGAAAGCACCTCAGTAGATATTTCAACAGAGAGAATTTAACATAAGAAAATGGTTAAATAACTGTTGGAAAGTGGAAAAGCAAAAAGGGGACACTAGGGTATCACAGAGATGATAATGGCAGGAAGCACTCCCACCCACAGCCCTGGGTGAAACAAAGGAAGAGATTATGGTGATGAGAACCTAGAAACTGGGAGGAGAGGTCCCATGGAACTGCTGAGGGGGGACAAGGTGAGATGGTTCTGAGGAAGCCAATAAAAGACACTGGACCTCCCTCCCACCCCTGTTCCTCATGCCACCCATCTAGGTCAACACAGAGCACTGAGCTTAGCTCCCTGTGCTATACAGCACGCTCCCACTAGCTAGCTATTGTACACATTGTAGTGTGTCCAAGAGGGAGGGGATATAGGTATCCATAGAGTCGACTCACTTCGTTGTACAGCAGAAACTAATACAACATTGTAAAGCAATTATACACCAAAAAAAAAAAAAAAAAAAGATGCTGGAGCCTGGGACCAACTGCCTTGCGGGGGCAAAAGGCCATTGCTAGGGCACTGACCAATAGCAAGCAAACCGGGGAGGAACAAGATTGGCCCCTGTTCCCTAGACTTCCAGCCTCCCTCTAGTGCCTCCTGTTGGTAAGAACCTATAGGAACAGCAAGCAAAGGAAGAAAATTGTTTTCAGAATTCCGGCCACAGTAGTGGAGCAGAGAGCAAAATGAATTTGGAGTTGAGAGTTAATAGCTTTATAACTGGCACAAATAGTAATAATACTTATTCCCTTCCTACCTTATGGGAGGTTGAGGAGGATGATAAAGAGAACAGAAACATGCCGGAAGCACAGGCAGGAGAGAGACAGGCTCTTCAGTGTTTGCCAGGACTGAAAAGTGAGGAGTGAGGGCGGCAGTCACATGGTCCTTCGCTGAGGGCCCAGCCTGGCCACACCAGTCTTCACAGGGAGCTCTGAGCTCCTTTCTTTCTATTAGTCTGATGAAAATGGCCTTCTTTGGCTAATTTTGGGGGCTCTCATTGGCTTTAAAGAGTACATGCTCTGTCATCTCATCAACCTCCACGTTTGTGGGGCCTCCCCCATCTTCCCTGGAGAGAATGTGGTGGAAATGCAAAGGTGACACTTTTGGCATCTTCTACTAATCTGGAGGATCTCTGGCTGATTAAATCAAACGTTAGCGTTCCCTGAAATTCAGCTCTTAAAGAGCCCTATTAATAGCCACTCAGGATTGATTCCAACAGGGAAACACACTCAGAGAAGTGTGATTATTCCTTCATTATGATTTGCCTACCTCGTATAAAGCTGGCACCTTTATTAGAGGAAGGAGCTCATTTTACGTTAAGTCCACAGTAAAGAAAACATCTATCGTGAATATATAAATAAGATCAAACACGCTACAAGAGTCTCTGGGTGGGAATTCTCCAAATAATGAGGAGTCAGGATCTGCGATACCGTTACCAGGTCTGGCACATAGTGGGCTCTAAAATTAATCCACTTTCATGGATGAATTGCGTCTGTGCTGATTCCACTGCTGCCACTGCGGGCCTTTTCCAGTCAATGAGCTGTAATTTCTGAAGGCATCTTCATGGAAATTCCTTCATAGTGGAAGTGGACTCCTCCATTGTGAAAAACCAATCTGAATTTCTCTGTTTCCTGGGGCTGAAATCTTAGTGTAATGGCCTTACCTTCAAGTGAATGGTTGCTGTGTATAAAGCGCTGTTTTAAATTCACAACCTAATTTAATTTAATTTAATTCTCACAACCTCAAGAGAAAATGTTTTTATTAACCTCCATTCTGCAGCTAAGGAAACTTAAGCAGAGAAAGATTAAGGAACATTTCCAAGGTCAGGCAGCCGGTGGGTGGCAGAGACAGGATTCAAACCCAGTAGGATGGCCTGAGAGCCCACAGTCTTCCACATTGTGCCCCATGCCACACTGCTTCCTGGGGCCATCAAATTCCTGTTGTTGGTAAGGAGGGAGCTATACCAACAGACAGCAGTTAGACAGGCAAAATTTACCCTTTACTCCTGGAGGAATGTCCAATGTGTTCACATTTCAGAACACACTGGTACTCTCCAAGGTTCTTCTCATCTCCAAGGAGGAAGGGGCAGGAGAGGAGAGATGGAACAATCGAGCACCTACTATGAAGCAAGTCTGTATTCAGCATTTTCACATATCCTACAGGTCAGCTATTATTAGACCCACCCATTTTTCAGATAATAGACTTGGAGATGCAAAGGCAGTAAGTAACTTGGCCGAATCACTGAACCAGTAAGTGACAGAGCTGTTATTTGAATCCATAGATCTTGAACACTCATGTTCTAGCCACTCTTAACACTTTGAGTTTCTTTCAAGAATTATTTAAACCTTCAACAACACCCATACTTCAGGTAATTAAGGTCTTAGAGAATAAGCAAGAGAAAGATGCTTTGCTTCTATTCAGTTTTTAATTTTGCTTTTTATTCATGACATGCGTTATAACTACCACCCATATCAATCTATGGCCTGAGCCCCCATTTCTCCTCCTTGATATGCTTCTTCTAATTGGAATCCACAGAGGTCATTCTTTTGCTGTACCTATTAACTTCTGTTTCATTTACAACATTGCTCTATTAGACTTGTGGAGATTATTAACTTGGATTTTCAAATCAGATTTCCTGCAACTCTGCTCAAGGCAACCTTATTTTCCCAGTAGAAGAATCATGTATTTTCAGTGAGTGGTCATAAATATTGAAGAGTTAGTTCCTAGCTAACTTAAAAGAATAAAAGATGGAACATCCTTCAAATTTCCTTCTGATCTAATTTTGGTTGAGTAAGCTGTTTGCAAAGGTCACATATGAAAACAATGTCATAAAGAGCTCTAAGGGGTGTATTTACAGGTTTGGCGTGTGTGTGTGTGTGTGTGTGTGTGTGTGTGTGTGTGTGTGTGTGTTTGAATGTGTTCCTACATTTGTAAAAGAAAGGATAAATTACAAAATGAGAGCATTAAAATGACCTGAGAGAATAAAATGCCCAATTCTTTCTTCGTGGTACTATATGGAAATTGTTGATTACCCCACCAATCACCTGCGCCTCTGGAAGCTCCTGAGGGTTTCTGAATTACCAAAGAAGGAATAAAGTTTCTCTCCATTTTTTTTTTTTCCACTTGGTTTTATGGTCAGCTATGTTTTCTTATGTTTACAAGCCCTGCAAGTTAGAGATGATAGAAATTTTATAGATTCAGTAATATTATTAAGAATATTTTAAAACCTAGATGACTTTTTTTTGAATTAAATGAAGTTTATTAAACCATGATTGAGATAGTGTCATCTATCTTAAATTTTAATATTCTAATCTATATGTCTTTACCGTATTGCTATGGAACAGTTGTTATTAATGCCAATTTAAGTGTTTCTCCTAGTTCTCTTTTTCCCGTTCCACTGCTACCTACCTGGTGCAAACACTTCTCTGTGTGTGTATGTGTGTGTGTGTGTGTTTGTGTTTTAATTGAAAACAAGCTGCTTGCTGGCACATACAGTTTCTTTGCTGGAATTAGAAAAAGGCACCCACTCTGGGTGGACAGTTTAGAAACAGTTGCTTTCCTTCACTCCTTCTCTCAACTGGGTCCGTTTCTGTTATACCTGTGCAACTATATACATTTGATTATAAATTGTGACGTATTTATAAGCCTTTAAAATTTAAGCCTGAATTAGTAAATGACCTCATTATTGGTCTCCTTGCCTTCAGCCTTTTGACTTTCCAATTTGTTTCACGTCTGCTTCATTAACCTTCATCTTCAAACAGCTTTTGCCATCGCATCTCCTTATGCAATGCCTTCAGTGTCCCCTTACGCCTCACCCGATGCTCAGAACCCTCCAGAATCTGGCTCTGCGACCTCCTTTTGTAGCCTTAACTCTCACTCCTCCTCAGTGTGGACCCTACCCTCTTGTCAGACTGGTTTAGTTAGCATTTACCGAGCATGTCTTGTCATACCTACCCCTAAGTTGCCATTCCTCTCATCTGGAACCTTCCCCTCCATTTCATATGTCTAGCTAATTTAAAGAATAAATTATGGGGTCATCCTTCAAACTGAAGCAGTACCATGCATTCTGTCACCAAGTTTTTATCAATGTACAAAATTAATTTTCATTACAACTAAGTATACGTGTGATTTCCACAGCATGAAATATTCTGCTGAAGCACAGTACCTTCCTAAGTCAATATCAAAGAAAGAGGACAGATTTAGCAGAATGTTCAAGAACTTTCCTTCCTGAGAACACGGTCAAGATAGTAAACAAGTCTTTTGGAGGCATACCATGCTGAGGGGTGAATGAGGAATAAGGGGATAATTGTAGAAGAACTTTTTAATTTAGTAAAACTTGCTTTAAATAGAAAATGGTGTTAACATTTTAAGACCTTCAAGGATGTTGGTGAAAAATGCCAGCATTAGAAAGGGAACCATGAAGACAAAAGAAGTTCACTACTTCTCATCTGTCTCAGACATTTGCATCCTTAAAGAACCAGATGAAAGTTTGCCTTGATTTCTTTTGCCCATGACAATGTGTCCCTCTCCTAAGCACGAATATCATGGATCTTCTGCATAACTCTGGAGTGAATGATGTCAGCGCTCTGCCCACACCCGTTCACCTAGCCCAGAAGTCACCTCTCTTATGCACTGATGGCCTCCTGCATCTCTCTGCCTGATGGTATCCTCTCACCTGGGTGCATCTCTGGTCCATGTGCAGCGTAGGTCAGAGTGTTGGGAAATTAACATCCCAGGAGCTACCCTCAAAAAGCGGGGGATAGGAATTGACAAATGCTGCATTTGCTCACCCTGCGGTGGGATACTCTTCAAACGTGTCCCACGTGGTCTCTCAGAAGGTCTCCAGTAGCACTGAACCTGTTACTCACAGTGGTCACGTGCTCAATCGCACACTCTACTGGCTTTCCTTCCTCATCTTGCTGCCCCGCTTCCTCCCAGCCCTTCCTGGAACCATCTTCTAAATACTAAGTCGTTTGCACCCAGATTCTTGTTCCCAATACCTTCATTAGTATTATGCCTCATTTCCTTCCTCTTGCCTCCTTACATGTTTTGTGCTCTTGAGGATGAATCCACTCCCAGCCACAACACACACACTTCATATAGCATCGTGGTCACAGTAGCTAATGAGGATGTCTTTGTTGATCAAATCAACCCTGGAACGAAGAAGGCCCTGGTGGATTTTTCTGGGAATTGATTCCAGTGGAATTTTGAATATAAGGGAATGTTATTTCTAAAGTACAGGATTTCTTCTCATACTACTTTCTAAGAAAGGTTTTTAGATATCAAATGATTTGATAGATTCCTTTTTTCATACTTGACTGCATCGTCCACAGCTTGTTATCCGTATCAGTCAGATTCAAGTGTTGTTATTAATTCTCTTGCTGTTTATGCATTTCATCCTGCCTCCTGCCTCAGGCAGAAGTTGACAGAATTAGTGGGACCAAAGCATGGCGGGGACTCCAGGTGTCCTCAGCTCTGTGCGCTACCAGCTGGCTGACATCCTGGCAGGCCCTCGGGCAGGGGACCAGCATGCCCCCTCTTCTAGAGCAACATTATGCACAATACAATTTCCTGGCAGCATCTAGAAAAACTGATTAGAAACCCACCCAAAGCAGGTATTTTTCCACTGCATTTCAAGTCCATCTCTTTTGTCAGGGCAGAGATTTGACTAGAAGAGCGGCAGGGAGGACAGTCGCTTAATTGCCATTTTAGAATGCAGATGTGCACAGTGTTGAGGAAGAGAAAGGGCTGCCTTGGGGCTATTTTCAGTTTGTTCTCTTATGACTATTAGATCTTAGGCCAATTTTTAAATTAGCATTTATTTACATTGTGTTCTTGTCACGGGAACCCTGGTTAAGGTGTGAAATACATAGGATTCTGTTATTACTCCTTGGTTGAGGCAATGCCTGTAAGTCCTAACCAGTCTCCCTGAGGCAATCCAATAGTGAATGTTTACTTTCAAACCTTGCATTAGTTTCGTCTTGCGTACATTACAGTGTCGTGTGGCCATCTACCATCTGCAGCGCGCTGACTGATCGGAGTTCTCAAACGTGATGTTGTACAAAGAACAGTGCTCACCTGAATGTGGATTTTCCTTTTCTCTCCCCTCCACTCCCCTCCTTCATCTTGCCTTCCTCTCCCCCTCCTTTTTATTTTTATCTTTATTTTTTAGCTTCTTTAAGGATCAGCTCATTTTACAGGAGGATGGGCATCTTACTCCTAGGAATAAAACTCGAAATGTTTCGCATTATTTTTGATTAGATTCTTTCAAATAACCAGCACAATGATACTTGCACATAGTGGGCTCTCAACAAATACCTGTTGAATAAATTAATCACACGAAGAATGGATCTTGGCAACCGAAGGTAAGATAAATACCTGCATGTGCATAACTGTGCCTTCCATGCCTGCATATCTCCTGAAAGCCATCGCTACCATTGCATTTACCAGCAGAAATTGTGAAGGTTACATCTGAATTTAGAAATCTGAGATGTCCCATCTGAGTTTATGATCAGATATGAAGGAGCTAGAGCAACTGTTTGCTTTCAGAGATGCCCTAAGGAAAAAAGAAACTATGCCTTAAATAGAAGTCAAGAAAGCTGTGTTCTAGTTCTGGTTCTGTCACTAAAAATCTATGATTGCTTTTGCTTCAGGGACCTTATTTGTAAAATGAGGAGATTAGCATCAATTAGCTGTACTGTCTTCCATCAACGAATCAATGACTTTATGACCTTCTGTAAAGAACAAGAAGAGACAGGCTTTAAAAATTCGTCTTCATTAAAATGTACAGTCTTCTGAAAATGAGAAGGAAGTTATTAACACACAGTAACCAGGGATAGTTCTCAGTTGTTCTTCCACTTGACAAATGGGTCTTTCTAGTTACCTTCACTGAAAGAATGTGGTTCCTCCCCTTGCAATGTTTGCTAATTGTATTGAAAAGCTGGAAAGGAGAAAAGAACGGAAATTCTGTTTCCTGAAATATTTCTTAAGGGGAAAGAGGAAATTAACTGGTTCTGACGTTTTGTTGTCAGGAAAACATTTACTTCATCACACAGTCTGATAACTCTATTTCTTTTTCAGCTCCATAGTTCTGCTTCAGATACTCAAATGGAATTTCCAGATGGTTGCCTTCTCTAAGGTATGATGCTTCTTTCCATAAGCAATCTTTACCCTCCTTCCCTCCCACATGCAATATGTTTCCTGCATACTTGGCCCTTAAATTGTTTTCTTTTATGTTTTAAAAATAATAGCTGATGGTTTTGATGTGTTCTTTAACTAATACTTGACACCTGGGAGGGGTGTTTTGTTTCTATATCCCAAGTGATGCCACAGTCTCAGTAGAAATCTGCTTTAGAGGTTGATAGAGAATTCTTCCATCAGTCAATGTTAGGTCAGTGGCAAGTGATAAATCCATCATACTTGTCCTTCACTTTGATTTAGTTAAGACTCCACAGCATCATTTGGTCCCTCTTGTATAACCTGGGATGGAGGGAACAGAGACAACTGTGGCTTCAGCTGGAAGCTGGGCACATTTCATTGTGCTGACTGATGCTGCCTACAGCTCCGAAGCCAGCATATACCATCTTTTTTTTTTAAAGGTTTAAGGGGGTGGGGTTGATGGCGGACTCTGGGAAGGCTCATGCCAAGGAGTACTTCCCAGAACTTCTGCTGCAAGTGTCCTTGTCCCCGCAGTAAGCCCAAGCCACGCCCCCCCCCCCCCCCCCGCAGGAGACCTTCCAACACTAGTAGCTCCGATGGGGAGTTTAACAGTGCTATTGATCCACATCAGAGAGAAAAGTTCTTCAAGGTTGTTGGTCCCTGTCTCTCCCATGGGCTGCCCTCACCTCAGCTCTTACCCTTCCAAGTCAAGCTCTTTGTGCCCTAATCTGAGGGAATAGCAACATCTTGGAAATCTTCCCAACAAGTCCTCTGAGTAAGGCCGTGTGGCTGACAGGGTCTCTGTGCTCCAGCCTGGAGACAGGCCTGTGCCTGTGAGGTGGGAGAGCCAAATTCAGGACATTCGTCCACCAGAGACCTCCCGGCTCCTCATAATATCAAATGGCGAAAAGTCTCCCAGAGACCTCCATCTCAATGCTAAGACCCAGCTCCACTCAACGACCAGCAAGCTACAGTGCTGGACACCCCATGCCAAACAACTAGCAAGACAGGAACACAACCCCACCCATCAACAGAGAGGCTGCCTAAAATCATAATAAGGCCACAGACACCCCAAAACACACCACCAGACGTGGACCTGCACAACAGAAAGACAAGATCCAGCCTCATCCACCAGAACACAGGAACCAGTCTCCTCCACCAGGAAGCCTACACAACCCACTGAAACAACCTTACCCACTGGGGGCAGACACCAAAACAATGGGAGCTATGAACCTGCAGCCTGCAAAAAGGAGACCCCAAACACAGTAAGTTAAGCAAAATGAGAAGACAGAAAAACACACAGCAGATGAAGGAGCAAGGCAAAAACCCACCAGACCTAACAAGTGAAGAGTAAATAGGCAGTCTACCTGAAAAAGAATTCAGAGTAAGGATAGTAACGATGATCCAAAATGTTGGAAATAGAATGGAGAAAATACAAGAAACATTTAACAAGACCTAGAAGAACTAAAGAGCAAACAAACAATGATGAACAACACAATAAATGAAATTAAAAATTCCCTAGAAGGAATCAATAGCAGAATAACTGAGGCAGAGGAATGAACTGGAAGATAAAATAGTGGAAATAACTACTGCAGAGCGAATAAAAAAAAAAGGATGAAAAGAATTGAAGACTCTCACAGAGACCTCTGGGACAATATTAAAAACACCAACATTCACAGAAGAAGAGAAAAAGAAAGGGACTGAGAAAATATTTGAAGAGATTATAGTTGAAAACTTCCCTAAAATGGGAAAGGAAATAGTCAATCAAGTCCAGGAAGTGCAGAGAGTCCCATACAGGATAAAACCAAGGAGAAACATGCCAGGACACATATTAATCAAACTATCAAAAATTAAATACAAAGAAAAAATATTAAAAGCAGCAAGGGAAAAATGACAAATAACATACAAGGGAATCCCCATAAGATTAAAAGCTGATCCTTCAGCAGAAACTCTGCAAGCCGGAAGGGAGTGGCAGGACATATTTAAAGTGATGAAAGGGAAAAACCTACAACCAAGAACTCTACCCACCAAGGATCTCATTCAGATTTGATGGAAAAATTAAAACTTTTAGAGACAAGCAAAAGTAAGAGAATTGAGCACCACCAAACCAGCTTTACAACAAATGCTAAAGGAACTTCTCTAGGCAGGAAACACAAGAGAAGGAAAAGACCTACAATAACAAACCCAAAGCAATTAAGAAAATGGTAATAGGAACATACATACTGAAAATCACCTTAACTGTAAATAGATTAAATGCTCCAACCCAAAGAAATAGACTGGCTGAATGGATACAAAAACAAGACCCATATATATGCTGTCTACAAGAGACCCACTTCAGACCTAGGGACACATACTGACTGAAAGTGAGGGGATGAAAACAGCTATTCCATGCAAATGGAAATCAAAAGAAAGCTGGAGTAGAAATTCTCATATCAGACAAAATAGACTTTAAAATAAAGACTATTACAAGAGACCATAAACAAGATGAAAAGACAATCCTCGGAATGGGAGAAAATATTTGCAAATGAAGCAACTGACAAAAGATTAATCTACAAAATTTACAGGCAGCTCATGCAGCTCAATATCAAAAAAAAAACCCAACCCAATCCAAAAATGGGCAGAAGACCTAAATAGACATTTCTCCAAAGAAGATATACAGACTGCCAACAAACCCATGAAAGAATGCTCAACATCACTAATCATTAGCAAAATGCAAATCAAAACTACAATGAGGTGTCACCTCACACCAGTCAGAATGGCCATGATCAAAAAATCTACAAACAATAAATGCTGGAGAGGGTGTGGAGAAAAGGGAACCCTCATGCACTGTTGGTGGGAATGTAAATTGATACAGCCACTCTGGAGAACAGTATGGAGGTTCCCTAAAAAACTAAAAATAGAACTACCATATGACCCAGCAATCCCACTACTGGGCATATACCCTGAGAAAATCATAATTCAAAAAGAGTCATGTACCACAATGTTCATTGCAGCTCTATTTACAAACCAGGACATGGAAGCAACCTAAGTGTCCATCGACAGATGAATGGATAAAGAAGATGTGTCACATATATACAATGGAATATTACTCAGCCATAAAAAGAAACGTAATTGAGTTATTTGTAGTGAAGTGGATGGACCTAGAGACTGTCATACAGAGTAAAATAAGTCAGAAAGAGGGAAAACAAATATCGTATGCTAATACATATATATGGAATCTAAAATTTAAAAAAAATTGTTCTGAAGAACCGAGGGGCAGAACAGGAATAAAGATGCAGATGTAAATAATGGACTTGAGGACATGGGGAGGGGGAAGGGTAAGCTGGGACGAAGTGAGAGAATGGCATGGACATATATACACAACTACATGTAAAATAGATAGCTAGTGGGAAGCAGCTGCATAGCACAGGGAGATCAGCTGGGTGCTTTGTGACCACCTAGAGGGATGGGATAGGGAGGGTGGAAGCGAGGGAGACACAAGAGGGAGGAGATATGGGGATCTATGTATATGTATAGCTGATTCACTTTGTTATACAGCAGAAACTAACACACCATTGTAAAGCAATTATACTCCAATAAAGATGTTAAAAAAATTTTTAAAATAAATAAAAATAAAAAGTAAAGGTTTAAGGGAAGGGATTTGCTGGGTGATGTTTATCACAGTCTTTCAAAGAGCATCTGTATTTGAAATGAAGGTAGGAAAATGGAGATGAGCATAGCTGGCCTTGCACTATGAGTCAGTTTCCCAGAAAGATTTATGCTGGCAGACTTCGATTTTACAACCTGTTGACTCTTCCGTAGACCCATAGCCCACCACCCTCACAATCACAGCCACCCCTACCAGCTCCAGAACCTCCACCGTTTTCAATCTGACAACCATTATTTTGGCTACAGCATCATCATCATCTGCTCTTCACCCCACAATCCTGATATCACTTTAATTCAATTTTATCAAGAGCTTCATGACCAAAATTTTATGATGAAACTCTCTAAAATAATAATAATAATAACGTTGATTGTGTCCATTTTGCTTTATATAATTTAACTCATTTAATCCTCACAACAGGTTTTGAACTGAGTAATATTATTAACTGCATATTGTAGATATAGAAATGGAGGCTCCTGGAGTTAAGTAAGCTACACAAAGTCATAGAGCTAGTATGTGATGGAACCTGGATTTTTAACCCAGGCCCAGAATCAGAATTTTTAGCCACTAATCTAAACAAAGATTTGTTCACTGAGAGCACTTGGATTTGAAGTTTCAATAGCTTTGTCACACACAAACACGCAAAAGCACTACTTTGGACAATAGCTAGTAAACTCATAAAGTGCATTTCCCTTTGAATGTGTCAAGCTAGAGTAAACTACGTATCAGGTACGAATGAACCTTGAACTATCAGTGGCTAAACATTACAAAGGTTTGTTTCTTGCTCCCAGAAAGTCCAATGCCAAGTGCCTGGCACTCCAGGGCACTGCACCGCCCAAGAGCAGCATGGGAATACCAGCTCTCTGCAGGGTTGCTGGTGCAAGGGGAGAGAGCATGGAAAACCCGCCTACTTTTAAGGACCTCAAATGGAGAGTGACACACTTCCCATCTGTTCACAGGCATTAGCCAGAACCAGGCACATGGTCCCAACCTAACCACGGCGGCTGGGACGTGTAGGAAGAGAAAGCACATGGAATGTTCGAGAGCACTACCATGTCGTATTGCTGGACAAACATAATCCGTTCAGGTAAATAGTTGAGTCATAATTAATATATCCATAATTGGAATGCCAGGAGACACGGAACAATTCTGCTTTAGGAATCCAAGTCTCTTACTCATTTGTGACAATCCTTTTTTCATCTGAAAAGTGTATGGACTTGATAAACTCTTGTGGGATATTATAGTGTCCCAAGCCTTCGGCTGCTGCATTCTTAAGTGATGATTTATATAATTAACCATAAGGGGGAGGAAGGAAGGCATGAAATCTTCAAAATCTTTCTATCTTGCTCTGTCATGTCACATGCTACTCTTTGATATTTCTGGACGTTGGAGAATAGAGGAAGTCCCACCTCTCAGAGCTCCACATGAGAAAAGAAGACTTATAACTGGATCTCATCATTGTCATTTCTGTTTGGTATAAAAGAGGAAGACATGTCATCTAGCCTACAGGGAAGAAGAAACCAGGTTATGTCCACAGAGCTTGCTGAAGGGAAGACCTCTCTTTGTCTAACATTCCTGACTTGGTGGAGTGGTCTTCACTGTTTAGCCTTTTTTTTTCCTTTTTGGCGGTACGCGGGCCTCTCACTGTTGTGGCCTCTGCCGTTGCGGAGCACAGGCTCCGGACGCGCAGGCTCAGCGGCCATGGCTCAGCCGCTCCGCGGCATGTGGGATCTTCCCGGACCGGGGCACGAACCCGTGTCCCCTGCATCGGCAGGCGGACTCTCAACCACTGCGCCACCAGGGAAGCCCCACTGTTTAGCCTTTGGGAATAAATCAAGGCAAGAAATTTCACCAGCAGAAAGCGAAAAGCTAGAACTGGAGATATTTGATTGTTATTTAATATTATTTTGAGTAGAGAATAAAAAGCACTATGCTATAAATCTCTCTAATAGCCTAAGTCTCTCATTCACTGCCTTCAACTAGAGAGAAAGGAGTTGACTCTAATCTTTGGGTAAATAAAAGGCCCTGGAAGTTCTCAGGGTGCTTCCCAGTCTTTGTGGACAGTGTCATGGAGGGCAGAGCTGCTGTGCTTACACTCAAACCGTCTCAAGGTCAGGCTGCATTGGTTTCTGATCTGACCTTCTGAGAAACCACCCATGTTCTTATGTCCCACACCTCAGTCGTGGGTGCTCTGCTGAATGAAGAAGGCATGAGCCTCCAAGCTTTGCCCCACAAAGGGCTAGAGCCACATCTCTTGGCTCAAATTTAGCAACTTTAAATACTGGCATCCCTCCAAAAAAAGATACAGTGTAATCTAGACTGAATGTGCCCTGCTTATCTCTCAAACAGATAGGTGACTGGTTGCACTGCTTGTAGTTTTTCTGCTGTGGCTGCTACCTCTCAAAGTTTCTTTCCTGGAGATGGAGATTTGGAGAATGCATAGTTCCTCCTCATCCCTCTTCCTTGTGATTGTTCCCATTTGGTTGGCTGGCTAGGCCACAGAACTACCTTCTGTGCTGTGAAAACATCTCACGGTACAAACTATTTTCAGGAAGATAAGTTACCCATGCACGGGTAAACTAGCTCACTGTCTTTATCTTCAGACTCTTCTTTCTAGCCGTCACATATTGCCTTTTCCAGTTACTCTGTAATAGCTTTATTTTCTCTTTCACCATCAACCCCTTCTTCCAGAATTGCACAAAGGAGTCTCCAGTCCTCTGTCTTGTCTACTCCTGGCCCATCAAGTCAGGTTTATTCTCAAGAGAAGTGCTCTGACTGTGGCAATCTCTTCTCTGCGAAGTGCCTTAAACACACTCACATTTTGTTTACAATATATAAACATTATATTGTTAAATAATCAACTTATTTCATCTCTCTTTGTTGTGAGTCAGTCTTAGGTTATGTCTGTACCTATGCTAGAACTACTTGAACCCTTTAAACACTGTAAATGGCATCAGAGAGAATAGAAATAAACTCTGTACTTGGCAGGGTGGAGGTCCCTGTAAATAGGAAACTGGGTAAATATTATTACGTAGAGATGAACGGCCTAAGCTTGAAAGGAAGGTCCAGGAACTGAAATAGACAGGGGAAACATCCTTCCTTAATGTCCAATGAAGCTGAAAGAGAAAAAGTTTCTTTTTTTTTTTTGCGGTACACGGGCTTCTCACCGCTGTGACCTCTCCCGCTGCGGAGCGCAGGCTCAGCGGCCATGGCTCACGGGCCCAGCCGCTCCACGGCACGTGGGATCCTCCCAGACCGGGGCACGAACCCGTGTCCCCTGCATCGGCAGGCAGACTCTCAACCACTGCACCACCAGGGAAGCCCAAAAAGTTTCTTTTTCTCCAGCTTCACTGAGATATAATTCACAAACAAAATCATAAGATGAAGTATACAAGGTGATGATTTGATAATTGAACTCATGGAAACAGAGAACGTTAAAAGTGGCTGCCAGGGTCTGGGGGGTGGTGGAGATGGGGAGAGCTTAGTAAAAGGGCACAAACTTTCAGTAAATAAATAAATTCATCTTATAAATAAAACTTTTTATTTATAAGATGAATAAAATCTGAGGATCTAGTGTATAACATTAGACTGCAGTTGATAACACTGTTGTATAATAGAAATAATTTTAATTCGGTTTCAGAATAGGAATGTGGGAAGACTAGTGATGGAAATTGGGGATATGTAAGGAGCTGAGCTAAGAAAAATACAAGTATAATTAAGATTGAGAAATAAAATAATAAACTAGGAAAGCTGATTTAAAGAGTTTAGCTGTGTCCAGCTAGTTTAAGCACCAGACTGGATACTCAATAGTAGTATTTTTGCAAGTAAGTTAAATTTTTTATTCTGTCAGTTTCTATAACTCTGTTTGCCTAATATGAAGCCCCAGGAGCAAATGAAAACAAAGCCCCTCATTATAAACTTTAAAGTGGGCTTAAGAAGAAGTATCAGACTTGTCTCTCACACGTGACTATGGCTGACCAAGGGCAGATAAGACCATGGCCATGTGTGCAATCAGCTTGTGAACCAGCCCCTCTACGGCATGACTGAGGCCATGGACATTCCTGGGATTGAGCCAGTAACAAAGCCAAGTACTTAAACAGTACGGGTCCATTGGTGAGAAAATCCCAGTTGGAGGAATTCTTTAGTGACTACTTTGCCACCATATCATAAGTACTGTGAAATCGTTATTTCATTAAAGTTATTATTGCCTTTACTGTAGGTCTTTTCACTGGATCTGGTTTTGTATTCCTGTTGGTTATGGGGTAGTTCTAAGCTTCAAAAATTACTCTGGAAGAGAAGAATGTTCTCCCTCTCTCCTTGTCATTTCACTTCCCTAAAACCAGGATCTTTTCGTTTACTGACGAGGGATTCTTTTTCTGCAACAGGAAGATTAGTTAACTGACTCAGTCATATTTTCCCATAAATGGCAACATGAGCTGTCCTGAGATTTATTTTTAGGTACTGGATTAGTCTTAGAATGTGAGTTCTGCACTGTGGGAAAGAATGACATGACCCTGCTAAGATGTGAACCCTGCTTTCTGTTGCCACGGTTACCATTTGATCATCCTAACTTACATACTCAGAGTCCAGATGAATAAATCTAAATAACAGCCTTTATAGAAGACAGGAGTCAAACTACAAAATACGTCGTCCTGTATATGAGCAAATATGAGCCATGCATAGACTGTAGGACAAAAATGCCTGCAGAACAAAAAGGAGCAGGGATACATTTTGCCAGAAAATGCAAAATTTGGATTGGTCTTTACAATTTATTGTTTAGGAAATGTAGGTTTCAGAATTGCATTTTAAGCATCTAGCCCAATATCTTGTTATCTGAATGACTGCACTGGCATCCTGTTTCCTTTGCATTCCTTATTAAAAACATCAAACTGAAAATAGAATAAAAATAGACTTTATTAAAAGCTATAAACATGTTCTTAAAATATGCTAATTCTAAAACATCTGAAGCATGACCACCATTTCATGATCATTCATTCAGTCCTTATCTTTTGTGAACATGACTCTATGACATCAATGGCAAGATTCTTATTCTCTCAAAGCTAGTTTTCATGGAAAAGAATTGAAAAAAAAGGATATAGATATATACATATTTATACATATAACTAAATCACTTTGCTCTACACCTGAACCTAGCACAATATTGTAAATCAACTATACTTCAATGAAAAAAAAAATGAAAGAGAAAGGGCACTGCAAAAAAAGTGCCTAGCAAAGTGTATAGTGTATATTCAATAAATAATGGTTATGAAAACCCTATTTTTTTTTTTTTTTTTTTTTT
>NW_020838003.1:3468841-3604916 GCF_003676395.1 Aethalodelphis obliquidens | reverse complement strand
CTCACTGTTGTGGCCTCTCCCGTTGCGGAGCACAGGCTCTGGACGCGTGGGCTCAGCGGCCATGGCTCACAGGCCTAGCCGCTCCACGGCATGTGGGATCTTCCCGGACCGGGACACGAACCCGTGTCCCCTGCATCGGCAGGCAGACTCTCAACCACTGCGCCACCAGGGAAGCCCAAACCCTACTTTTTTAATGATTAAATTTCAGGAAAAGAAAATAATCATGAATACAACTCATCCCCTTCCCCCAATAAATAGCTACTTATAAGGGAGCAGTCAAATTTTTACCCACACAATTTGTAATGTTGAAGAGATCATCACCTAACATTCACCGTGCCCCCTGCAGTGGAAGCGCGGAGTCTTAACAACTGGACCACCAGGGAAATCCCGCTAACATTCTTATTTTACAAAGCAAACCTTACCTCTCAGTGGCAATCATAACAAAGTTTCTTATTTGAATACATTTTACAGTTTAGGTTCTTCTTTGAACCTAGTGCTCACTAGGCAAGAAGATAAGTTGAGAGTACAAATTCTGCTTTTCTGAGATGACAAACTTTCGAATTCCCCTGTTTCAGGGATTATGGAAGTGCTTGTTGGCAAACATTTTGAGTAGACTGGCCCCATTCTGCATGACTTGTTTTCTATGACAGTAGCATGAATTCATGCACGTCAGGCTGTGCTCACGATTGAGTTTAGATGAGTAAGGGCCTTGGTTTCTGTTGAAGGGAGGGGTTCAGTTGTAGAACACAGGTTGGAGGCTGATCCACGATTTCCTTTCACTGGGTTTAATGACTTTCATTCAGGAAGCAGTGGTGCTGGACAGTTCCCTTCCAAGCAAGCAATGAGAGGCCAGGATCGGGTCCAGGATTTGGGGTCCTAATAATAAAAAAGGTGGTGTTATTGTGGTCTTGGACAATAACTTTCTCCTTTGACTCATCGTCCATTTCAAGTTGAAATGATACTTTTAAATTTTTATCTGACACTGATCTATTTTTGCAGTCCTGTTGAATAATAAAACATTTGAATGTTGGAACTAGGACTTTTGAAACAGTGCCAGTTGTTTCCGGAGTGGTCAGGAAATGAGATTTCTCAGTTCAAGCTCAGGTTGCTCTAATGTCCAGATCACTCCACCCACATACACCACCGGCCTTCTCCAGGGCAGTGATTCCACCATTCCTTTGGGTTTGGCATAGTTGTTCCAGGACCATTTTGTGTGTGTGTGCTCGTGTGTGTGTGTGTGTGTCTAGAAATCTGAATTTTAACAAGCATATCAGGTGTTTCCAAGGCAGACGGTAACTGAGAAACAGTGACATTTGAGGAACAAGCTTCTAGTTTGCATTTGTCTATTCCGTCAAGGAGATTGTTCCAGTTACTATTGCTGTGCAACACACCACCCCAAAATGTACTGGCATAATACAGCTATTTTATTACAATCCTGGATTCTGGGATTCAGAAATTCAAATGGGCACAACAGAGACAACCTTTCTCTGTTCTGTGATATCTGGGCCTCCACTAGTGAGATTTGAAGGCTGAAGGTGACTCTACTGCTTTGGGCTGGAATCATTTGAAGTCTTCTTCATTCACATTCCTGGTAGTTGATGAAGGCTGTTGGCTAAGACCTCAACAGGGCTGTTGGCTGAAACACCTTCATATGGCCTCTCCATGTATCTCTTCAGAGGATAGTTTGGGTTTCCTCACAGCATGGCAGGTGAATTCCAAGAGTGAATATCCCAAGAGAGAACAAAGTGGGAGTGTGTGTTATTTTTACAACCTAGCTTGGAAGTCACATAATATCACTTTTATCATACGCCATCAGGTTGAGGGAGTTGCAAGATCTGTCTAGGTTCGTGGACTGTCAAGAGGACATTATAAGAAACCATGAGGGATGGGAGTATTGTGGCTATCTTTGGAAGATAAAATCTGCCATTGAGACCAATCATTTAATGGAAAACTATCGAAAAATTAGTAAAAACAAATAGAAGCTCAATATAGTTGAAAACATTATAATAGAACACTTTTCTTGCTGTGAATAAGTTAAAATCTCTTCACCCAGATGAATTACACTCTATGGTACTAAGAAAACTCATAAATCATATTACTGAGACATATGAAAAATAAGAGACATTGGCAAACTGGGAAGTTGGTACATATCATTCTGTCCACAGGAGGAAAAAGATGGACTCGATAAATGGCAGGACAAATAAGATTCTAGAGTCTAGTAAATTAAGGCCTAGAGTTTCAAAATCCAGGCCAAGGATGACATATAAATCTGCTACAAGTGTGCTACCACTTTCTTACCTTGTATATCCATGGAAGATATTGCAAAATAATCAGATCATGGCATCCCTGACTGCTGTGTTTGGACCAGACCTAGAATCATTGTCAAAATTATGCTCTAGGTAGCCACAGCCAATGAATTGTTATTGATACATGAGTTAAAACCTACTTCTTATTTAGAAGCAAAAAGTGGAGGTTCCTAGATCCCAGTATCATTTCAGTAAAAGTAAATCATGTTGTACCAATTTTATTTATTTTTTCTTTATAAAAATTATCAGACTGACTAAGTTACTACCATAGACATGGTGTTCTTTGGCCTGTATGAAGGAATTTGACACATTCTTGCTCATGATAGTCTTGTAGAGAAAATGGGAAACCACTAGTTGAATGTAACAACAATGGAAGAGACCAGTTATTGGTATGACAACCCCTCACAAAATGTGATGACTCCAACTTGGTTGGAACATTCTTGTGTGTTCAACATTTTGTAAAATCAAAGACTTGAAAAATTTAAGGGTATACTAATCCCATTTAGAGATGATATGAAGGTGGAGGAGACCAAATAGGTTGCATGACAGAATAAGAATTCAGAAATATCTTGATATGTTGCATCCAACAAGATGAAATTCAACAGGATATATAGTCTCGCATCTGTTTCCCCCCCAAAAATACAGAACATATAAACTTGACTTTGCAACAGCATATATAAGGAATACTTCTGTATTTTAATTGAGTAAGATCAAATCAACCGTGTGAAATGATCTCCAAAAATGTTTGTTGAAGTTCTTTCTGGAACAAAGATGGTAATAATTCTATTCTCTAATTGCTTACTCAGATCACAATTGGGAGAGTTCATTCAGTGGTGAACACTCCAGTTTAAAGGGGTATAGAAAAGTCAGAGTATTAGCCAGGATTTGTGTTCCCTGGAGAAGGAAAACTTAGGATATTTCATATAAATCTTAGTCATAATATATGCAAATCATTGTGCTAAGAATTTTACTTTTAAAACCTAAATTTTTATACTATTTATTTATTTAAAATTAATTAATTAATTTAATTTTTTTTTTTGGCTGTATTGGGTCTTTGTTGCTGCACATGGGTTTTCTCTAGTTGTGGCGAGCGGGAGCTACTCTTCATTCTGGCGCACGGGCTTCTCCTTGTGGTGGCTTCTCTTGTTGTGGAGTGTGAGCTCTAGGCACACGGGCTTCAGCAGTTGTGGCATGCAGGCTCAGTAGTTGTGGCTCGCGGATCTAGAGTGCAGGCTCAGTAGTTGTGGCACACAGGTTTCGTTGCTCCACGGCATGTGGGATCTTCCCGGACCAGGGCTTGAACCCATGTCCCCTGCATTGGCGGGCAGATTCTTAACCACCGCGCTACTAGGGAAGTCCCAGGGAAGAGTTAGTGTAAATTCACTCTTACACTAATCCTGTAAGGTAGGTATTAGTCTGACCATTGTATAGATGAGGAAACGGAATCACCATGTTTAAATAAAGTATAATAGCTTTAAATAGCTATAAAGTGGAAGAGCCAGGATTGTAACACAAGTCTGTGCCACCCTGAGTCATCAGAACATCTGTGACAGTGCTTCACAAAATTCTAGCACACATATGCATCTTATGAGGATCTTGTATAAAAATGCAGATTTTCAGGCCCAGATGTTCTGAGTCAGTAGGTCTTGGATAATTTTCTTTAAAATATTTCAGCATATTTTCTTTAAAATATTTCAGCATAGACTGTGTGATATGAACATGTATGTATGATTTAGTTTTAATCTAGACCCTTTTTGTGGTTAGTTGTCCTAATCAGAAATATATACTCCAGGGTCATTAGCTAACATTTAATCAAAGGTCCACAAACCAGGGGAATTAAATTATATTAATCTCCAGTGAATACCAGAAATTCTGTTATTTGACTAATGAATATCAGAACTGGGTATTTCTTGATGAAATTATTAGTTTTCATTATATGTGGATTTTCTGGCTGTATTGTAGAGACCCTCACAACCTTGCATACATGGGCCATAAGAATATAGCAGGCCCAGCAGTCTGCATCCTCAGAAATGGCACCCAGAGCTTGATTCGTCAATGGCCTGTTTCAGCTACTAATTTGGAGACTTCCTGGTCTCCTGACTCTGACTAGATAGTTGGCTGAATCCTGCTTCCTTTGCCTCCAGTGAACTGTCCATGAAATGTTTTGTCGGAGCTCTTAGAGGAAGGAATTGAGAGCTGGAACTCCATCGGGCTTTGCCAAATTGGTGGTGTGATTGTCACATGTTTGCTGAGAAATGTGTGTGTCAGGATTCAGTCTGAAGCTTGCTTTCAGGGGGTTGTGGAGATGAAACCCATAACTTTCACCTATAACTAAGTGTTAGTGTTTACCAAAAACCCCATGAAAAATGTGTGCATAACTAAGTTGATCAGGATCTGAATTATTAGAAGCAAGTTAGATGATTCTGATTTGAGAAGCACTGAGTTATATCTCTTTCCTTGTTTAAATGGAGGACCAATGAATATTTGGTAATGGGAGGTGGGAGTGTTTCAAACATTGGATGAAGACCAGATCTTTCTTTTTCAAAAAGTCCTTTATAATCTTGAGATTTAATCAATTAAAAAAAAGAGATTTAATAAAAAGTATTTGTTTTGGTTGGTAAAAAAGAAAAAAGCTTTGTGACCCTCAACATCTGCTTAAAGCCCCATAGCCAGATAAAGTTTTCTGAGTGCTTCAGACTGAACCATTGCCCCTATCTATGATCCAATGAACTTTGCAAAGTCCCTGTAATTTCAAAAGCAAACACAATTAAGTGAATCATATGCTTTGTTTTTTTGAAAAATTACTTTCCTATCTTAAAGTGATATCAGGAAGCTAGATATATCTGGTGAGAAATAATGTTTCATTAAAATGCTGTGCTTATGATCCTATCATGATTGTTTGTGCTTGATATTATGTTAAGTATGATATTTCAAGGCTAGTCTAGAAAAAAACCATGACCTATCATTATTTTTGCAAATTTCTCATGATGAAAGGGCATTGGTATTCTTTTTGGAATAAATCTTACAGGAACAGATAACATCGATTTTTGAAATATTTAAGCCTATTCCTCATACTCAGACAACAAATGCAATGAAAATAATATGCCTTACATATAACCGGAACTGTATTAATGTTTGTGGACAAGCTTTTTGATATAGAGCAAGTGAAGGAAGTATTAAATGTGGGAAAAGTTGAACAGGAACATAGCAATGATATTACAAAACTAGTGTGTGGAGCTTCTGAATACAAAAGAATATAGAAGCTTCTGAATCTTGAGATATTAATGACTAGGAAGAGATTTTAGTGTAGAAAACAAAATCATTAGGGAAGACACCCCTTCAACCTAGATGGAAAAATGACTGTAGCTGAAAGCCAAGGAGGCCATTTTCTGCCTGGGAATTTGTATTGAAGAGAGAAAGGGAATCATTAAACCAACAGCGGGGGTTCTTCAAATTTTAAAATGGTGCCCTTTGTTTTCACAAAATCACATCAAGCTTGTTTGTATCTCAGCATTGTTCAGTAGCAAATGAGGTCATGTTTATCAGAGACAGTGCAGAGTTTTATGGTGGCCACTAAGCGATCAAAAGAGGATAAATTACGTTGCATGTAGTTTTAGTAGGTGTAATGATAAATAGAGTTATTTGGCTATCAAAATCTAACATGGAATCTAGTTCCGTCATGATTGATGAACCTGAACACTCCATGGACTTCTCAAATCTTACAGATGATGGTGGCTGCATACTGTTTTGTAACTGTTTCTTCCATGTGGCTTTCTTTAATAATATTTACTGCTCCTAGAAAAAATGTACATTGAAAAAGACATCCTTTCTTTTCAGGAAAGAGTAAAGGCTGCTAATTTGATATAATAGATTACCCAGCTTGTTGATATTTGTTAAATATACAAATATTATATCTGATTATACATTTGATGCCAAGTAAACTACTCAACTTAGTTTGATGATTAAAAGCATGCCAGTTATTTGGTGACATGAAAATCAAACAACAATTTGAATAAAATGTTCATTTCTTAATCAGTTGCTTGGGTTTTTCCCTTCTAAAATTGTAAGTTGTATTAAAGAACTTCCTGTTTTGTGTGTTGCAGTTTCCCCAGAGAGCAGAACATTAAGAACAAGAATAGTTTAACAATGAAAAGAGACTGGAAAATGAGTGGGTGTTGTATGTGTACTATGTCAAGAAGATAGCAGAAATGCTGGTTAGCTTTCTTGATCTATAGTGAACAAAATATACTGCTTAATCACACTATTGTATAGAATATTTCTTTAACCCGTCATGACTTTAATGGTGAGCATACTATTTGCCTTAAATTTTTTGAATTTCAATTTGTTCATCTCATAGCATGTTATGTTTAATAGATGCTAGGTTTGTGGGGGGTTTTCTTATTAGTCATCAATTTTATACACATCAGTGTATACATATCAATTCCAATCACCCAATTCATTCACACCACCATCCCCAACCCCCGCAGCTTTCCCCCTTTAGTGTCCATACGTTTGTTCTCTACATGTGTGCCTCAACTTCTGCCCTGCAAAACAGTTCATCTGTACCATTTTTCTAGGTTCCACATACATGCGTTAATATACGATATTTGTTTTTCTCTTTCTGACTTCCTTCACTCTGTATGACAGTCTCTAGATCCATCCACGTCTCTACAAATGACCCAATTTCGTTCCTTTTTATGACTGAGTAATATTCCATTGTGTATATGTACCACAACTTCTTTATCCATTCGTCCGTCGATGGGCATTTAGGTTGCTTCCATGACCTGGCTATTGTAAATAGTGCTGCAATGAACATTGGGGTGCATATGTCTTTTATAATTATGGTTTTCTCTGGGTATATGCCCAGTAGTGGGATTGCTGGATCATATGGTAATTCTATTTTTAGTTTTGTAAGGAACCTCCATACTGTTCTCCATAGTGGCTGTATCATTTTACATTGCCACCAACAGTACAAGAGGGTACCCTTTTCTCCACACCCTCTCCAGCATTTGTTGTTTGTAGAAATTCTGATGATGTCCATTCTAACTGGTGTTAGGTGATACCTCATTGTAGTTTTGATTTGCATTTCTCTAATGATTAGTGATGTTGAGCAGCTTTTCATGTGCTTCTGGGCCATCTGTATGTCTTCTTTGGAGAAATGTCTATTTAGGTCTTCAGCCCATTTTTGGATTGGGTTGTTTGTTTCTTTAATATTGAGCTTCATGAGCTGTTTATATATTTTGGAGATTAATCCTTTGTCCGTTGATTCATTTGCAAATATTTTCTTCCATTCTGAGTGTTGTCTTTTTGTCTTGTTTATGGTTTCCTTTGCTGTGCAAAAGCTTTTAAGTTTCATTAGGTCCCATTTGTTTATTTTTGTTTTTATTTCCATTACTCTAGGAGGTGGATCAAAAAAGATCTTGCTGTGTTGTGATTTATGTCAAAGAGTGTTCTTCCTATGTTTTCCTCTAAGAGTTTTATAGTGTTTGGTCTTACATTTAGGTCTTGAATCCATTTTGAGTTTATTTTTATGTACGGTGTTAGGGAGTGTTCTAATTTCATTATTTTATGTGTATCTGTCCAGTTTTCCCAGCACCATTTATTGAAGACTGTTTTTTCTCCATTGTATATCCTTGCCTCCTTTGTCATAGATTAGTTGACCATAGGTGCCTGGGTTTATCTTTGGGCTTTCTATCTTGTTCCATTGATCTATGTTTCTGTTGTTGTGCCAGTACCATACTGTCTTGATTACTGTAGCTTTGTAGTATAGTCTGAAGTCAGGGAGTCTGATTCCTCCAGCTCTGTTTTTTTCCCTTGAGACTGCTTTGGCTATTCGAGGTCTTTTTTGTCTCCATACAAATTTTAAGATTTTTTGTTCCAGTCCTGTAAAAAATGTCATTGGTAATTTGATAGGGATTGCATTGAATCTGTAGATTGCTTTGGGTAGTATAGTCATTTTTCATAATATTGATTCTCCCAATCCAAAAACATGGTATATCTCTCCATCTGTTGGTATCATCTTTAATTTCTTTCATCAGCGTCTTATAGTTTTCTGCATAAAGGTCTTTTGTCTCCCTAGGTAGGTTTATTCCTAGGTATTTTATTCTTTTTGTTGCAATGGTAAATGGGAATATTTCCTTAATTTCTCTTTCAGATTTTTCATCACTAGTGTATAAGAATTCAAGAGATTTCTGTGCATTAATTTTGTGTCCTGCAACTTTACCAAATTCATTGATTAGCTCTAGTAGTTTTCTGGTGGCATCTTTAGGATTCTCTACGTATAATATCATGTCATCTGCAAACAGTGACAGTTTAACTTCTTTTCCAATTTGTATTCCTTTTATTTGTTTTTCTTCTCTGATTGCCATGGCTAGGACTTCCAAAAGTATATTGAATAATAGTGATGAGAGTGGACATCCTTGTCTTGTTCCTGATCTTAGAGGAAATGCTTTCAGTTTTTCACCATTGAGAATGATGTTGGCTGCGGGTTTGTCATATATGGGCTTTATTATGTTGAGGTAGGTTCCCTCTATGCCCACTTTCTGGAGAGTTTTTATCATAAATGGGTGTTGAATTTTGTCAATACTTTTTCTGCATCTATTGAGATGATCATATAGTTTTCCTTCTTCAATTTGTTAATATGGTGTATCACATTGATTGATTTGTGCATATTGAAGAATCCTTGCATCCCTGGGATAAATCCCACTTGATCATGGTGTATGATCCTTTTAATGTGTTGTAGGATTCTGTTTGCTAGTATTTTGTTGAGGATTTTTCCATCTATATTAATCAATGATATTGGTCTGTAATTTTCTTTTTAGTAGTGTCTTTGTCTGGTTTTGGTATCAGGGTGATGGTGGCCTCATAGTATGAGTTTGGGAGTTTTCCTTCCTCTGCAATTTTTTGGAAGAGTTTGAGAAGGATGGGTGTTAGCTCTTCTCTAAATGTTTGATAGAATTCACCTCTGAAGCCATCTGGTCCTGGACTTTTGTTTGTTGGAAGATTTTAAATCACAGTTTCAATTTCATTACTTGTGATTGTTCTGTTCATATTTTCTATTTCTTCCTGGTTCAGTCTTGGAAGGTTATACCTTTCTAAGAATTTGTCCATTTCTTCCAGGTTGTCCATTTTATTGGCATAGAGTTGCTTGTAGTAGTCTCTTAGGATGCTTTGTATTTCTGTGGTGTCTGCTGTAACTTCTCCTTTTTCATATCTAATTTTATTGATTTGAGTCCTCTCCCTCTTTTTCTTGATGAGTCCGGCTAATGGTTTATCCATTTTGTTTATCTTCTCAAAGAACTAGATTTTAGTTTTATTGATCTTTGCTATTGTTTTCCTTGTTTCTATTTCATTTATTTCTGCTCTGATCTTTATGATTACTTTCCTTCTGCTAACTTTGGGTTTCGTTTGTTCTTCTTTCTCTAGTTCCTTTAGGTGTAAGGTTAGACTGTTTATTTGAGATTTTTCTTGTTTCTTGAGGTAGGCTTGTATAGCTATAAAATTCCCTCTTAGAACTGCTTTTGCTGCATCCTATAAGTTTTGGATCATCGTGTTTTCATTGTCATTTGTCTCTAGGTTTTTTTTGATTTCCTCAGTGATCTCTTGGATATTTAGTAATGTATTGTTTAGCCTCCATGTGTTTGTGTTTTTACGTTTTTTTCCCTGTAGTTCATTTCTAATCTCATAGTGTTGTGGTCAGAAAAGATGCTTGATATGATTTAAATTTTCTTAAATTTACTGAGGCTTGATTTGTGACCCAAGATGTGATCTATCCTGGAGAACATTGCATGCACACTTGAGAAAAAAGTGTAATCTGCTGTTTGGAGATGGAATGTCCTATAAATATCAATTAAACCTGTCTGGTCTCTTGTGTCATTTAAAGCTTCGGTTTCCTTATTTACTTTCATTTTGGATTATCTGTCCATTGGTGTAAGTGAAGTGTTAAAGTCCCCCACTATTATTGTGTTACTGTTGATTTCCTCTTTTAGAGCTGTTAGCAGTTACTTTATGTATTGAGGTGCTCCTATGTTGGGTGCATATATATTTATAATTGTTGTATCTTCTTCTTGGATTGATCCCTTGATCATTATGTAGTGTCCTTCCTTGTCTCTTATAACATTCTTTATTTTAGAGTCTATTTTATCTGATATGAGTATTGCTACTCCAACTCTCTTTTGATTTCCATTTGCATGGAATATCTTTTTCCATCCCCTCACTTTCAGTCTGTATGTGTCCCTAGGTGTGAAGTGGGTTTCTTGTAGACAGCATATATATGGGTCTTGTTTTTGTGTCCATTCAGCAAGCCTGTGTCTTTTGGTTGGAGCATTTAGTCCATTCACGTTTAACGTAATTATCAATATGTATGTTCCTATGACCTTTTTCTTAATTGTTTTGGGTTTATTTTTGTAGATCCTTTTCTTCTCTTGTGTTTTCCACTTAGAGAAGTTCCTTTAGCATTTGTTGTAGAGCTGGTTTGGTGGTGCTTAATTCTCTTAGCTTTTGCTTGTCTGTAAAGCTTTTGATTTCTCCATTGAATCTGAATGAGATCCTTGCTGGGTAGAGTAATCTTGGTTGTAGGTGCTTCCCTTTCGTCATTTTAAGTATATCATGCCACTCCCTTCTGGCTTGTAGAGTTTCTGCTGAGAAATCAGCTGTTAACCTTATGGGAGTTCCGTTGTATTTTATTTGTCATTTTTCCCTTGCTGCTTTCAATAATTTTTCTTTGTCTTTAATTTTTGCCAATTTGATTACTATGTGTCTTGGCATGTTTCTCCTTGTGTTTATCCTGTATGGGACTCACTGTGCTTCCTGGACTTGGGTGACTATTTCCTATCCCATGTTAGGGAAGTTTTAGACTATAATGTCTTCAAATATTTTCTCGGGTCCTTTCTCTCTCTCTTCTCCTTCTGGGACCCCTATAATGCGAATGTTGTAGCATTTAATGTTGTCCCAGAGGTCTCTTAGGCTGTCTTCATTTCTTTTCATTCTTTTTTCTTTATTCTGTTCCACAGCAGTGAATTCCACCATTCTGTCTTCCAGGTCACTTATCCATTCTTCTGCCTCAGTTATTCTGCTATTGATTCCTTCTAGTGTAGTTTTCATTTCAGTTATTGTATTTTTTATCTCTGTTTGTTTGTTCTTTAATTCTTCTAGGTCTTTGTTACACATTTCTCGCATCTTCTCAATCTTTGCCTCCATTCTTTTTCGAGGTCCTGAATCATTGTCACTATCATTATTCTGAATTCTTTTTCTGGAAGGTTGCCTATCTCCACTTCATTTAGTTGTTTTTCTGGGGTTTTGTCTTTTTCCTTCAGCTGGTACATAGCCCTCTGCCTTTTCATCTTGTCTATCTTTCTGTGAATGTGGTTTTTGATCCACAAGCTGCAGGATTGTAGTTCTTCTTGATTCTGGTTTGTGTTTTTCTTAATAGTATTTACAGAGACTATTTATGTAGATTCTCCTCTGCTATGGTAGCCTGATTCTTCACATGGCCCCTGCTGTTTCAGTAGCTATGTAGACCAGGAGCAGCTCTGGAATCACTCGGCTGTTGAACTCACAGGGACATTGGAGATGATCTTGTCCAACCCCATTTCATAGTTGGTGAAACAAAATGAAAGAGGTTGAATCACTTGGCTCGTGCTTTTTATTGGCAGACCTTGAGCTAGAGCCTGGTTTTGTCAGTCTCAATCCAAGGACTTCTTTTTTTTTCCTCTTAAATCAAGCTTTTATTTTGAGATTGTTGTATATTTGCATGCAGTCATAAGAAATAGTAGAGATCCCTTGTATCTTTCACCCAGTTTCCCCCAGTGGTAACATCTTGCAAAACTATAGTACAATAATACTATAATAGTGCTACAATAGTACTATAATAGTACCACAATAGTACTATAGTGCAATGTTGCAACCAGAATATTGACCTTGATGCAGTCAAGATGCAGAATAGTTCTATCACAAGAATCCCTCATGCTGCTTTATTACAGCTACACCCATTTTCTCCCCCCCGCCGCGCCCCCCCCCCCACCAACCCACTCATTAACTGTTGGCACTCACTCTAACCTCTTCTCCATTCGTATAATTTTGTCATTTCAAGAATGTTATATAACTGGAAACATACAGTATGTAATCTTTTGTGATTGACTTTTTTCCACTCAGCATAATACTCTGGGGATTCATCGAGAGTGTTGTGTGTATCAGTTTTTTTTATTGCTGAGGAGTAGGGAAGGACCACATCAATGCTTTTCTCACTGATGATTTCTCTTCCAGTCTTGTGGAATTCTCAGCCATTTCCACTTTCAAGGTTAAAAAACATATTTTTAAAGAAATAGTTCAATTTTGACAACCCTCCTTTTATGCTTTGAGAGCCTTAGGAAAAGTAAATGTAAAGACGGCAGAGAGGACAAAGTGCCCCAGCTTCCTTGTTTTGTGGTAAGAATGGGGAGGACTTCAGAGAGAGCCTCCAAACTTCAGAAAATGCTTCCTGATGGTATGATGAGAAGAGACCATGTCCACGTGAGGCAATTTCCTCAGGGACCAACACCTCAGCTATTAAACAGGGCAATACAATTGCAGATCTCATCCCCATGTCACAAAGGGGATTTTCGGGTGCCAATCATCATTACTGTAAGTGGAATGTGGCCAGAAGACATGATTTAGCACCTGTCCACTCTCCAAATGTGCTGCGGGTTTTAATGACCTGAAATAGTTGAGATTTGGCTCCTGCCTTAAACTCTAAAGATAGGTTCATGAGAAAGGCAAGATGCTTGTAGGTGAAGAACATGTTTTAATTCTTGACTTAAATTTTAGTTCAACTCACAGTGAGCTGCATGGCCTGTGTCCTGTGAACATTTGGAGGTATACTCAGAGGTCAGAAAAACTTCCAGAATTTCAGAACTGTCAATTAAGAGATGGTAGGCCATAAAGCCATGCCCCAACCTTTCTTATCTCAGTGTTTTTATCTGTTCTAACCATCTGTGGATGACTTGAAGAAACAGTAGTGGAGGGAGGAAGAAGTGGTCTAGAGAATATTGGAATTAAAGTATGGGGTTGGGGGAGCACAGTTATTTGAAGAATTATTTAGGTAAAAAGACAAAGACTTTGGAAACATAAAACAAGTAAAGGGGGGATATGATATAGCTTACAAAAATCTGATAGACAATTTTTAAGAAACTGTTTCTTAATGTAAAGTGAGGTACCCATTTGGCGTGAACCCAAGAAAGTTTGGGAATGAAAGGGTGGGGACGTAGGGAGCATGGGAGAGAGCCTTGTGCAGGGCATGAGGGACTCTTCTGGCTAAGTTGGGTAGATCTCAGGCACTAGAAAGGACTAGAAAGAACCAGAAGGAAAATACTGATTCATTTGGATTTTAATTTTCACATCAGCAGTTTTAATTTGAAGTTTCCCGTCTGAGAGAGGCCGATAGATTTTCCTGCCAGTGCTGTGAAATCCATTGTGAATCTGAAGGGGTAATCTGAAAGGTACTAAAAAATGAACAGCTTGGAGAATCATTTCCGTAACTTCTGTAACTTCAGAAATAATTTATTGTCCTTCAGAAAGCTAGGCTGCTTGTATCCCCGCCTGCTCTGATTTCAGATGCCGTCCCTGTGGTATGGACTGGCTTTGAATTTTGCCAATAAACACTTAGACATGATTTTTATGTAACTTGTCCCTCTCTCTAGTGTCCCTCACTCCCAGAGGCCTGTGCTCATAAAAGTTAAGTCCAGTCTTCCTGGAGTACAAAGTCACAACATATAGGAAGTCATCAAAACATCTCGGCTGCTGGTTGGTTGGGGCAGCTGGGTGTGACATTTCAGGTGAGATTATTACAAATTCCCTGGCACTGTCCACATTGAATGGGAAGTATGAAGGGTTCACTGGACTCCCCTCTGAGAGTCTGGCTCAAATCACTCTATCCTCACCCTCCCAGAAGTCCAAGCGCGCCACTTCTGGGCCCTCCAGGTGGCTGCTGTGGAATTGCTGATGAATATTTACACAGTTTCTGTCTTCAGGCTTCAGATTTAACAACAAAGCTTGTCGGTTTGGTAAAGCACCCTAGAGAAATTGGTGTTCTCCAGAGGTTCATTCTAGGGTCAGGTAGGGTAGGTAAATCCTCCAGGTAAAGAAGATGATGCAGAGGAGAATGGAGTGAAATGAATGGCTTCTCTGGGGCTGCCTTCAGCCCCAGCTCCTGGCATTGCAGGCGTAGAAAGGAATTGGCGCTAGTTTCCCAAAGAAGTTTATATTTGCCCAGTCTCCCAGGTAGGGACGGGAGCTCATGGCTAAAGGAATTTTGAATTGATGGATGCCATCTGCTTGAAAAAACAGTCCCTCTTCCACCCCTTCCAGCACCGAGTTTTCACTTTTCCTTGCTCTCAGTGTCTTTTCATGGGGAAGAGGGGCTTAAAAGAAGCAGCATAGAGATTAAGAGCATAAGCTCGAATAAACCAGACTCCTTGGGTTTGAAACAAAGCTTTGTCACTTACCTTATTCCCCTGACCTAACCATTCAATGCCCTAGTTTTTCCTCAGCTGTAAAGTAGGAATAACTTATTTCATGGGTTTTTATAAAGATTAAGTAAGTTTATAAATATATTCCAATTAGCTATTACTGTATAATAACTCCAAGTTTAGTGTGTTAGAAAGAGAACACTCCTTTTATTTTGTTGCACATGGTTCTAGCAGTTGATTGGGCTCAGCTGCATCACTGAGGGTCTGTTTTGCAGTTGCAGTCAGAGGGAGGCTGGGGCTGGAGTCACCTTGACCTCAGCTGGGGCTGTTGGTTGGAACACTTCCGTCCGGAGCCTCCATGTGGCTTGGGCTTCCTTGCAGCATGGAGACTGGGTTCCAAGGGCAAGTGTTCCAATAGACCTACTTGGAGGGTATATCACCTTTAATGAATTAGCCTCAGAACTCACATGGTGTCACTTCTTCCATATGCCTTTGAATGAAGTAGCCATAAAGGTCCATTCTGGTTCAAGGGGAAAGGTCACAGATCCTACCACTGAATAGGAGGAGTGTCAGCATCACTCTGCAAGAAGAGTATAGGAGATGGGGTACATCTTTCAAAAAACCAATATGCTACAGAATGTGGGCCACATAGAACAGTATCCGGTTCAGTAACAAATGCTCAGTAAGCATTTGTTATCATCACTTACTGGATTCCAAACCTGCTGATCCCCAAATGGGACACCTGACCATATCTTATCCCAGCCTCATTTCTGAGGAAAATTTGGGGCAAGTTACAGTTAGCCCTGTGGTTCTAATGATGCTACTACATACTTGTGTCTAGGGTTCCGTGAGGGGGAGCTCCTGGGTCTGAGGCTATTGTATTCTTTGGCAGTAAACCTGGAGGTGAAGGATGAGGAAGAAATTCAAGGCAGCCTGGAAAATGTGCCTGGGTCATTTGGTCATAGCGTGATGGACGGCGATGTAGGAAAGCAAGTCCATTTCATCCCAGCACAGGTCACCTATAACTCTCCAAGTGACCCAGCATAATTAAGCTCCAGAAGGAGCTGACTACAGTCCTGCCCTCATGTTCACTGAGGCCTATAAGCTTAGGATAAAGTTGAGTAAAATTTTCCTTGGCACTGTGCAGCATGTCTCTGAGGTTGAATGCCCCCGAATACAATCACCTCATGGACATCCTGGGAAGCGTTTGTTCGACTTTGGGGTGACCCTCATCTGAACCTGAATCTCAAAGGCAAATGGATTAGATAGCTTAGTCATGGGAACCCCAGTCCAAAGGCAGAGCTTTAGTGCTTTTGTTGAAAGCAAATGAAACAGAGGAAACAGCTTCTTATGGGCCATCTGCTTCTTTACAGACCAAATAGCACCAACAACAAGGCTTGGCCCCGGGGCAGTGTTGACAGACTGAAGCAGCTTTCTCCAGATGTGTGTGGAACCTCCATGACTCCTTTACCTTTTCCTAATATAATACCTGCCAATTTAAAACAGAAAGTTAAACAGTAGCCTTGTTCCTTTTCTTTGCAGAGTAAGGAATCTATATGACTGAAACAGAAAAGTAAAGCAACTAAAAACTTCAGAGTTGCCCTAAAAATATTCAAATGTAAAAATCACCAGGAAGGCTTGCACTGTCTCTGGAGATAGCATTCAGCTATGTGTAAATTTACCTAAGGTTTTTGTCACTTATGTATAGCTCTTCTAAAGATCCTCATGGGGATTCTGGGATTAAATTAAGTACCTGTTAAAATTTTGGTAGTAACTCAGTAGTTCATTGTTAAGTCCTTGTGGATGGATTGCATCAGCTGCATGTTGATATGTAGGGAGTGAGTAAGAGCAAACAGCACAGACCTCCAGATGAGAGTCTCCCATTGGCTTGTTCCATCTGCTGGTGGCCTCAAAAGGCATCCTGGGAAGAACTGCCTTTCTGTAGACTGGCTGAGGGAGAAATGAGAGAATCAGAGGAGGTTATGGGTAGGTGAACGATTCTAATTGACTCATGTTCAAAGAGCAGAGGCCAACCAAGGATGAAGGGGGAATAAAGAAGAGGAATTAAAAAATAAGAAGAGAGTTTACCGTATGAGATGGCATTGCCATCTGCAGACTGATAACATCTGATTATTGTTCTGGGCTGAAATTTCAGGTTGAAATTCTTATCCCAAACCAAACCAAAGATGAATGTGTAATATTTTTGTAGCATCTGTGTCTTGGTTTGATTTCACCCAAAACAACACTGAGATAAGGACTTGGGTGCAAGGAGTTTATTTGAGAGGCAGTAAGCCCAAGTGAGGCAGTAAGGGAAAAGCAATAAGAAGCATATTAATGAGCTGTGGGCATCTAGATCTCAGTCCTCCAGGGGACACTTTGAGGAGCCATGTATAGCACATCTCAGAATTGTCCCACATAGGGATAAAAATCTGGGACATTTAGTCTTTGCTTCCAGTCCTTATTGGTTGAGGTTTACCCCCTGAGTATATTAAATTTCCATCTTTCTCTCTCCCTTTCTCCCTCCCTCCCTCCCTTCCTTCCTTCCTTCCTTCCTTCCTTCCTTCCTTTCTTTCTTTCTTTCTTTCTTCTTTCTTTCTTTCTTTCTTTCTTTCTTTCTTTCTTTCTTTCTTTCTTTCTTTCTTTCTTTCTTTCTTTCTTTCCATCCATACATATACTTTAGGCTTGTGTGTTAATTGACTAGACTGTAGTGATAATATGAAAACCATGCGCAGTTAAAGTTTGATTGAATATATCCAGATAGATAAATAAATAAAGATTAATGGAACTATTCAGAAAAGCATAGGTGGCCTGTCCACACTTTATCATATGAAACAGTATTACCTCATCTATCTGGAAGAAAGGGAGAATATATTTCACCTTTTCACCCTCTGGTCTCCAGATAAAATCTCCAGTTTGTTTGAAAAGATAACTGGCCATTCATTCCCCTACTCCACGGATTTTACTTTTGAAAGAGCCAATGTGTTATACCTTCCCAAATTCACAATGCTTCTTCTGGATCCATTCAGAAGCTGAAACTTTTAGAAAAGAGCAAAGCAGAAGGTATTCAGGGACTGAGATAGGGCATTGAATCTTGAGAGATTTGGGCCCCTTGAATAAGACTAGGGAACTAGGGGAAGAGACTAGGCAGCGTTAGATCCTGGGTATTGCTATTTTTAGCATACTCCAGTAATTTAGAGTATCAAAGAATGAAGTCATGGGGTTAGAAGGTCATTTTAATTCAGGGTAGTAAAGCTGCATATGATGAAGGCCTGGTCAACACAAGAAATGAGAAAGAGGGCTTTGCTTATCATGTTGCTTTCCAGATGTTGATCTAAGAACCAGCACTCAGGAGGACAGGCAAACACTGAGGACTCTTTCCTCATTTGATGATGAATAACGAAAGACAAAAATCAAGAACAACAATATAGAATCTATGGGAAGGCGAGGGAAGGGAAATATTCTGAATTCTCAGAGAAGGTATATAGTTTCAAGAATGAAGACAGTATCTACCTAAGGATATATAAGGATACTTATGAATAGGGAACCAGAAGAAGTTTAAAAAATGTTGGGAATTCTCAATATAATTCAAGAAGACTCAGACTCCATGAAATAGAAATAGGAAATCATAACGAGTGAAAAGACTGAGATAGGAAGAAAATGTGTTTATGGAAAAACAATATAAGCCCCTTTTTACAGGGGAAAATATGAAATCTGAAATACATGTCTTCTTTTAAAAAGAGAGTCTGCTTTAAGGAATACTAAAAGGCAAATCTTTTGAAACTAAAAATGCTATGTTTATTTAGTTGCTCTGCTACAAATGCCCTGCCCTGTTTTATATGGACACTGAGTTTATGAATTAATAAACTATAAAGAGCCTTTGTTAGTTGACTAATTAGCTAGAGGAAATGTTCTCTACTACTTAAATTTGATTAGTCTCTCTTATTTATCATAAGTGACAAAGTCCTCTATTGTGTTTTCCTGTCATTCAAAGAAAAGCAAAATGGATGCCCTTGTCAAATTATTTTGTTAAAGAGTTAGTATTCATCGGTCTGAAATTTAAACATTACTGTTTTTATAAATATTAAAGTTGGTGAGACAAATTTTAGAGAATTGAAAAAAGATGTGGAACTTGGCTAGTGTAACAGTAACAGTTACTTCATGATGACTATGTAATTTATTTCATATGTAAGAAACTTATATTGAACTTACTGGATTTTTTCTCCTTTCTTCTATCCTGCTTCTTTCTGTTTTATTTTTTTCCCCTCAATATAGATATACAGGGTAATTTCTGAAATTTGAGACAATAGACCACTTTTATATTTTCTCCACAATGGTTTAAAAATAAAAGTGCTTCTAGAATTGCCTAAACCAATAATATAATAATGGGACACTGGAAGTTAACGGAGAAATGAAGAGTACAATGAAAGTGAAAGCGGAATTTATACTGCAGAAACCTGATTCAAACATGAAAGATTTTCCCAGGTTCATGGGAAAAAATGTAAATTCAAAGAAAAAAAAACAACATTATGAAAGTGAACATTATTGGCATGGAAATAGAGAATCAGTGATTTATCTTTAGAATCATAGGTGTTCCATGGAGGGCAGAAACGAAAACAATGAGGACAAAATCTGTGAGCAAAGAAAAACTATATGGAACTTGAGAAAGAATGAGAGAGATCGTTTTTGTTTTTGTTTTTCTTAGATTCCATATATATGTGTTAGCATATGGTATTTGTTTTTCTCTTTCTGACTTACTTCACTCTGTATGACAGACTCTAGGTCCAGCCACCTCACTACAAATAACTCAATTTTGTTTCTTTTTATGGCTGAGTAATATTCCATTGTATATATGTGCCACATCTTCTTTATCCATTCATCCGATGATGGACACTTAGGTTGTTTCCATCTCCTGGCTATTGTAAATAGAGCTGCAATGAACATTTTGGTACATGACTCTTTTTGAATTATGGTTTTCTCAGAGTATATGCCCAGTAGTGGGATTGCTGGGTCATATGGTAGTTCTATTTGCAGTTTTTTAACGAATGTCCATACTGTTCTCCATAGGGGCTGTATCAATTTACATTCCCACCAGCAGTGCAAGAGTGTTCCCTTTTCTCCACAGCCTCTCCAGCATTTATTGTTTGTAGATTTTTTGATGATGGCCATTCTGACCGTTGTGAGATGATATCTCATTGTAGTTTTGATTTGCATTTCTCTAATGATTAATGATGTTGAGCATTCTTTCATGTGTTTGTTGGCAATCTGTGTATCTTCTTTGGAGAAATGTCTGTTTAGGTCTTCTGCCCATTTTTGGATTGGGTTGTTTGTTTTTTTGTTATTGAGCTGCATGAACTACTTGTAAAAAAAAGGGTCATGAAGAACCTAGGGGTAAGACAGAAATAATGACACAGACCTACTAGAGAATGGACTTGAGGATATGGGGAAGGGGAAGGGTAAGCTGGGACAAAGCGAGAGAGTGGCATGGACATATATACACTACCAAACGTAAAATAGATAGCTAGTGGGAAGCAGCCGCAGAGCACAGGGAGATCAGCTCGGTGCTTTCTGACCACCTAGAGGGGTGGGATAGGGACGGTGGGAGGGAGGGAGATGCAAGAGGGAAGAGATATGGGAACATACGTATATGTATAACTGACTCACTTTGTTATAAAGCAGAAACTAACAAACCATTGTAAAGCAATTATACTCTAATAAAGATGTAAAAAAAAAAAAAAAAGAATGAGAGAGAGAGAGACGCAGACGGATCTGGCTCCTCACATTCCAGGCTAAATCAGTGCTAAGATCCCAGCAAAGGGCCACAACCAATGGTGTGCTGGAGAAAGCTCATACTAGCTTGTGAAAGCTGACTTTTAAATTTTAAATTTTCAGAAATTCTATGAGCTGGTCATTAAACACAGCCACCATTAAAAGTGAAAAGTTATAAACTTACAGTTAAGCAAATTGTATTAAAAACAAAGGTAGACATTTAGGTTGCCTCCATGTCTTGGCTGTTGTAAATAGTGCTGCTGTGAACATTGGGGTGTGGTATCTATACAATGGAATGTTACTTAGCCATAAAAAAAGAATGAAATAATGCTATTTTCAGCAACTTAGATGGACCTAGAGTTTATCATACTAAGTGAAGTAAGCCAGGCAGAGAAGGACAAGTATCATATGATATCACTATATGTGGAATCTAAAAAATAAAAGATACAAATGAATTTATTTCCGAAACAGAAAGAGACCCACAGACATAGGAAACAAACCCAAAGGGTAAAGGGATGAGGGAGAGATAAATTAGCAGGTTGGGATTAACATATACACACCACTATATATAAAATAAATAACCAACAAGGGCCTACTGTATAGCACAGGGAACTATACTCAATATTTTGCAATAACCTATAAGGGAAAAGAATCTGAGAAAAGTATATATATATATGTGTGTATATATATATATATGTGTGTATATATAGCTGAATCACTGTGCTGTACACCTAATATGATATTGTAAATCAACTATAATTTTAAAAATAAATAAAAGAACCATTAAAAAACAAAACGAAGGTAATACTCAAAATATCATTCCATAATTATTTTACTACATGTTACTGTTATCCATGCTCTCGAGGTTATTTACGCCTATGGTAACTGTACAGAGGAAATGCTGTATGATGATGTGCTGCCATGCATCCTTCCCTACTCTGGGCTCAGTGATGTCACAGTGGTAATTTGAAATCCGCCATGGTGGGAGTATTTATACCATTGGAATCAATAAAAGCTAAAAATCAGGGCTTGGTTTCTTGTTTTGTTGATTGTCTAGACTGCAGAAAGTAGATGGAGAAAACATTAATAATGAAGATTAAACTTAAAAGTGTGCTGTGTCTATAGTCATCCTATTGTGAATAGCACAAAAAAAATTGAAGAAACATTCTTCTGGTATTCAAAAATTATCTACTAAGAAAAGAATTCACTCAGGTCACTGACAGATAAGTGAAGTTCTGACATAAGTTTCTGTGGTTTCACTTCTTATTAACATAAAAGAAACTATTAACCAACATTCATGTTGGAACTACCCTAATTTTTTGATTGCAGCCATAGGATGTCTATATAACGAGTGTTCAGTAAATATCAAAGAAGTCATTCAATAAGAACCAATTAGCTATATGGGATTTAAATAGAATTATAAATTTTATTATTATTTACCACTTGTGTGCTATGCATCCTATCTATCATTAAAATTTACAGTAAACACACAGAGGTATATACACATTCTTTCTTTGGAGAGTTTTGTTTTTAAACATTTACCAGGGCACTAGACGCCCCCTTACTTGCAGCTTCACTTTCAGTGGCTTAAGTTACCTGCAGTCAATGGTGTCTGGAAATAGTAAGTGGAAAATTCCAGAAATAAACAATTCCTAAGTTTTAAATTGTGCCTTGTTCTGAGTAGCGTCATGAGATCTCCCGCTATGAACCTGTGTCCCACGCGGGACAAGAATTATCCCTCTGTCCCGTGTATCCTGCCCATTCATCACTTAGCCACCTCTTGATCATCAGATTGCCTGTCGTGGTATCACAGTGTTTGTGTTCAAGTTATCCTTATTTTACTTAACAATGGCCCCAAAGCGCAAGAGTAGTGATGCTGGCAATCTGCCAAAGAGAGGCCGTATAGTGCTCCCTTTAAGTGAAAAGGTAAAAGTTCTTGACTTAATAAGGAAAGAAAAAAGATTGTATATCGAGTTTGCTAAGATCTATGGTAAGAACGAACCTTCTATCTGAGAAATTGTAAAGAAGGAAAAAGAAATTCGTGTTAGTTTTGCTATCACACCTTAAACTGCAAAAGATACTGCCACAGTGCGTGATAAGTGCTTAGTGAAGATGGAAGAGGCACTAGATTTGCACAATATGGAAGATATTTTGAGAGGGAGAGAGCACACATTCATATAACTTTTATTATAGTATATTGTAATCATTCTATTTTATTATTAGTGGTTGTTAATCTCTTGCTGTGCCTAATTTATTAAATAAACTTTATCATACATATGTATGTATAGAAAAAACATAGTATATACATATAATGTATATGTGTGTGTGTGTGTGTGTGTGTGTGTATATATATGTATGGTTCAGTACCATTCGCGATTTCAGGCATCCAGTGGGGGTCTTGGAATGCATCCCCGGAGGATAAGTGGGGATGACTACATATAAATTGCCACATTCAATTTTCATGGATTACAAGGACAAGGGAAAAAAATTGCTCAAGCAAAAGATGACACGAACAAAGGGAATAAAGATGGCGCCTTTTTCAGATGATTTTTGGAGACACCAAGAGCTAAGAGACAATGAAGGAAGGCAGCTACGGAGTTTGGGGTGGACACTTTGTGATCCAAGAAGAAACATACAGTCAGGATATCTTTTGTATGTGAAGGTCAGGGAATGACATCTTATGTTATCCAGGGACTCCAGAATGATTTCACCAGCATACCCTTCTTGAAAAACTTACACGACTGTCTTCTCACTAGCCAAGAAATAATCAAAATGAGGAGGTCAAGAATGGGAAAACTTCTAAGAGGAAGCCCTGAAACAAGCTAATAACAGAAGAGGAAATAACTGCTGTACATTTTGTTGCAAGCCAAATGCAACTAAAATATTAAAAATTACTAAGAGGATAGAATAAAATAACTTAAAACATTAAAAAGAAGAGAACTGAATAATGATCATAATTTGTTAGTGGTGTATTGACTTCCTGGTTCAAGATGTCTAATATGTAGAGAGAGCCAGGCTTTATAAGCTCTGTAATGTTATTTCTTGAATGTTTTTAAAAAGAATTTGCTTTATTCCCTCAGTTTCCTAAGAAATATCAGTTTTTCTTATCTTGTTCTGCTTGCCATCTTTTTGTCTTGGATTGTTTGTTAGTTGAGATAGTTCTACTTTCTATGGCACTTTTGTTGAATGACTTTATTCCCTTTAATTTAGAACCATGTTGTGGCTCCTATCCTCTTCCATTTACAATAAATTTATTTTTTTTATTCACCATAAAGATCATGTTTATTTGCTTTCAGTAACCTTATTCGGATATTCTTGTTTAAAAATTTTATTAAGACATTGTTTTAGAGCACTTTTAGGTTCACAGCAACATTGAGCAGAAGGTACTGAGATTTCCCATATAAATGCTGTCCCTACACATGCATCACCTCCCCCATTGTCAACATCTCCCACCAGATGGGTACATTTATTACAATTGATGACCCTACATTTGATACATCATTATCACCTAAAGACCATAGTTCATATTATGTTTTACTCTTGATGTTGTACATTCTGTGGGTTTGGGCAAATGAATAATGACATGTGTCCATCATTATCGTATCATACATGGTATTTTCGTAGCCCTAAAAATCATCTGTGCTTCACCTGTTTATTTCTCCCCTCACCCCCAGTGCCTCGCAATCATTGATCTTATTACTGTCTCCATAGTTTTGCTTTTCCAGAATGTCCTATAGTTGGAATCATACAGTATACAGCCTTTTCAGACTGGCTTCTTTCACTCAGTAATATGCATTTAAGGCTCTTCCATGTCTTTTTGTGGCTTAATAGTTCATTTCTTTTTAGTGATGAATAATATTTCACTGTCTGGATGTACCACAGTTTATCCATTCACCTACTGAAGGACATCTTGTTTGCTTCCAAGTTTTGGCAGTTATGAATAAAGCTGCTATAACATCTGTGTGCAGGTTTTTATCTGAACATATGTTTTCAACTCCTTCTGGTAAATGCCAAGGAGTAGGATTGCTGGATTGTGTGGTAAAAGCATGTTTCTTTTTGTAAGAAACTTCCAAGTGTCCTCTAAGTGTCTGTACCATTTTGCATGCCCACCATCAATGAATGAAATTTCTCTTGCCACACCCTTGCCAGCATTTGGTGTTGTCAGTGTTCCAGATTTTGGCCAGTCCAGTAGTTGGATTGTGATATCTCGTTGTTTTAATTTGCATTTCCCTGATAACATATGATTTGGAGCACCTTTTCATATCTTATTTGCAATCTTCTTTGGTGACGTGTCTGTTAAGGTCTTTGACCCATTTTTTTATTGGGTTGTGTTGAGTTTTATTGTTGAGTTTTAAGAGTTCTTTGTAAAAATATATCTATATATTTTTTCTATTGCTCCCTCTTCATCATATTATCTGTAAGGTCTAAGATATATTATTTACCAAACTTCGTTTTTCCTGAATGCCTAAAACCCAGGTAACACTGAATAGGCTCACCTCCCCCCAGGTATAATTTTAAGATCTCTTCTCTATGCAGTGTCAGATAGCATGTTATTCAGGTAGAGGAGGTGAGGCAGAGAGCCAAATAGCATAACAAACTTTGCTAATATTCTTCATCTTGCCAATCAGTACCTATTGATGCAGTAACTATAGACTCCAGGTGTCCAGCTCTTGCCTGAGAGATAAGGAGATGGAGAGAAAGAGTTTTCAAGGGGAACTGTTGGTTAATCACAGGCCAGAATCTAAGACTCCCTACTCTCAGTTAACTGGTTAAAAAGTGACCTTGGTTTTTTACTTAGAAGTGAGAACTAACAATGATGAAGCACTGAAGAGGAAGGAGATAGTAAGGGCTAGAAGGGACCTCCTGATGAGCCTGTGTTTGCTGTGATCTAACCAGTGGTTAAATCACCTTGTGGGTACCTCTCCTGCGGGTTCATTATCCCTCCACTAAGCCTACTATGATCTGGTCCATATTTTACTATCAGATCCATCCCCTCATATGAGTGACTTTCTTGGTATTTGATGTTTTTACATCCCTTGTAAGGGGTCCCTTTGTTTCTCCTGACAATTCCTATCACTTCATAGTTCATTCTGAGTTACATTTTGTTCCTCTTAATGGGCTTATTGCCAAAGGGCATTGGCTAGATGCATCTTCCAATATATATGGCATGCTTTTTTTTTTTTTTTTTTTTGCGGTACGCAGGCCTCTCACTGTTGTGGCCTCTCCCGTTGCAGAGCACAGGCTCCGGATGCGCAGCCTCAGCGGCCATGGCTCACGGGCCCAGCCGCTCCGCGGCACGTGGGATCTTCCCGGACCGGGGCACGAACCCGTGTCCCCTGCATCAGCAGGCGGACTCTCAACCACTGCACCACCAGGGAAGCCAGGCATGCTTTCTTATTTCCTTTTCTTCTTTGCTTTTTCTGAGTTTATTTCAATCCCAGATTATTGGAGGCTCTTCATATTTAACTTCTAGCACTTCCTAGTTTAGGCTTGAGTTTTTTAAAACCATGTTAACAGTCTTTAAGTGTACAGTTCGGTGGTGTTAAGTTTATTCACATTGTTGTGCCACAGATCTCCAGAACTTTTTCATCTTACAAAATTGAAACCCTATACACACATTAAATAACAACTCCCTCTTTTCCCCTTAGGTTTGATTTTACTTTATGGAATAACAACATGTAACAAAACAATTCTCAGGGAAGGAAGCAGCTCCCAATTCCTAGTACCTAGTCTTTTGTAAAGATGGATATGTTAGGATGGTTATTTTTAAATTATGGAGAAAAGGCAAAAGATTTATTCGATCTGAAGAGAAACCAGAGTATTTTCTTTTTTTAAAAAAAATTTATTGAAGTATAGTTGATTTACAATGTTGTGTTAATTTCTGCTGTATAGCAAAGTGACTCAGTTAAACGTATATATATCCTTTTTCATATTCTTTTCCATTATGGTTTATCACAGGATATTGAATATAGCTCCCTGTGCTGTACAGTAGGACTTTGTTGTTTATCCATCTTATATATAATAGTTTGCATCTGCGAATCTCAAACTCCTAATGCTTCCTTCCCCCACCCCCTGTCCCCCTTGGCAACCACAAATCTGTTCTCTGTATCTGTGAGTCTGTTTCTGTTTTGTGGATATGTTCATTTGTGTCATATTTTAGATTCCACATGTAAGTGATATCATATGGTAAGTTATGGAGGAAAAACTCATCCTTTAGAAATTTTAATTTCTTTGGGTGCAATAGTCATCACATATCTATATCTGTATTTATATCTATATCTATATCTACTGGTTGAATGATACTTGGCCCCTGAGTCATCAATATTTTAAATAAAAACCCACCATAGCCAAGAATGATGTGCAGCACACAGGACCCAGACATTTTTGCAGGAGCTCTTAAATATATTTGTAGTTACAACACCCACTCCTCCTGGTGTTCTAACTTTATGCAATTTCTATCTATGAGACAGCCCTAAATCTTTCCATTCCCAGAGGAAGCCTGCCATCTGTTCATCAAACTTAAGAGTAGTTGGAGGGAGCAGCTGCAGTTTCTATCTGGATTTGAGTGTGTATGTGTTAGTCATTAAGAAAAAAAGTTATGCTCATTTATGTTTTGAGTCATAACTATGCCATCAGTTGTCTCCAACAAAACTGTCAATGCCAGTCTCAGGGGAGCAAGGTCTGAGTTCTGTTCCCAGCAATACTTTCCTGGTGGATTTTGGGTAACTCATATCAAATTCTTTCTCGTTGTCTCCATCTAAAAATGGAGAATGTTCTTTAAAAAATGTCACTTCTTCCTCTTGTCGAGAATAAAGAGGTAGCTCTTTGATTTCCTTCCTTATTTTTTTTGAATAGAGTAGCTTAAGTTCAGCTCTGGGAGTCAAGTTCTCCTTGAAGAGAGAGTCTAAGGAACTATCGTGTCTGAGGGCTAGGAAGAGCCTTGGAGATCCAGTGGTCCAGTACTCCTCAGGCTTCAGAACTGCATTTTTTCTTGCTAATTTTTGCAGTATCTTTATATCACCTATTATATACTGAATATATAAATAGATTTCAGACTGACTTATTTTTAATACTCATCTTTGTCCTATGTAAGAATATCTGTAAATTATAGTTTAGATGTGCTATTAAGCTTATATTACAAACTAAAAAATATAGAATTTATAAATGTACATATTCCCCAAATTGCATTAAAATAAACACATGATTCTTTTTTAAAGTTATTTTAAAATTTTTTGATATGTAATTGACATATAATATCAGGTTCAAGTGTACAACATAATAATTTGTTATGTGTGTATAGTGTAAAATGATCAGACAATATGTCTAGTTAACATCCATCCCTACCCATAGTTACAATTTTTTTCCCTTTGATGAGAACTTTTAAGATCTATTCTTTCAGCAACTTTCAAATATACAATACAGTATTGATAACTATAGTCACCGTGCTGTACATCACGTCCCCATGACTTACTTATTTTATAACTGCAAGTTTGTATCTTTTGAGTCATTTCACCCACCCCTCTGCCTCTGGCAGCCACCCATCTGTTCTCTGCAAACAGACAATTTTATTCTTAAAATAATGGATTGTGTGCCACCTAAAATCAGTGGCTCACATGTCATATTTTGGGAAACACTGATCTAAACCAGCTCTGTCAATTTGTACACATGGAAACTGAGCTTCGGAAAGTATAAATGACTTCATAAAGTCCTTTCGCTAATTAGAATCCAGGGTTTCTGACTTCAGTTTTCTCAGGCATGGAAAAGTAAATGGGAAAAGCATTCTGGGTGACAAATCTACTTGGAATTTAGTTAGGAGAATTCGGGGAGATGAGATAGCTGGGAAACATAGTTTGCGAAAATTGCAGAGGATCTTGGATGCTAGGTGTAGGAGTAGAAACTTCTCCCTGGGCTACAAAGTCTTAACCCTGGGATCCAAGGAACATCTAAAATTATACGTGAAGTTTAATGGATTTATGCACATGGATATTTGGGTGGGACGAGAGCAGTCCTCCATAAAAAGTTAATAACCATTGCTCTTGGCAATGGAAGCTATTTGGGTTCTCACATAGGGGAATACGTGTGTTTTGGAAAGATCACTCTGGTACAAGATGAGAAATGGAACAGAGTGAAGATTGCCTCAAAGAGAGACAGCAGCAGATGACTGAAGCCATTCCAGCAAAGGTACCTGAACAGGGCTTAGGGAGTCATCCCTTTAGGGTGGACTCAGGAACACAGATGTAGGTAACAGTGAACCAGAAGGGACTCACATTGGTTTTCTTCCTCTATTTTCTGAGGATCACCCAAGGAACCAAACTGAGTGAGAAAATTACATAATGCAAATATTATCAAAACAACTCTCGGTTTTTGTGTGTGCCTGGAGGTGGGGGTAGGGCAAAGGAGGAAGAGGAAAAGATGGTGAAAGGAGAAGCTTCTGCATCATTGGAGTACTGCTTATTTTGCAACTAATAGGAGCACACGGGGAGGGATGTTTTCTGTTACTTTTGCTTGAGGGTTAATCATTTTAAAGCAACTGTTATCACCTACCTCTCTGAGAGTGTTGTAGTTCCCCAAGCGTGAAAAACGTATTTAACAAACAAGGTAGCCCCATGAGTCCCCTGCTGCTCTGCGTGCTTCTGCAGGTTATTTTACTTGGAAAGCACAACTGAAGAAAATTGTTTCTATTGAACATTGAGCAATGCAGAATGAGGATTTATTCCCTCGTTTACCAAATGTTTATTGAGTGCCTATTATGCTCATGGCACTGATGGACACTAGAGCCGCAGAGAAGGAGAAGTCAAGAGTCCTTATCTTTAGGAAGTTTACAACGTATTAGGAGTAGCAAAACAAACGAATGCATTTATCTACACACGTGGACACATTGCATAGCAAGTTAAATTAAGAAATAAAAACAATCATATACCTGATGACTAATGATATATCATCTTGTGATAGCTTTTCTTAGGAGGAGCGCCAGTGCTTTTATTCTCCCCAGAGATCATCATCCTAATTTTTCATTGCAGTTTTATTGAAAAACTGAAAAAAATAGACTGTACAAGGGATGACAAAGAAGAGTAAATGCAGAAAGAGACAGTTACTTGGGGACTTACTGATTAACAACATAGCCTTCACTTTGAATGAATAGCTTTGCATCTACCTCAGGTTGCTACCGAAGGAAAGCCACCACAATTATTATTTAATACTTTGGAGGTGACATCTATGTTCAAGAGACTGCTTCATAAATAACAGGCTCTCGTAAATAATGAAGACCTAGTCTGCTTTAGAAAATTGCAACTGAAAATCATAAGTGGCTCAGAGTAAGAGAAAATAAAAGATGGAGCATTCAGTAAAGCCATTTGTGGCTGGGCTGACTGGACTCAGGAAATGCTGATGGAGGAGGTCACAGTGGGTAACAGAAAGCTAAGATTAAAGCTGGGGAAACTAAGGTGAAAGTTCGGTTTAGGAAAATCAGGAATAGATTTTCTCTGGCTCATATATATCAATTATTCCAATGAGCCTGTTTGACTTCCCAGCAATACCTTTAAGAACTTTCTCAAAGATGGCAAGCTGATCTTCTGTGTTACCACCCTCATGACTGCAGAAGCAAGTTTTTTTTAAAGAGAGTAATATGAATAATGTCAAGCTCAATCTGTTGATAGCATGTGCATCGGTTAGCTATTGCTGCAAAACAAACTAACCCAAAACTAAGTGGCTAACAATGACACTCATTTAATATTATAGCTTTTATTTCTGCAGATTAGCTCTGGGTTTGGTGGGTGGCTAGGCTTGGCTGGGGTGGCTCTACTCCATGTGACTTTCCTCCTCTTGGGAAATACCTGGACGTGTACTTTTCATGGTGGTGGCAGAGGTCCAACAAGGCAAGTAGAAAGCATGCAGGGACTCTGAGGACCGTGACACATCATTACTTTCCCCCCATTCTATTGGCCACAGCAAGTGAAGGGGTGGGAGGATATACTTCATCTACATAATGGGAGGAAGTAGGGAGTTATATGCAAAGGGTGTGGATATAGGGAAGTGGATATAGGGTGGTGAAGAATCGGGGGATAGTAATTCTGTCTCCCTATTGTGTCAAGATGGGACAGACTTGGATACAAATTTCAGCTTTATTGTTTATAATTAAATGTCTCAGAGAGGTTGCTTAATCTTTCTGAGTCTTCATTTACTCATCTTTAAAACTAAATAATAAAATGTTCAGATTTTGTTTGTAAAACTTCTGGGACTTAAACTAAATTATCATTTTTTTCCTTTTCCTATTTTGTGTGTATGGCCATATGTTTGCTATTATCAAATTTTTGTAATTATGCTCACATCCACTCTTTTATGCTGCTCAGGACCGACTCTATCACCTTTCAAAGATCTGTTACTGACAAAAAGAAAATGGAAAAAAGGAGAAAGTGGAATTGTTCTCCAGGAACGTAGTGTCTAATAATGCAAAGCTGATTAGGTGAAGGCATTCTCTTTTGGTTTTCAGAGTGACTATCAACATCATATAATAGCTCATGCCCCTACTCAGAAATCTGAAGGATTTACTTTCCTGAATAATTAGTATGTTTCCAACATAACCTCCAGTGATTAATATCAGACCACTATTTGATATCGGCAATGACAATAATGTAAGCCCTACTTCCTTGTCCAGTCCAAAGGAAGGTCTCCAAGGGAATGTATAATTTCTGCATGGAGGATCATTTTATTCAGAGATTAGGAACATCAATTAAGTAGCTGGGCGTGTCATATATTGTATCTCATTTAATCCTTAAAATGGCTCTGGGAGGTACTTATTTTACAGATGCAGACTTTCAAGCTTAGACAGGCTGGGTAACTCGTTCAAGGTTGTATAATTAGTAAGTTGTAGTAGCTAGCCTCCATACAGATCTAATTCTAAAGTCTGTTATTAAGCACTTTTTTAAAAAAAAATAATCTGGAGTTGAATTCCCGATTTAAAATTTAGAATTAAATAAACAATAGATATCATCTTTGATGTCAAAGGAAAAAATACAACCTATCACCAAACACTAACCACGATGAGTGTCACTTAAACATTCAAGTCACAATAATTTTGCTTGTCTTTGAAAAAATTTTAAGGCCTGTTTGGAAATGATTTGAATGATCTAGGTCTCTTTTTAAAGCAGGGGGAATCCCAAACTGATAATTTCCCCTTTTTTTGTAAATTTCCCCGAGGCAAGTAGAGGGCTTCTAAATTATTTGATTGATCTTAGGCCAAACTGAGATCATTCTTTTCCAAAATAGCCATTCAGCATGTAAAGATTTGAAAGGCCTGGCTAAAGATTTTAATAATGAGAGTCTGGTATAAGAGACATCTCTCTAAAGTAATTCTCTCACTCTCTCTCCTTCTCTTTGTCTTTTCTTCTTTGCTTTCCAACATCTCTCTTTTAGTTCCTCTCCTGCACCAACTCCTCACTCAAGGAAGTTTCAAAGTTAAATTTGGGGGTAGGGAAGTGATTTGAAGCTATGAGCTTTGTCTTAGACCAACTGGTAGTCCCTAAGGTCTTATCTTCTTTGTTTTCTTGAGCAAATGCCCAACAAAACTTGTGCTGTCTGCAACCCAGCTAGGGAATGAGCAGGCAAAGTTAGTGAAATGTGAAGATTTATAGGATAGCAGAGAGTGGAGAAGTATTAGTACCCAGAATATGCCAAGTGTGGGGTGAGTTAGCTCTAAAGAACCAGATCTATTTCCTAAAAGCAAATAGGGAGCAAATTGTTTTTTTCTTGGACTTCATGGCACGCTGGTCCTACTCTTCCTCTCCCTCTTAGGCCACCACTCCTCATTGTCTTTCGCATTTTCTTTCTCTCTCTCCCTCTGTCTCCTCTGCCTCTAAATGTAGGCATTCTTAGGATTCAGGCCTAGACTTTTTTTTCAGTTTAGTTTACACTTATTTTGTTGGGTAATCTTATCTGCTAACAAAAGTTTTACGTATAATTTATAATCCAACAATTTAAAGTCTTTTTCTATCTCTAGCTTGGATCTTTCTTCTAAACTTCAGATACACATATACAATGGCCAAATTGATGCCCCACCCAGGTACCTCGCAGGAATTTTAAATGCTACATGTTTGAAGCTTGCTTATCGTCTTTCATCCGCCCCCTTTGGACCATGCTGTCTTAATAAATGCTAACTCCATCTACCTGGGTGCTCATGCCAGAAACCCAGGAGTCATTCTTTTCCTTTATTTTCTCTTTTAAAACAGTAATTTAAAGTTTATTCCAGCTATAATACCGGTTTCTCTGTCATGTTTCAGAGCCCATTACCAAGACATTCTGTTGCACTTGTCTGTCTGATTTATGGATCTGTTCAATTTCTGGCACTAGGGCATCATCTGAGTTTCGACCAGACAGCAGTGATAAAATGGGTGGAATAACTTTAGAAATAGTTAATGCAAGAGACCATTGTGTTTCTAAGACAAATGCTCTCATTATTACTTCATGTTTGGGTGATAAAATAGAATCATTACCATTTAAATTTCTAAATATTATTTAAAATTTAATATTATGTTAATATTTGGATGATGAATTCTTGTTGTAAGTGCAATTGTCAAAAAGAATATACATTGATAAGGGCTGTCATTAGGGCCTGTAATTGTGGCCTGCCAATCAGTCACAGGCCAAATGGCTATGTTCCTAATTAGTGGTTTTAGGTCTGTGATTTTCTCTTTAGTTTTCCACTCTCTCAGTGTGGATGTCCAAACTCTAGGGTGGTGGACAGAGGCTGTCCTTTTGCCTCATGCCATCTTTGCTGAACTCGAGTGATAAATGGATGGTAAGTTGGAGGGGTGATGGGTTGGGAAGTGGATCAGGAATGAGGGCAAAGAAGGGAAAGTGGAAACCTTTATACAGTAGAAGTCATCCGCAACACCTCCTCCCCTCAGCCCACTCTCCACATCCAATCCATCACTTGACCTGGCAAAATAAAGCTCACACCCACCAGTCTTCCCCATCCCACCAGCCACCATGATCTCCCTGGACCATTGTAATAGCTTGGTAGCTATGTGGAGCATCTTCCCTCTTTCATCCTCAACCACCTTGATCCATTCCTTAACCTGTAGCCAAAGTGAGCATTTAAACAACGTAAATCAAACTGTCTTTTTCTTTCTTCAAATCGTTTCATGGTTCCCCACTAAACTTAGGATATAATGTAAAATTTTTAGAGTGTCCCCCAAAGCCCTTCCCAACCTGACTGCTTCCCAGACTCCTTTACCAGAGCCCTCCCTTTTCCTCTTTACACTCCAGTCACGTTTTCTTCAACACACACAAGGCTTCCCACCTCCAGCGGGGGGCGTGCTGCTCTCTCTGCCAGGATGAGCTTCTGTTCTCTGCAGAGCTAATTAACTCCCACTCTCCTCCAGGGCTAGGCTTAAATGTCACTTTCTCAGAGGGACATTTCCTAAATGTATTGATCTAAATTATCATCCTCTGTTATATCCTCACACAGGGCTTCTCTTTATAATCTTTATCAAAATTTGTAATTTCATATTTATTTATGCAATTACTGTCTCCCCTACCAGCCAGTGGCTCCAGAGGGCAGAAGCAGTATCCACTTTGATATCATTAGCACCTGTCTAGCATGTGGTAGATTGGCGATAAATATTAGTTGGAATAAAGGTAATATAATTTTTATTATAAATTAAAAAATATATTCTTTTTCCTAAAAAATCTAACTTTTAGGGGGATCTTTGAAGAATTTATCATAAGTCTTCATATAAAAGACATTATTAGATAGTACAACAGATAATGTATGCAGTTTGGATTTATAAGAAATATGGAAATATTCATTAAATTGATATTAAAATTAAATATTGGCTATGTTTTAATCATAGAAAGAAATACTTGTGTAATTGGTACCTTGAAGAGCAGGACTCTTGGGATACATTCAAAAAGTATATTTATTTTTTATTTGTTTAAAATATATTCAATGGAGGAAGTGTTTCCCTGCCCTGGTTTACTTTTACATACTAACAATAAAAAATAATTGTACAGGGCTTCCCTGGTGGCGCAGTGGTTGAGAGTCCGCCTGCTGATGCAGGGGACACAGGTTCGTGCCCCGGTCCAGGAAGATCCCACATGCCGCGGAGCGGCTAGGCCCGTGAGGCATGGCTGCTGAGCCTGCGCGTCCGGAGCCTGTGCTCCGCAACGGGAGAGGCCACAACAGTGAGAGGCCCGCGTACCGGGAAAAAAGAAAGTTGTACAATCACAGCCTCAGTTTCAATTTAGAAATTAAGACATCCAGTTCCAAGTAATGATCTAAACGCTGAACTCGATTTAAAGATAAAGTATTTCCACTTCCCTGGCTGGTAGTTTTCTTCAGGCAGGAAGGCAGGGAAGGGGAGGTTTCACCCTTCTATCTCCTTTCCCAAGTTGGGCTTCCATCCCTCCTTTTTCCATCCCTTTTTGAGAATTCTTGGATGCATGTCCTGTGAGGTGGGCAATACACATGTATGTATGGAGAGGGAGAGAGAGGGAGAGAGAGGGAGAGAGAGGGAGAGAGAGGGAGAGGAAGAGAGGGAGGGAAGGAGAGGAAAAAAGAGAGAGTTATTTTAAGGAATTGGCTCACGTGATCATGGGGGCTGGCAAGTCCTTACTACTTGCTGTCTCTTGTCATTTTGATGATAGTCATTCTAATGGGTGTGAAGTAATATCTCACTGTTGCTTTTATTTACATTTCCCTGATGATTACTGATGATGAACCCCTTTTCATGTACCTGTATGTCTTCTTTGGAAAAATGTCTATTCAGTTCTGTTGCCCATTTTTTTAAAAAATAAATTTATTTATTTTATTTTATTTATTTATTTTTGGCTACATTGGGTCTTCATTGCTGAGCACAGGCTTTCTCTAGTTGCGGCAAGTGGGGGCTACTCTTTTTTGTGGTACACGGGCTTCTCACTGAGGTGGCTTCTCTTGTTGTGGAGCGTGGGCTCTAGACGTATGGGCTTCAGTAGTTGTGGCATGCAGGCTCAGTAGTTGCGGCCCATAGGCTTAGTTGTTCCACGGCATGTGGGATCTTCCCAGACCAGGGCTTGAACCCGAGTCCCCTGCATTGGCAGGTGGATTCTTAACCACTGCGCCACCCGGGAAGCCCCCATTGCCCATTTTTTAATCAGATTGTTTGAGTTTTGCTATTGAGTTTAAGAGTTCTTTATATATTTTGGATTTTAACCCCTTACCAGATATGTGACTTGCAAATATTTTTTCCCATTTCATACGCTGCCTTTTTATTTTGTTGATTTTCTTTTTCTTTTCCTGTGCAGAAACTTTTTAGTTTGATGTAGTCCCTCCTGTTTATTTTTGCTTTTGTTGCTTTTGCCTTGTGTGTCCAAAAAAGTCATTGAAAAGACCAATGTTTTCTTCTAGGAGTTTTATAGTTTCAGGTCTTAAATTTAAGCCCTTAGTCCATTTTGAGTTGATTTTTGTGTATGGTGTAAGATTATAGTCCAGTTTCATTCTTTTGCATGTGGCTATCCAGTTTCCCCAATATCATTTATTGAAAAGAGTATCTTTTTCTCATTGTATATTCTAGGCTCTTTTGTCATAAATTAATTGACTATATATCCATGGGTTTATTTATGGGCTCTCTATTATGTTCCACTGATCTATGTGTCTGGTTTTATTCCAATACCATACTGTTTTGATTCCCATAGTTTTGTAATATAGTTTGAAATCAGGACGTGTGATGTCTCCAGCTTTCTTCTTCTTTCTCAAGGTTGTTTTGGCTGTTGGGGGTCTTTTGTGGTTCCACATGAATTTTAGAATTGTTTGTTCTATTTCTATGAAAAACACAATTAAAATTTTGATAGAGATTGCATTGAATCTGTAGATTGCTTTGGGTAGTATGGACATTTTAACAATATTTGTTCTTTCAACCCATGAGCACAGGCTATCTTTCCATTTATTTGTGTCTTTTTCAATTTCTTTCATCAGCATCTCATAGTTTTCAGTGTACAGAACTTTCACCTCCTTGGTTAATTTATTCCCAAGTATTTTACTTTTTGATGCAATTGTAGATGGGATTTTTAAAAAAATTTCTCTTTCTGGTAGTTTGTTATTATTTACGTATGTCAAAATCCAATCAAAGATTGAAGTCATCTGGATGGGGGTTATAGACTCTAAGCTAACTTGAAGATTAATAATAATATGAGCAAATTGAGGGGATGTAGGTTATGTGGCCTCCTTTTTAAATTTTGGCACCATTAAAGCAGTTACTATAAATAGAACCCTTCCTATCAGTATAAGACAAAGATTTAGTCCTATTTAAGGCTGATGTCCTCTGGTTATTAGGAAACTTCAGCAAACTAGGAAGATAATCAATGCTCCTTCCCCCCAGTTATTTGGAATGAAACATTTGCTTCATTACTGGATATGTTGGCATATTCTCTTACTCACTGTTCACTGTTTACTCTTGAGGCTCATGTTTCTCTTCTATTCACTTTACTTTGTGTTCTAGGAGGTTGAGATCTATCAACTGGACCAACCAGGCTCCTTTCCTTTCTGAAGTGCAGAGGGTGCCAGAGGAGCTAGAGACAAAGTTTTTTTGTTTTTTTGTTTTTCCCATATCTCCCTCCCTGCCAGGCTTTAGGTTGGTAGTGACCGAGTTCGCTACCAAGGCCACAGTTCCTGTCAGGTGACTGTCCAATAACTACAGGTCTTACTGCACTCTGCTAACTGCTCCATTTCTTTAGACCTAGGTGTGATAGTCAACCTCTTGTTGCTATCCCTGTGGTTCTTCACCGTTCTTGTGCGTTACTACCACACTTTTGTCAATAGTGTCTTAACTAAACTCTTCTCCATTACCGTGTTTGAATGTGCCATCTGTATCCTGCCAGCACCCTAAATGGATTACATAATTGGTACCAGGAGGGGCCCCTGTAATGAGCTTTTAAAATGGGTTTCTGGAATTGAGAGTCTGACATATTTGATGAATATATGAATAAACTTTTTCCTTGCTGGGGGGGAATGGACGTTGGTAGTCCATAGTATGTGGTACCATTATGATTACTCAAAGTATCACCAGTAGCAGCATATGATGGAGTACAGATGCAGGGCAAGGTACTGGGAGACCAAGTCATCCAATTCTCCCAACACCATTTATTGAATGACCCTGTCTTCCTTACTGATTGAAATGGTCTTCTTTACCATAAACTAAATTCTTTTGTGTACTGAGGACTGTTCCTGGGCTGTCTATTTTGTTCCATTTATTTGGGTAAGTCTCACATGATCACTTTATTTTATTGACCCACTATGTGAGTAAAGGACAGAACACTGATTCGTAATAATAATACCCTCCACTTCGATAGTGCTTGTACCAGGCACTGTTCTAAGTGCTTTAGGTATATTAACTCATTTCATCTTCAGAACAACTCTATGAATAGAAGCTGTTATTATCTGTGTTTTGCAGATGGAAAATGAGATACAGAAAAGTTAAGTGACTGGCACCAGATCCCACAGCCTGAAAGCAGAGGAACTGAGATTTGAGACTAGGAAGTCTGGACTCAGAGCCTGCACTCCTAGCGACTACCCTACACTACCTCTAACCATGAGTGAGGGCATCTCTTTTGGGGACTAAAAAGATACAGTCCAGGTGCACTGCTCCTGATGATTTAAATTAATCAGATAGAACTTAGATAACCTAGAAAAATTGGTAGTTACGATATCTCCTAGACTGTCTCTCTCAATTATCTGTTTCTCAAGTAACCTTCTAGTTACTGTCAGACTTCATCTGCATCAGACTAGCAAATCAAGTCTAAAACATTTTATACTTGCCCATCTTCCCTGCTGTTCATATCACTGAGTTAGCCAAATAAATTCAATTTTTTCCTGCGGCAGGTTTCTCACAAATTGTGACTGGCGTCTGTATATTTATGAAGTTTCTATTGCATTGCTAGTTTCTCATTGTATTATTATAATAGATCACAGATTGCATTGGTAAATGCCATGACGAGACATGATAAACACAGTCCATTTTTGATGGGGTAAAGTTCTCTTTAATTTTCCTGGTCTATAAAACAAGGATTAGAACAACTGACTCATAGTGTTGGAGTGCATATTAGAAGATCATGTATGTGAGTGCAATTAATAGTGCCTGGTGTATGGTAGGTATTCAAGTAATGTTGGTAGAGTCTGAATCATCAGAGGCTACAGTTATTACAGGGCTCAAGCTAAAAGCAGGGAGGAGACGTGGAGTGAATCATACTTATTGAGCATTTCCCATAGTCCAGGCATTATGCTTGGTGGTTTATATGCATATAGTCTGATATGGTGGAATTGGTAGGTGCTTTTATAAGACGACATCCCCATGTTGTACAAAATTACGGTCCAAATATTATGTGCTACTTTGACATCTGGTGAAAAGAAGGATGCAAGGGGGACCCTCAAATATCCTAACCACAAGTTCCCTTCCAACTCTACTCCTCAGTTAAGCTTCCCAGGCCAAACAACCCTCTTTAATAGCAAATAGACCAAGTACAGTTCCCCTTTATCCCCAAGTAGCAGGTTTCAGTTCCTGGCCAGCCCACAGAATTGTTCAAACAAGCCAATTGCATCTTTCAGTGGGAAACAGAGGGTGCATCAGTCTCTTGATACTAAAAGCTTATCTCCCAGAGCCCCTGGTTATTCACTCTGTCACTGAGTACAACCCCCATGTGGTCTGTGAGGCATGTGATGTCTTCCTGCATCTGAGCTCTTTGTATATGTGACTAACAGACTGCTGTGATTCATCTGTCCAGTATTGGGTGTTGGCCATCCCCATAGCCTTAGGACCAGAATTCCTCTTTCACCAACAGAGTGAATAGGAGGTGGTCAAAAACCCTAGAAGAAACTAAACTGAATGAGTTCCACTGATTGCCCTAGATCATTGCTTCTCAAACTTTAGTGTGGAAACAATGACCTGGAGATCTTGTTAAAATATCCATTCTGACTTAGTAGGTCTAGAGAAGGTCTCACATGGGGCCTGAGATTTTGCCTTTCTAAAAAGCTCCCAGGTGATGCAGCTGCCCCTTAGACCACATAGTGAATAATAAAGCCCCAAGGGAAAGAGAATCCAGGCCAGGGAGACCTGGAATGTTCACTGCATCACTCATCAATGACCTTCCAATCATCTAGGAATCTGGCACATCAAGGAATGATGAATAGTACCTTCTAGGAATTGGGATATTCAGCCTGAGGGATTGGAAACTGACTAAGATCTGTGTAAGATGGAACAATCCACTGGAACCAAAACAAAGAAACTTCTTAGGGGTCACATGGCCAGGAGACGCACATGTCAGACCCACTTATCAGTCTCTGCCTTGCTCTGGCCACTCTGTGATCCAATCCTACTGCTATTTTAAAGATGGAAATACTGGTCTCCATAAAGCTTGTCACTGGACTTTTTAGTTCTTTAGGATTAAAGAACTTTGCTTATTTCTATTAGTTTTTTTTTTTTTTTTTTAAGTAAGTTTCATTGGGAAAATGTCTGATTCAGGGAAAGGGGGAAAGGAGACAAAGGATTTGTTGCAAAGGGCCCTACTAACAAGCAAGACAGATACTTGTCATTGAGAAGGACAGGAGGAGAAGGAGAGAAGCAGAAGAAGAAGGGCTGGATGAAATCAAGTCATGTTTTCTCCAGGAAGCCTGACCTCAGTGAAAATCCAAAAGCAGAGGCTCCCAAGGAGTCCTTCTGCTCCCAGGAGACAGTGCAGATTAGATTGGTTTTATGCTTAGCAGACAGGCCTTGATGCTGATTTCTCTTGACCTTCTCTTGTGATTCTTGTCAGCCTGGCACTCATCTGTTAAGCTTGCTTTAATTATGTGCATAATGGCTCATTATTTTTTATAAAGGAAACAGCAAAGGAAACAATTATGCAAATGAATGAGGTTTGTTGTTTATTGTAGAGTTGTGGGCTAATTGGGCACTGGTACAAAAACACCATTGTCAAACACAGTGCCAGAAATAATCCCACTAATCTCTACCTCTGAGATCTCTTTCAGCACATCAGTACCTACAAGATAAACTTAATGTCCGAGAACAAATATGAAATGCCAGAAGAACTCATCTAGTGTAGTCAGATGGGTTAGGGGGTCCCCAGAAAAAGAGAACCAGACATGGCTTTCTTGACAGAAGAGAAGCCGTTTTGGCCTAGGCCATTTGGGGATGTAAGCCTGGCTGCAACGCCTTCCCTTGAACAGGTCTCAGTAATTAATGACCTTGGGGAACAAAGGAATGCAGGAACAGAGAAAAGGCAGTCAAACAGGAGCGCAGTGATAAAGCAGAGTCCTAGTTCCTCCTCAAGGAGGAGCACATATATATAATAAGGGAATGATGATATTGACCCTCCTGACTTCAGTCAACTGAAGCTTGGACTCTGTTGCCCTTTGTCCTAATTCTATGCTGAATTCTCCTCTGCTCAAGCCCCTTCATGAATATGCATGTTCCCTTAGCTTGAAACGTCCCCAGTTTTGCTGTTTGGGGAGACTGCTGCTTTGGGTAAGATCCCTGGTGTTCTTCTTACTTGCTGCAAATAATAAATCCTTCCTTCTTCTGACCTTTGGCTTCATTGCGTCTATTGGCCTGACACCCACCAAGAGGCAAACCCAGTTCTGGGGTAACACTAGGGTAGGGGCTTTAATCAGAACAGCTACTCTTCCTTGCTAAGGCTGAAGGCTTACCAAGCTGTCCAAGATCACGCTTCTTCAACTAGCACCTCCTTTTTGGTTTGGTCTTCAATTGTTGTCAAACAGAAAAGATTTGTGTGTTTGGACCTAGTATTCTTTCTTCTGGTCTCTGCTTTGGAATGTCTCATTCATTCACTCATTCATTCATTCATTTTGCCTGTTTTAGTTCTATCTAGTTCAATCTTTACCTGAAGGCCCCTGCATTTGTCTCCTTCTTGTCTTACCCAATATCACTTCTTTTTGACACAGCTCACTCATTACAGGTGGCCTTCTTTCAGCCTTAAATATTCCAACCTTCTTTGAACTTTGGTCTTTTACCTATAATGGATTAATTTCCCTCCACCCTCACCCTAATTCTGATTTATTAGATTAGATCAGGAATAGATGTCATATGCTTCCATGCTACCCTGTATTTCTCCCTTAGGGCATTTATAACATTTGAAATTAATTGCTGTTGTAAAATGACTTGGGCTAACTTGGTCATTTATAATTATTATATCTTCTCCAGAACCCACAACCAGCGGGGAGAGTACACTGAAGGCAAGTCCTCAAATGGATTCTGCACAAAAAATATCACTGGGCAGGCACAAAACACATCCCACAGCCTGTTCTGTAAGCTCAATGAAATCTTAGCACTCTGTCTTTTCGTGCACCCAGACAAGCTCTTAATTAAAAGGTTCATTTGAGGCAAATGTGAAAATCTACTAGCAGCAGGACTCAGCTAAATTTCTACTCAGTATCAAATACTGCCTAAATGGTAGGATATGGAGACAGAAGAAATACCAAGCCCTAGGGCATCATTTCAAAAGATATAAGGCTACTAGATTTGCTAGATTCCTAGATTTTTTAAATGTAATGATGGTAGAGTCTATACAATATTCTTAGCCATTTCCTAAAACTGGAAGATCATTTATTTCACCAAGGAGAAATTGTCTCCAATATCCGTTATACCAAGCAACATTTCCCGCTGTTGATCAAATATTAAGGTAACTGTAGTTTTATGGTAGCTGTCCTCGGAGGGTGGATTTAGATTAGAGTCTTTCAAATACCACCCCTGGAATGTGTATTTCCGATTAGAGTTGTTCAGATATTAACCAACCACCCCCAGAATATAAATTAAAATGTCCATCTATATATCACACAGTATAAGTAATACAAAGTAAATTGCAGACAATATAGCAGTTGTTAAATTTGCAGGTTCATGTCTGCTGTGCTTACTGGAATATAAGTTCCATGGGGGAGGGGGGCGACATTCATTTCATATACCCAGAATCTGTGCACTTCTAGACCCAGAGCAGGTGACCAAGAAATGTGGTTGGAATAAATGGAGCTCATTTGCCAAACTTTCCCCCTTCCCTCCTAATTCTGCCTTTTTACTTCTCATTTTCTTCTATCATTCTCTCTTCCTTCCTTCCTTCCTTCCCTCCCTTCCTCCTTCCCTCATTTCCTTATCTCTCTCCCTTTCTTGCTTCTTCTCTCTCTTTTTTCTCCCTTTGGGTCTCTCTCATCATCTTCCCCTCTCTCTTTCTCTTTTTATTTGTGTGAGAAAGTCACGTGGCTTCTTCAGAATTCTGACTAAATATTCTGCCATTGAAGAACTAGTGTTTGGAGACTGGCTTTAGCTTGACTTAGCTGCTTTGAGGCTGTGCACTTTCTTTGTTTCCTAATCTGTAGAAGGAGAATAGCAGTGATGCCTCGGTCAGAATTGCTGTTTTGAGAATTGGTGGAGTATTGCCAGCACACTTAATTCTCTCCCGCCACCCGCCTCTAAATTTAGCCTTAGCCCCCCTTTCTCATTAATGATTAGATTACTTTAATTTCCTTAGCCATGAGGTCATTCACTTCTTTCTCCAACTGGCCTTGAAAAGGTGAAAGTGTAGCATCTTTGCTGGTTGTGTTCGTGCGTGTGAGGTGTGTGGGGCAGGGCTGGCAGTCGAGGAGAAATGTTTTGCTCCACTCTTCTTTCTTTCCAAGCTGAGTTCTCTTAGATGAGCCAGTTAATCCCTTTCAGCTTTTGTTCTCCTATCTGTGAGAGGCAGTTACGATGCCCATCTCACATAGATGTCGTGAGGATAGAATGAGATTAGTATACATGAAGACAGCTGGCCCAGATACATGCTCAGCAAAGGCGAATAGAACTGAAACAATCCTTTCTAACCAATTGTAACATCAGGGTTCAACCAGGAAGCTGACGTCTCTGAGCTATGGGTAAGGAATAATTACAAGAAGCGGACCCTATAAATTGTGGGAGGCTGGGGAAGTGAAGGTGTGCAGGGTGAGTTAGAGGATCACAGGAGACATCAGTCAATCTGAGAGCCAGGCATATCCAGTTGCCAAAGTGAGACTGAAAGGGGAGCTGATGGGAGGGCTGTAGGGAACTATTCTCTCTGGATCCACAACCACGCACCTTTTGAGGAACCTGGGATCTCTTTTAAACAGAGGTGAGCAGTCAGGTGGAAGAGCTTGACCTTGAGCGGAGGAGAGTGACAATAATGTGGAACCCACTGCACCTGCCTCTGTCTGTCACTCATGTCTAAACCTGATGACCTTAGAGATAATGGCTGATGCTCTCTTTCCATCTTGCAAATCTCATGCAAATCCCAATTTTGACCAACTCTAACTCTGTATAATACCCAGAATTCTGGGAAATATAGTTTCAGCTTTACCAAGTTGACCTGGAAAAACCACCATACCAGTGTTTTCCATTTTACAGCTAACTCCTTTTGGCTTTGATGTAAATTACTTTTTTTTTTTTTCAAGAAATGCTAAAAATACCATGATCTTAAGTTTATGGAGATACATAAAGTAATATTCTAATTGGGTCAGGCCTTGTACTTTGCACTTGAAATGCAGTGTCACATAGGAGAAGGATTTTTAATGTAACCTGTATTAGTTTCCTTACAGATGGGAAAGGGAGATTTTTACTGAGTATAATTTGGGTTTAAATTTCAAATATACACTAGTAATGACCATATCTAGGGTCTGTAAATTTTATTCGTTTGTTATTTGACAAATTTAAGTTTTAAGTTAAATTTAACTTAAAACTTAAGATTTTAAGTTTCATTGTCTATCTTGCCATCTCTTCTCTGAGCCTCTTGGGACTGTGACATGAGAAACCTGGACTCTTTCAAACCTGTTCTTTTTTATCTCCAGTGGGCCCAGAACACTGGTATGTAAAGACTAAAATAATAAACACCACTTCTAATTTGTTGAAGAGAAATAATTGTTAAGGCTCTTAAGTACTTAAGGTTAGGTCCTTAAAATTTTCTTAATATAATTTTCTTCCCTTTCTCGAGGCTAATAGCACACCTGTGAGGCTGTTTAGTTCAATGTAGTTTAAAGCATTAATCATCTTCCTTGTTAAGCAATGGAGACTGGAGAGAGGAATAAGATGCTGGCACTGTCTCAAGGGATTTAAAATCTGGTGTGTTTGGAGGGAGAGGGAACAAAAATGATAAGAAAACTTTGTGAGTGAGGTACTCTGGAGGAACACACGGCCAATTCTTAGGGAGGAGAGGGCAGAAATCAGGGGCAGCAAACCAGTTGTCATTCCTCTAAGATTTCATTAAGCATTAAGCACATTAAAGAAAGTAGGCAGGGTGTTTATTCCCAGTAGAGGAAACTTAAGGAGAGCTGAACATTTAATTAACCTTTTAACAGCCTTGGTTGAGTGAACTGAGAAGTTTCATTCTTATTTTAACAACTTAAAGTCGGACAAGCATGGATATGGTAAAAGAGAGAGAGAAAGCAAAGTAGAATGAGTAAATGGTTAAGGGAATGAAGTTTATTTTTAGCATCACCATTTATCTTCTGGGGCCCCCAACCCCCTTTGCACTGGGGTCTCAGTGACCTTCTGCTATCTCTGGTCACTCCCCCTGCTTTGATGACATTTGTTTGACTCACCAGGACCCTTTCCACCATTAAACCTTACTTTACCTTGTCAATTGCATTATTATGAACTTTCATCAAATCTTTAACCGTGGTCATTTTTAAGTCTTTTGTCATTTACAGACAGTTCTGGGTGTACTCTGATGCTTATGCAAAAATGTTCCTGTAAAAGGGTTTCATCTTCAAGGAATTCATGGAAAAGACTCTGACAAGTATAGGTTTCTGGTAACTGACTATACTGCTGAACTGAATGAAGAAGCATTTTCAGAACTCTAATGGAAAACTGATGAATTCATAAAAGTGCTAACGAAAGATCAAGGTGAAAAAAAAATTAATTACATGGGACTGGGTGAACTGATGAGGATGATTTTAATTTTTGTGACTTTCTGTTTGAATAAAAAAAAAAATCCCACGAGGACTCAGAGGCAAAAAATATACAAATAATTTTCACTGCAAAGTAAAGGAGCTGTTACCGTGGAGGATTCCTGGACTGAATGTCAATATTATGACATAGTATGAGTGTGTTCCGTGTTTGGTAATTGCAATCATTGTTGCTTTTGTTGTGGTCATCCGTTTACAATGCTTGGTGTCAGTTTATTTCTCTCTTGTAAAAATAAAATACAGTGTGTGTGTGTGAAAAAAAACAAAAACAAAAAACAAAATAAAAAACCTTACTTTACCTGTCTTCATCTTATTCTTTTGAAGCTCTGTTTATTAGAGTACCTCTTTACCAGGCACTCACTATCATCTTTCAGATACCTTACCTTCATAGAGTTCCTTAAAGTATTCTAAGTGTTTCTAAGTATATTACATCATTTAATCAACTTATTTGAATGGATTAATATATTAACAAATAGGTCTCTCTAGGTAACATATTGATATGTTAACACGGGACTACTGGAAAGAGTACCATTACTCTCCCAGGTCCCTTAGATTTGCATAGTTTTTTATACTTTGTAAAGTGTTTCCCATCTGTTTTTGATAAGGCTCTGGGGTAGTGGGAATGGGGCACTGGGGAGATTGGAAGAGAAGGTTCTTAAGGCACAGGGTCCTTTGGGGCCAGAGCCACCGCATTGCACAACCCCAGGGCATGCCATTGACGCTGTTGACCCTGGGATGGCATCCTTGCAGCTGTGCAGGGCACTACCTGTGAGTAGCCAGCCATAGCAGCTCTGTTTGTGGTCTTCAATTCACTCCCCTGGTGCCTCTGCCCCTGCCCGAAAATGTTGGCTTACCAGCCAGTAATGACTAGGAAGGGGCTGGATGGAGGGAATCCTGACCCTATGCGTCCCAGGGTGGAATAACTAAAGCCCCCATAGTACGCCCTTCTTCCAGGGGCAGTCATAAAACTATGCTTGGCAGAGACATTTTTCTCTCAGTGCTCATAGTAAACCTTCCTGGAGTTACAATTAGAGCAGAGGCCAGACATATAAATCCACATGAAACACAACATGATTTTTTCCTTTTGAAATACAATCCCATTTCTTAGGCAGGTGTTGTTTACAGCCCAGCTACTACGCTCATGTTGCCAAGGACCTGCACACAGGCTGGTGCGATTTTCAGTTTTCCTGATGAACTCAGAAGGTACCTGCGCTTTAGAACTAGTTTGTTTGAGTGCCGTGTACTGGCTGTTAGAGTCCCTTCTTATCAATCTTTCACACCAAAGTAGTATTTTCAGGGCTTCTTGGTTCTTTCGCTATAAACTTTCTCACTGTGACATTTCTGCTTCATGGGGCCGGGAGGTCTGAATGGGTTCCCCAGACCACTGGTTGGCCCAACAGTTTATCAAGAAGTCTTCAGAAAGTGTGACACCTTTACAGGAAAAAGCAATAAACGTTTCGTTCATATCTATTTCACCTATTTGCAATGTAAGATTAATTATAGGCTTCAGAGAGATCCTGTTATATTCCTAGCAAACCAAAATATTCTAAAAGCATTGCTTGTGTCAAAAGGTCATGTGAGTCAGCTGTCCCTGCTAACATTTGGTTCATCTTCATTACTGTGTTTGTGCTGGGTGTGAATTTCAAAAAGTTTGCAAGCACTACTTCACACACAGACAGATCTTGCCCCAGACCACAAAAGGACCAAAAATAAATGGCAGAAGCAAGAGTTCTTTAAACATTGAGGCATCCCCTCCTTCCCACACTTCTCTTCGCCCAGGTAGAGGATATAGAGGCATGTGACCTTTTCTTAATCTAGGCTGGAAGCATGGAGACCCACGGAGATAATGTGATAGAGCTATGAGGGGCTTATAACAAGTGGACACGGCAGATGCCCCTCACGTATACTTAAGTGGAAAGTGTCCATAATGCCACTTGATTTGAGGGTGGTTTTGAGAGTTTGAAGGGAGGAGGGTCTGTGGTTGTAGGAGCCTGACCTGTAGTCCCAGGTGCCGTAGCCTTGGCCAGAATGGAGATTCCATCCTCCTCTATCTGTTCACAACTCTTTTCTTTGAACTGTACTCTAACATTCAATTCCTGTGAACACTTAAATGGTTTTTACTTAATATTACAGATGGAAAAGTATGTAGATATTATCTTAGTCATCAACTTCTGATCAACGTTCTAATTAATGTCATTCTTTGTCATCATCTTAGGTGGTTTACAGAGGTGAGCTTATATTACACACATGTGCACACCTTTGTGCTCTCACACCAAGAACTTCTTACTTTATGCTTGTCACACTCACAAGCTCTCTCTCCACCTCAAACCTAAACTGGACGGGAGACCATTCCAAACTATTATGCATAGAAAACCTGGCAAGCTGAATGGATCTCCCCAACCCCTCTTTACAATTGCATTTTTTTTGGTGTTATTGTTCATGTTTGTTCGTTTTGATTTTCCAACCTCTCTTTACAATTGCATTTTATTTGGTGTTCTCGTCCATGTTTGTTATTTTTGATTTTGGCTGTTGCGTGATATCTTGATTTGACCAAAATAGTACAAAGGCTTAAAAGGACTTATCAAAGTATAAATATAATGATAACAATAGCCATATCAATGCTGTGACTCAGAATATATGAACAGAACTTCTCAACAGAGAAAGTGGATATCATGAACATACACTGTGAACTTCTATCAACTGGGACAAGAAAATCCACGGGAACAATGAATTTTCACACACATAAAAAGGTATTGTTAGAAAGCATAACAATAATTATCTGAAATTGGAGTGCTACTGGACTGAAAATTTCCTCTAGTACTTAGTGAATTATATATTGAAAAATGTCAAATAGAGACATGAAGACATAGTAGCCTTTTCATCTTTTTAAAACAAAGTATTATAATATATCCACTAGGAATAATTTCAGCTGGATTTAAGAAATGAACCCCAAAATAACAGTAGCTTGAATGGAAGGATATTAATTTCTTTTTCTCAAAGAAGTCAGAGGGCAAGCAGTCTAGGGTTGGTATAGCAAGCACATGGTGTCATCAGAGCCCCAGGCTCTTTTCTCTTTATTCTACCATCTGAGGGACTAGCTCCTGTTCTTATTGTTACTTCATGGTCAAAGATAGCTGCTGTAGTTCCAGACATCACAATCCTACTCTAGCCAGCAAAAAGAAGTAAGGATAGGCACACCTGTTCTCTTTCAAGGAGACTTCCCAAAAGTCCTACACAAACACACCTATTTATATTTCACTGAGTGGAACTTAGTCACATGACCATCCTAGCTGCAAGGGAAGTGGGCAGGTAGTCCTCCATCTGAGCAGCATAGCGTCCATCTAAAATGTGAGGTTCTGATACTAAGGAGGAAGGGGAAAATTGGCATCGTATAGCAGTTTCTTCCACAAATGACCTCCAAAGCAAACTAATACATTTTCCAAGGACAAGCACACAATGATGCTTTCTAGTATAATATCAACAAATGTTGTTGCTAAAGGCAAAGAAGAGACCAAAAAGGAAAAACAATATTTAAAGTAGTGCTACTCATGACAAAAATGAGCATTTATTGTACAAATCACAGGAATTTGTAAAACTAGTCACAAAGTTAATAAGTATTATGTTTGAGGGTTACTGGTAAAATTCCTTTATGACATGGTTCTGTTGTGTATTGTTCAATATCAATAAAATGTAATGTGAAGGGGCAATTACTATCACAAGTGTACAATGATAATAAATATCTTGCTTTGCAGCTCTATAAAACCACTGATTTCAGAGTTTTAAAAAGCTCCTGACATTTGTCACATTAAGGGACAAGTGAGGGAAAATTGCTTGACAAGTTTTTGTTCTCTTTATTCCTGAAAACCCATGATGTAGGGAGGATTTTGTTCCTTTAGTTAGCAATAACTTTGTAAGTCATGATGTAGATAGGAAAATATACATTGAGATTAGTTCTGAAGGAGGACTAGTCATGTTTATAGCTAGTAAAAAGAGATGCCATTGAAACATGAAAACACTTACTGTTTTATTCACCTGGAATAGTTGGCCATGAAATAGGCCACAGGTTCTAATTTTAAAAAGTAGAGTGAAAGCCGTAAATACAAATAGTGGCTACTTAGTGCATTAAGTTCAGTGTATTACGCAAAAAATTGGGCAGCAAGTAAAACCTACTGATAGTAGGCAGAACACAGAGAGTCTGTTGTGTGGGTGGCAGTGGAATTGTTCAATGTGTTAACAGTGGTGATCTGGGATGCTACGTAGCTGACACCGTGACTTTGGCCCCCAAGAAGAGAATCCAACCGGGTCTGCCTGTCTCCTGACCTATAGACCTGGGTGTTGTTTTAAGCTGTTAAATTTATGGTAATTTTTTACAACAATAGAAAATGAATAGGATTTGTTCCAGAGGGTTGGAAATAAACCCTAAGGAGATTCAGGGGCCCACAGCATCAATGTAATTTTTAGTCTAATGGTCTGGAGCATTCTGGAACATTCTCTCTAGTTGTGGGCAGATTATTGCCTCTGGTACTTCCCACCACCAGGAAAGAAGACAATGCCTGATAGGTGTCTCTGATATCTGGGTGCAGCACACTGGGAATGTTGATTCAATCCATTTACGGGGTGACATGGAAGATGGCCAGCTCTGTGTGGGTCTCAGAGCAGACAAGGGATCTGCAGTAGGTCCAGGCTCACGGGCCCTTTCACACTGGGTTTGGCACCTATTCCAAACATGGGTTTGCCTTTTCTGCTGGCAAGGCCTCGGCCAGCACCACCGACCGAGGCTTACGAACTGCTTGATCCATAGACGTGGGCTCCCACATAAAATTGCATTGGCTCAAGAGACCAACACTATGCAGCAAAGGAGGTGAATGGTGGGTATGTGACCACGGTGTCTACAGTCCTATCACATACCCCAACCCCCCACAGGCTGCTGGACCGACAGCACACGGGCGCAGTCTGTTGGAGATCCAGCTGAGGCGCCATCTTGGAGAGAACACTCTGTGCATATGGGACGCTATCCTCTAAGATGGAGCAGGTGCTTCAAGTCATTACATATTATATGGTGCTGTGTTTGCAAGATGTGGAAGGTATGGATCCTGAAAGCAAAAGGTGAAAGCAGTAGTGACTTTGCTAACATCGGCCCCGGTGGTCCCTTTGGGGGTTTTGTGCTTCCCTTCTCCGCAACTTTGGATTCTAACGTTTCATTGTCTTGGTTCTTAAAGGGATGATGGGTCCATCAAGGAACACAGCAAGACCCTATTAAGGTCATTAACAGGATTAAGCTCCTGCTCAGTTACCTTAAAGATCTTTCTCCAAGAGACCAGCAGGCAAAGAGAGTAGTCACCATACTGGCAGGAGTAATTGACCCTGACCACCAGGCAGAGGTAGGGCAGCCAGTGGCAGGAAGAATATATCTGACACTCAGGTGATCCACTTGGGATGCTCTTGGTAACTGTTTGCCCAGTTTTGATGGTAAATGTAGCAGCAAACACAGCCTGGGAAGGTCATGGTGACCAGTGGCCCATGGCCACTCTCTTTTTAAAAAATGTATTTTATTGAAGTATAGTTGAATTACAATGTTGTGTTAATTTCTGCTGTATAGCAAAGTGATCCAGTTTTATATATATATATATATATATATATATATATATATACACACATATACAGTCTTTTTCATAGTCTTTTCCATTATGGTTTATCACAGGATATTGAATGTAGTTCCCTGTGCTATACAGTAGGACTTTGTTGTTTATTCACCCTATATATCATAGCTTGAATCTGCTAATCCCAAACTCTCAATCCATCCCTTCTCCCCGTCCCTCCTCGGCAACCACAAATCTGTTCTCTATGTCTGTGAGTCCGTTTCCGTTTTGTAGATAAGTTCATTTGTGTCGTATTTTAGATTCCACATATAAGTCATATCGTATGGTATTAGTCTTTCTCTTTCTGACTTCAATTAGTACGATAATCTCTAGGTCCATCCATGTTGCTGCAAATGGCATTATTTCATTCTTTTTTATGGCTGAGTAGTACTCCATTGTATATATATACCACATCTTCTTTATCCATTCATCTTTCGATGGACATTTAGGTTGTTTCCATGTCTTGGCTATTGTGAATAGTGCTGCTATGAATATAGGGGTGCATGTATCTCTTTGAGTTGTAGTTTTGTAGAGATATATGCCAAAGAGTGGGATTTTTGGGATCATGTGGCAACTCTATTTTTCGTTTTTTGAGGAACCTCCATACTGTTTTCCATAGTACTGTAGCTGCACCAATTTATATTCCCATCAACAGTGTAGGAAGACTCCCTTTTCTCCACACCCTCTCCAGCATTTGTTATTTGTAGATTTTTTAACGGTGGCCATTCTGACTGGTGTGAGGTGATACCTCACTGTAGTTTTGATTTGCATTTCTCTAATAATTAGTGACGTTGAGCATATTTTCATGTGCCTGTTGGTCATGGCCACTCTTATCCAGAGATAAGTGTCTGTGTCATCTCTGTAACCTAGCCACCTAGACCAGCAGAGGTGCTAGTTGAGGGCAGGGAGATTCTAGAATAGGTGGTGGAGGACAGGCAGAATGAGTGTCTGTTACTGCCTGTTCAATGGCAGGGATGGCAGCTTTTCTTACTAACCTTCCTCTTGTAAGATTCTCCTAGGAAAAGAAGCCAAACAGAATACTGGAAGATTTTCTTCCAGAATTTATTATATGAAGCAAGGGGAGCAAGGAGTTGTCTACACAGGATGCCACGGTGTGCCACCCAGATCCCCCTCCAGCTTGTTTCATTCATTCCCCCAGCTGGTAAGAGTGTTGGTGGCAGGTAGCTCTCAGAGAGTTCCCTTTCTGGGACTTTCTGTAGGATGGAGAGAGCTGCCTTGTGCAAAGTTATGCAGAGGAGAGCCTGTAATTAATACTCCAATTTGAGACAACTTTGGAGGATCACCTCAGCCCCAGAGCTTCCTGTGGGATTGACTGAGACCTTTGTTGCCATGGTATTGCAATTCCAATTCACCTCTCCCCATCCCCAATCACTCCCCAATAAGCCTCCTGCACACAAATCTCTATCTGGGAGTATGATTCTTGGATTTCTGACCAGCGACAGAAGGATTGTGCCAGATTACATCCCACTAGAAATACACGAAATGATAGTTTCATCGCAGAATCTCTGGTATTGGATACCTTGGTTTTTAAAGTTGCGGATTTTTTTATCGTGGTTATCTATAAACTTGTGACGCAATATGGTGCACTAGTTTTATTTAGAATTTTAAAAATTACTAGCAAGGTTGAAAATATTCTTACATGTTCATTTGTAAAATGTTTGTAGGCATGACTACTATGGGACCTGGTCTTTATATGTCATCTGGGTCAACGGCCATTTCTTTGTCACTTTCCTACTACTTTCACGTGGCACACAGCAGAAGATTTTGACGCACGCTCGTCTTGTTTACCATCAAATAAGACACTACTTTGTCCTCCAACTTCGCAAATTCCTAGAAGGGCAAATTCATGAAATTGGGTTGGGAATATGCTCAATATAAATAAGTTATTTATTCAAGGGCTGTGAACATACCTCATGGCTTCTCTTCGTTTAAGCTTTTCAAGCTTGTGACTTCACCTCTTCCAAGGCTAGGCTATTTTCTCTGGATTCAGGGCTACATATTTTAGGACTAAATGTGCAGACGTGTCACTCAGCATCCATGGCTCGGTATTGGAATCCCCTTCAGACTGACAAAAACTTCAGCTTTTATCTAATTTCATTAGGAAAGATTAAACAATATCAGGATATTTAGAAGCCTTTTCAAAAGTCAGAAATACTTTAATAACCCTCCAAACCGTACTGACATTTAAAAACTTGATTATGCAAAGAACTTCGTCTCTGGGACATGGGATTACTGACTGCCAAAAATAATTCAGTTGAGACCTGGAATCTTTTTTTTAGCTCCAAGAGAAGCGCTGTTAGTAGGATTAGTTAACAGACCCGAATCCCCATTTTGAGCAAAGACATCATATGTGATTAATGTAATATTTGGAAACAGATACCCCATAACTTAGGATGGCTTAACTTGAGAAGTTCAAATCTTTACAGGCTTATCATAAATAGCACTTTAACCATAATGAACAAACTTCGTATTTATGAATACCTAATAGCTGAAGCTGATGTGCTTTTCGAATAGACTTAAGTCAATGCAAATAATCAGTGACCACACAAGGCGGTGTGTTGATTTGAAAGGTGAAAACAACTTTTGATTACATGAATTCATGATTGGCTAAAGAGCATGCATGCTCTGAACTAAGCTATAAATTCTTAGCTTATCAGTAAGGCATTGATTGTCACTTTAAAAAAAATCTTACGAACAGAGCTTGGGAAACCAACAGGAAAAGGTGGTAAGTGGAGTAAAGGATGGGTGAGTCATTCAGAAAGATACCTGGCTGGCAAATTTCAGATTTCAGGGGAAGCTGAATGGGCTGATATAAAGACAGCGAAGGCTTCTCTGGAGAAGTGAGCTGATGTCTTCAAAGATGAAGGGTACTGTTAAGATAGATGCTTCATGCTTTTGAAAAAGCAGCAGGGTGGTCTCTGTAAGAGAAGTCACCTTTGAAACTCCTCCCTTAGAGTTGACCATTCACACTCATTCACTCATCAGTGGAAAATTTTTCCCCAAGAGAACCAAATATTGAACGCTTCCAGGGTCCCTAGAGCAGTGAAAACTGCTGATTGTGATTACTAAGAAAATTCCCAGGAAAAGACAACATCTTCGGTCCAATTTTCAGGAACCAAACAGCCTAGGCCCACCCTCACCCTCAAGATATTTTAAAATATAGATTTATATTCTGTGTTTGTTTTTACATATTAAATATGTCTGTCGAAGTGTATATCCAAAGCGAGGGTGTTTTCCCAGGATTATTTTATATTTTAATTATATGGAATGGATTTTATGGAGTGAAAGTCCAATTCAAGAGTCAACTCTGGGACTCTTCTAGCTGTCATCCACAAACTTCATTGTATATCATGTGTCAATAATATTTGCATTTCTAATTCCAGTTTGTCATACCTTCTGAGGCATGGAGAAAGGAAAAGAAGAAATGAGGGTTAACAGCCATTGAGCGGCGCTCAGTTTGCAGACAATATGCATAAAAGATCTTACTTAGTCTTTATAAGCACCATTGCCAAGTAAGTATTATCATCTACATTTTTTTAGGGGAGGAATCTGAGGCTCAGGGAGGTTAAGCAGTGTGTCCAGGGTCATCAAAGTTAGTAATTGGCAGAACTGAGACCTAACTGCAGGTTTATTTTTGGAGGCTGCTTTTACCAATAATCTATCCTATAAGAAGATAAAGGTATGGCATTACATTATTAGTTTGAAAGTGACCTTTGTGAGTTTTACTTCTTTTGATCCAAAATATGCCTAGCTCCGTGCTGGGTACACAGTAGAAGACCAACGAGGGTAGGTGAGGAAATGGATAAAGCATGCCATTTGGAACTGTAGCTCTCAGGCTCCAGAGCCAACCCCCCGGGCTCAGTTCCTGGATTCACCACTAAACATATACGTACCCTGTGGCAAGTCTGTTTATTCATAAGGCAAAATGGGGATGCTACTACTTATCTTTCAGGGTGGTTGTAAGGATTAATTGAGTTGATGCTACTAAATTACTTAAAATAGTGTCTGGTACATAATCAGTTCTCAGTGAATATCACTTTTTTTTTTTTTTTTCGATACGCGGGCCTCTCACTGTTGTGGCCTCTCCCGTTGCGGAGCACAGGCTCCGGACGCGCAGGCTCAGCGGCCATGGCTCACGGGCCCAGCCGCTCCGCGGCATGTGGGATCCTCCCGGACCGGGGCACGAACCCGTGTCCCCTGCATCGGCAGGCGGACTCTCAACCACTGCGCCACCAGGGAAGCCCTGAATATTAGTTTTTATTGTGATTGATCAGATAGATTCTGTCAGATTGTAGGCATGTGAACTTGGGTGAGCCTCAGTTTCCTCATCTGTAAAATAGGGAAAAATAATTTGTCTTTCATGGCTATTTTGTTTAGCAAGCATAGCTTTTGTCTGCATTCAGCAGGTATTAATTCACTTAACGCTGGGTAGCAGCCTAAAGAGGCAGGTACCCTTCTGATCCCCATTTCGCAGATGAAGAAACTGAGGCACTGAGAGGGTAAATGTTTTTTTCAAGGTAATACAACTGGTAATTAGTTGAATTGAGATTCAAACCCAGACACTCCAGCTCAGAGTTTGAATTTGTAATGATGACTCAATGCTACAGATGCAATGAAATAATATTTGTAAAGCATTTGTCCGGTTCCTGACACATAGCAGAAGCTTAGTAGGTATCAGCTCTTCTCCCATCTTCTCAATAAATACCTTTAGAAATTCTCATGGGATGCAAAATGATGTGAATTTATCAGCTGGTCTACTTGCTTTCCTAACATGCCCAAGCTTGTGTGATAGCAACATCTCTGTGCTCTTTGGGGGTACCCAGAAATGTGTGAACATATTTCTCTCAGATTAGGCCCATCTTAGATCATCTTTTCTGTTAACGCGTTGGAGTACCAGGAAGAAAGACATCAATGTGCACTCATGCGTGTGCAGTGATATCCTGGAGAGCAGCTGTCAGCGATGACAGTTTGCAGCAGAACAGCTGGAGGGCAGAGCTGATGTTTCTAATGACTGAGAACAAGTAATGGAAGTAAGGCAGCCAAAGAGATGGTGCCCGCAGCAGTGCACACCGCCCCACGCTACTGTTCAGAGTTCCCTGATGAGGAAGCCGTAAGAATTCCAGGTGGGACAGTTCTGTGCCGTGCAGGACTGTCCTTAGAAAATCAACCTGGATTATTTCACACGTTGTCGGATTTGTAGCATTCTTCACTCTCAGATACGAAATGCCAGTAACTCCACTGTCACACGAACGACTAAAAATCAAAACTAATCTATGCTTCCACACATTGCTTCCCTGCCGTTAAGAGGTGGTGTGTCACCTCTGTTGAGAACTGCTTCTGGTCAGGCCCACGGGGTTCACCTGGGATTATGAGTAGAAGGCTTCATTTTATATTGCCTTGCAGTTTACAGTCAGGGGGCAGCCTGGAAACCTTAGCATCAGCGCCCCCTGGGAGCTTATTACAAATGCAGAACTTATGCCCCACCCCCAAACTATGACTCAAAATCTGCATTTTAACAAGATCCCCTGTGATTTGCATGCACATTAAAGTTTGAGAAGCATTATCATACTAAATAGAAGATGGGCTTTGGAGTAAGAAGGACGGGATTGAAATAGAGACTGCCTCTTACTAGCTCTGCGACCGTGGGAGGGTCACTTAACCTTTCTAAGCCTCAGTTTCTCCATTCTGGAGGAGAAGAGGCCAACAGCCAGGTGACGCTGGGAACCCTTGAAAGGCAACGGAAGTCTCAAAACTGTGCCCCCATGAGGAGGGCTGCTCCGTGAGCTTGACTGCTTTTCAGAAATGGATGTCCAGGAGGAGACAGCACAACCGCTCCAACAGCCTCTGGGCCTCAGGACTGGAGATTTAATCACCGTTGGGGCTTACTTATCCCGTATATCATTGATCACTTATCAGCTCCAGAGCTTGCTTTCGTGGCCCAGCAAACCCATCTGCAGCCTGGAATTTCCTCATCGGTGGGAGGTCGATTGGAGGGATGCGGAGGGCAGTGTGGCTGTTGGAACTTCCACGGTGAAAGTGAATAAATTAAAGGAAACCCTGCTCATCCCAGCAGGTCTCTTTATCATGCTCCAGCTTTCAGAAATCTGCATCCTTCTCCTCACAAGACCCCAAGCAGAGGCAGGGAGCTGGGAGCCATCGGTGGGTGGATGGGGCCAGGGATGGCCATGGCTCTGCCTGCAGCAAGCAAAATGCTGAGACGGGTTTTGAACCCTTTGTCTATCTTCTCCCCCGACCTTTTTTTTTTCTTTTTTTTTGCGGTACGCGGGCCTCTCCCTGTTGTGGCCTCTCCCGCTGCGGAGCACAGGCTCCGGACGCGCAGGCTCAGCGGCCATGGCTCACGGGCCCAGCCGCTCCCCCCACCTTCTTTTTCTATTTGTTGGGAGTGGATGAGTGGGGTGGAGGGCTAGCGGGAGGGGAGAGGATTTGGTACATTATATGCAATGTGAGCTGTTCTCTCTCTTCCATGTTCATTTAAAATTTAGGTCAAAATAAAAATATATGCATTTTGTGGGTTCATAAAACTTCATTTACTGTATCTTTAAAGAAAACAGAAATAACAGCAATGTATATAAAAGTAATGATTTAATGACTATAAGCAAGACAAAGCAATAGTGTTATAAAAACAGCGTCCAGTTCAGTAGCTCCCTTTCTTTTCTCCAGGCCCCAAGTTGTACTCACATTTTGACAGAACATTTGCGTTGCCACGTAAAGAACCACGACCAGAGGAGATGGTGGCAGAGGATAAAAGGAGACTGCGAGTGGGAGAAGAAAGCTATGGACAGCAACGTGTCACGTGACTAGCTGCTGAAAGGAAGTTTTTTGTACCTATGCATATTCTCCTCCTTGCTTTGATAGGGATATAGGCATATATATTAATCAGTTCCTTTTCCCACCTTTCTCATGCCCCCTCTAGCCAATATAAAGCAGCTAACCCTATAATTTGGCATTTAAGTCACAGGAAAGCAAAGGAATATTGCATCTGAACTAGGAATGAATATTCTCGGAGATAAGGTGACATATGGGAGGCGGTGTCTTTCTTTTCCAGGAGCAGGTGAGTACATCCTCAGTTGTGTAAGGGACAGTTGTATCACATTAGGGATAACAGGATGTTATGTCTTCTGGGGGAAGTTCTAATCTGGGGAAAGACGAATGGACTGTACTGTCTGTGTTCAGCTCAGCATCGCTACCACCCTGCGCTCTGCAATACAGAGGAGAGGGCAGAAACCACGCTTCTTGCAATTCCCTTTCCTGAAAGGTTCTGGCTAGAACTCGTCCGTAAGAGGTTCTCAGGTACAATATGGAAAAGGCAAGGCCATTCTCCAGAAGCTGTCGCCAGCAGGTGTGTGGGCAGCTGCGCGCCCCCACCCCGAGCTCCTGAGAATGACCTGCCTCACTGCTGCAGCCTGAGACACTGCAGCCTCCCGGAGACCCAAGAACGTCAGCAGTTATTTGGCATGGTTTCCCTCACCTCTTCTCCTCCCGCTCTCACAAAGCCTGCGTAAGACTCTCATTTCTATCTGAAATCCTTAACTTCATAGTAAGATTTTAATATATATCCCAGAAATTCAAGGAAAAGTGTTTTTTGTTTTGTTTTTTTTTCCCCTGGTGAACCCTAGTTACAGGGCTGACTGTCCTGGCACAGGGGCTGAGCTGTGGTCATTTGTGTCTCACACCACCCGACAACATCTGGCTTCTGACTGACTGGAACTTTTCAACACTCTGCCCAGCAGTGTTTGTTGCGGTGGTTTCTGTCCAAGTGTCAAGGGAGACGTGGTCAGTGGGGGAATAAGAGGGCGGTCTGGACCATCTCACCGTAGCTGCTGTGTGGTCTGGGGCCTGGGAAGGGTCAGCCTGGAGTCCCCTGCTGTTGATTACAGAGGTTGTCAGGTGGGTGACCTTGGCTGGCAGTGCGAGAATCTACACAGAGGCAGCTAAGAGCCTGGTCGGCCGGGTGCCCTAAGAGTGGCCCCCTGGCTACTCTAGAAACCTTCCTATAGGTAGGGATCTTGCTTCTGCAGCCTTGGCCTCGGGTTGTCCCACTGGGTTCACTGGGATGGCTGGCCCAGTGTACGTGCCAGGAACCTCTGGCACACAGTGAGGGCTCTGTGGAAGTGGTCAAGAGCATGGACTCTGGAGGTGCACTGGTGACATCTGAATTCTGCCCCACAACTTACCAGCTGTACGACCTGGGGCAAGCTTCTAAACCTGTTGGCCCTTAGTCTTCTCATCTGTACTGATGGGGATATTAACAATATCTCTTCACAGGGATGTTAATCCATGTAAAATGCTTAGAACAGTATCTTTGACACAGTTAGTCTATGTGAGAATAAGCATTATTATGACGACCCCAAGGAACGACGAGTTAGCGCAATGATGGAGCCTTCGGACAAGAGGGGGCAGTGACACCAAAGGCAGCGTCCCTAGTCCAAGGCTGCTGTGGGCTCACATCCGACTCCTGGGGAGAGCAGGGAGGCTGCAAGGGGACAATAAGAGAGAGGTTTTCACTAAAACGCTGGGTGACAGCAGGGGCCTGTGCTCTTGCAGAACTGGGGGGAGGGGAGGCAGTCTCCCCGTTGGCAGAGAACACAGCCCAGCGGGGCAGCGGGAGTCAGCAGAAAGGTGACAGTGCCTGGCAGGGGGTACGTGCTCAGGAGCTGACTGGGCTCGCTCTGGGCTCCACACCAGGCACCCTCGAGATGGCCCAAAATAGCTGAGCGGGACTTTGCAAGGGATCTGACAGTTTTAAGACCTGGGTTATATTTACATCAGATACCAGTCCCGTGGGTGGAAATGGCTCTGCTGACAGACAGACCTGGTTTGAATCCCACCTCTGCCACTTACTGAACAGTAAATGCTTGGATAGCAGGGGGCGTCGCATTCACTGTGGAGCACACAGAAGGATTCAGTCCATGCGTGAATGAATTTAACGTCCTGGAACCTCAGTTTCCCCATCTGTAAGATGGCAAGAGTGTAATGACCCCTGAAGCTGATGCAAGGGTTACATTAGACAATTGCCCACAGGCACCTAAAATTCCTAGTGAATATACATTGCTGCTTTTGTTTTTAGTAAATATTCAGTGTCTTGCTTAAATAGAAACCCAATACATTTGTTGACTGGAACGGATTAATGCTATTTTAGTGAAGAAAATGTAGTCCATTCTACACTTGCCAAAGACTACATCCTTTTTTTTTTATCGGTACGTGGGCCTCTCACTGTTGTGGCCTCTCCCATTGCGGAGCACAGGCTCCGGGCGCAGGCTCAGCGGCCATGGCTCATGGGCCCAGTCGCTCCGCGGCACCTGGGATCTTCCCGGATCGGGGCACGAACCCGTGTCCCCTGCATAGGCAGGCGGACTCTCAACCCCTGCACCACCAGGGAAGCCCCAAAGATTACATCCTTTAAGAGAAGAGGTCATACCTCTTACAGGTGTTTTCCCAATTTGATCAGTGTTTTTCAGTGTCATTCATGACTCAGTCCTTTCTGACAAAAATCAAAATATAGCCACTAGCTATTGGTGCATACTGTTGAATATTAGGAGAGTAGAAGACTGAAGATAGGTTACTCAGTGATTGAAACAGATTATGACCTGACTTGGAAAAGCTATACTACAGGGAAAACATGGATCTGGAACCAATAATTCATAATATGTAAACACTACACATTATTATTAGGCTTTTTCTTTCTATACACACTTAATGTGTTTTCCAACCAATCCTGCTCAGGCAAGCTTGGAATAACGGAGTTGTTACTTGCTTTCGTGCCCACGGCGGGTCTTCGAGAAATGACCGAATGATCAACGGGGAAGGGTCTTTTTCACGTCTGGTTCTCTTTGTTCATCTTGAGTCCTCCCCGGCAATCCTCCATGCTGTGCCGCTGGAAGCCAGGTACCTAAACATATGAAATCTGACCTCAATTTTAAATCCATCATCAAATCAACTTGCTCTAGCCTGCAGGTGGATCCGCTGCTCTCCTATGTTGCAAGATACATGGCCTTTGTTATCGCTGCGTTCTTCAGAATCAGAATAGTCTTCGGTTGGCTTCTGGAGGTGGAAATTATATTCTGGATGATTGAAATTGCTTGCTATTTAACTGTCAGATGGATGGGTATGCCGAATTTTTTGAAGGAGAGCAAAGCAAGTATCAAATGGACTGCTGCTGCCTTAACGTGACTTATCACGGATCGCTACCTGTTTATTGAATCAAAGTGTTTATTTTTATAACTATTTTATAAGGCATGGTACATGGTTAAGAGTAAAATCATTGCTTGTAAAGTTTCTTCATTTCTGACATCCTTCAATTCTCTTTCAAGATCAGAGAGAACTTCCCACTCTGCAGAAAGTATTATTTATTGATGTGGGATAAATTTTCTCTAAGAACAAGCCAGGACTACTTAATCTGAGCAGTACTGAGCATAGGAACCGAACGGCCTGAATAACAAAACATATCAAAATGGGAATCAACACTGTCAGATGCAAGCTTTTAAGAACTTTAATTGATATCATTATCATTAGTATGCAATACGTCTTACAACAAATGTAGATACAATGAGATCAAATATCAAAGAAGTTGCAAGTTTTTCCATCTTGAAATGACGTTGGCTAACTCACCCCAAAAAAGCAATCTGGCATTGGTCTCTTGGTTAGCACTATTACCAATATCAACTAGCACTTTAAAATCAAAGTTGAAATGGTACATTCATTTGCCAAAAAGAGATAAAAGGCAAAGAAGGTGAATCAACGTGCAAATTAGCATCTGGCCCAGTTGCAGAATTCATTTCCCAGATGCGAGGGATTGAACCATGCACCCTTGCAAGCAAGATAAAGGGCAAACAGATGACAGTAAACCAAAATCAACTCCACGAAGAACTCAGAAAACTTTGGGATGGTAAAGGCCAGGTCTACTGCTGTTAGCGTTCAGGTATCCATATGTGTTACCCTAACTCAATAGTCTGTGAGACCTATGTCCCGGGCCATCCTTTCATTCAGGGATGGAAACCATCCTTCACGGTCCCAGGAGTCAGGCGGCGGCACTGGGGGTTAGCTTGGAGTTGTAACAGCTGTCTGTATCTAGTTACTATACAGCTGTCGTTTCATAGATTTAAGTAAAAACAACACATCAAACAAGAAACTGAGATCACGTATACATTTATGTAATACTTAAAATGTCTATAAATATTTTTCTCCAGAAATTGAAAACACTGTAGACGTGATTTCATTAATCCTCACAACACATTTGTGAGGTAGCATGGGGTGAGGTCCGTAGGACAGCATCACGCCCGACTAAGAAATGAAGACACAGACGTCCAGGGAGGGCAGGAGACTTCACTGGGGCCACGGTAAAAGAAAACAAACTTGAACCCCACTCTGTCATTTGCCATCTGTGACCTAGAAGAGGCTGCTGGCCTCTCTCCTGCTCTGACATTCTCTCTAATGCATTATGACTAGTCCGGTCCCTGGAGAGTACATGGTTGTTTTAGACCGACTGGAACCATTTCCCTTAAGTAGGCCTGAACAGACTCGCTCCCTGAGGTAAAGGACGTCAGTTATTGGCATATATTTCAGGGGTGTGTGTGTGTGTGTGAGTGTGAGTGTGCTAAGCCATATCTGTTGAATGCAGTTGTTAACATTTTTGGCCAACTCAAAAACAGAAAAATGCACTTGGCAAAATAAGGTTCAACCCATTGGTATTTTACACTAACATAACAAGGAGTGTTAGTTTATGGGAAGCTGTCGCCTTGCTGAACGCGTCTGCTGTAGGTCCAGATCCCTCTCTTTACCCTAAGGATCCAGAAATTAATAAGAGCAACCAACCCATCAAGCGCTCTTGTACAACAGCAGCCTTGGTAGGGAAAGATGCTAGCTGAGTCAGGATTCCCTGGGAAGAGGCTGGTCCCTCTCACCCAGTATTTATGACTGAGCAACACCCAGAAGACCACCTCTCCAAAGGTGCTTCACGGACGTTTTGTCAACACATCTGTGGCCGAGGGAGGAAAAAAAACATATGGAATGTCCTGTCGTTGTTGAATTGTCCTTTGCCGAACTGAAAGCCTATAAAGGGGGTGAGGGTAGGAAAGAGGGATCATTACTCAGGCCAAGCATGGTCAGAAGGGGTACCCTTGGTCATTCCTGGCCATTTTTCTGAGAATGTCCACTTTCTTTGTCCAATTTCTTTCAGAGCGGGGGATTGGCACATCATGGAAAGTGTCACCGGCCCTAACGTCTCTGCCACCAGAGAAGTTTAGCCCAGCACGGTAGCGGCTGTTTTCATGTCAGTACTTTTGCTGGGCCACAGTGAGTGACAGGAGGAGTTGAGGGTCAAGTTTCTGGAAACTAAACAGAGTCATGGCAGCAGGTCCACGTTTAGAAATAAAATATGATGCAGTTTCAAGTTCTTTATGATAGCATAGGATACCGTGACACATTCTGAAACAGAACCCAATGTATATTTTCTACGCTATGAAATCAGGACTAAAATGCTGGCTGCTAATACACAGGTGTTTCAGGAGGACAGGGTTAGAGCCATGAAATAAAGCTATCTAGAAAACACACAGAAATAAAAAGGCAACCATGCATAGCAAAAACAACCCATCCGCCGACACTAAATACTTTCGAGATAAAAATTGAGCGAATCGTTTCATTTAGGTAAAAGTAAAAACTATCCCTAACCTGGGGCGTCTTGTTTTGTCGCAACGAGCATCACAATAAATTAGAGTTTCTCACACTCGGCACTATTGACCTTTGGGGCCAGATAACTCTTAGTTGGGGTAGGCTATTCTGTACATCGTGGGATGTTTAGTGCCTCCATGGCCTCTACCCAGTGGTAGCACCCCCAGATTGTGACACTCAGAAAGTATCACCAGGCATTTTCAAATGTTCCCTGGATGGGGGTGGGGAAGCACAATTACCTGCTGTGAGAAGCACTGCTGGAAACGGATGCCCACAAGATGATCAGCTCTTTCTCAAAATTCGTGATGCAGGATTTGAAAACTAGGTACCCAGGGGTGTCCATTTATCAAACAGCAGAATTAGTAAGGTAAACATTTGGGAAAAGTGAACGGATTAATCACTGTGTCTGTACGGAAAAGCCTCACTGAGCAACCGCAGACAAACTAGTGCCTTTAAAAAATTAACAGCAATAAGAACAACAACAAGAACAACCAGTTTACAGCCTTTATCGAACAGACAGTAAGGCAGTGAACCAGTTGCTTTGGGGGTAGAAAGCAAGGAGTCTACAGGCTCCTTCAGGCAGTGGATGTCTCTGACAGTTACAGAGGGCAGCTCTTACCTTCCCTAATGAGGTACGCGGTGTATGTTACACGCCCCTTCCCTCCCACCCTCCTCAACGCCCCCATTGCACACTCACTTCACACGTCTCTCCCTTTCTTTTCTACAGCTAAACTCATCTCACAGCCTTCTCCTGTGGAACCGCTGAAAGCTTGTGGGCTGGGGTCCCAGCTGCGGTTGACTAGAACGGGCATCCTCAGCAGAGACAGGTGTCCTGGAGGGGAGGCCAGGTAGCAGGCAGGCTGAGATCTGACAGCAGCCTGCTACTCTGCCCCTCCGCCAGCTGGCCTCCCCCAGGGCACCTTCTAGGTTCCTCTTTCCTTAATTAGGCAGCTAAGAAACTGGCATCCAGCTAGCAGAGCCAAGCAGGTGTCCTGTGGGACACAACCAGATAAATTGAGATTAAAAAGGAATCTGAGAAACCCCTGCTTCCTTACCTGCAGGGCAAACTCCTCCCAGCACTCATCGCCTTTCCCCTCATTGAGACTGAATGTAATCTCCTAAAGAAAAGTTTAAGAAATACCACACACTGAAAGTTCCCCTAAAAGGAACCCTTGACAACACAACTTGATCCCTCTTCCTGTTTCTTCTCGCAGTGGGACCTGCGCTGGGTACAGACACCTCCACCGTGGCGTCCGGCCTGGACAGCGTAGGGTTGGCCCATGTCAGCTGCATGTCAGACTCCACTCACTTTTAAATAATTTTCTTTCTTTCTTTTTTTTTTTTTTGGTACCGGAAAGGGGAAGTTGTAGCAGCCAGAGGAGAGGGAGGAAAACAAAACAACCAAACCAACAAAACAGGGCTTAGGATGGTTGCTCAATGCACATCAGGTACTTGTTATTAATTCTACTGGATAAGCACTGATAAATAACGACAGTTACTCCTCATCTCAGGCCACCTTCCTTTGTTAGGAGTCGTCGTACAGAGGATTGTTGTAGTTTCCCCAGGACCCGTAGTCGTGGTCATCCAAGAGCCTTCCGTAGGAGGAATGCCTGGTGGGAAGGAGAAGAGGGGTGTGGTTATTTGGAGAAGTTGCCCATCTGTGGACAGCCCCGTGCCCTGGGGCCTGAACCGGGGAGAGGAGACACAGTTCTTCACTAGGACACCCCTCGGTAGCAGACGCACCAAGCCGGGAGGCCCCAGTCCGCAGACACCTTGTAAGTTATGACTGATCCACTGGGAGCCCAACTGGCGCCTTCTGTCGAGATCAGCTGGGTCCTTGTCTCTCTCCTTGACCTCCAATGCTGGAGGAGGAAGAGGCCCCTTTTCCATGGCTATTTAATAAGAAGTAATGGGAAAGGGAAGGTTGCGTTCCTGGCATTTTGGCTTAGGTCCTGGACTTCATTTTCCCTGAAATGATAACGACACAACCAGAACCGCTGTTGCTCTCACCACGCCCTCCTGACCTTTATATAATGTTTTATAAGCTACAAAGTTCTTCTATGTTCCGTGTTCACTTGATCCTCAGAATAAAACCATGGGCCAGGTATTGTTCATCCTTATTTCTCCGACGAGGAAAATGGGGCTCAGAGATGTTAACTGACATGCCCAAAGTCACCCAACTGAGCTATGAGTCGAACCCTCACCTCCGGGATCTGAAGCCAGTTCTCTGAGCTCAGCTCCCTGGAGTCTGCTTAGCACTTTAGCTCAACGGCAATATGGGTTTATCCGGCTTTGCTGGCTCATTCTGGCAACCTGTTCCACGATTAATGTTATTTCAAAAAGAAACTGAAATCAGATGCTTAGCACTCTTCCGTGTGAAGCCTTTAAGTGGCCCGTCATCCCACACAGAGTCAAAGCCAAAGTCACTACGATGGTTTGCAAAGCCCTGCAGGGTCTGGCTCCTGTCACTTTTCTGAGCAAACCAGCTACTATGCCAGTGCCTTTTGCTCGGTTCCAACCACACTGGCCTCTTTGCTCTCTCCTCTCATGCCTGACACACTCTTGCCTCAGGGTCTTCGCACTTACTGTTCCCTCAGCTTGGAGCAATTGTCCTCCAGATCTCCACATAGCTCATTCCCTCATTGCCTTACATCTGCCCAAATGTCACCTTCTCAGGGAAGCCTTCCTTAGGAGCTCTATTTAACTAACCACTCCCCGCCCAAAGCACTCCCTGCTTAATTTTTCTCATAGCACTCACCACCTTCTAACATGCGATACAATTTACGTATTTATTTTGTGCCTGCCTCTCTCCTCAAATTAGACTATACACACGGATTATTTGCCTGTTTCGTTTGTTCTTGCCTCTATCTCCAGCACCTAGAGGAGTAAGTCCTTGATAAATGTTTGTGGCAGAAACAGTGATAGGAAAAAATACATCCTGAACATCCAATCTGTTCACAAGGTGGGAGCTTCCTGGAATGGTTATGGCATTTTAAGAATAAAACCAATGACAAGATTTGGAGAACACCACAAAATGAGCATCTGGTGCCTCTGAGGTTCAGGCTAGCTTGTGAATTTTGACACCTCGCCACTGGAAATCAGGTAGGCTATCTATAGTACAGATGAACATACCCACTCCCCCTAACTTTTTTCTCAGCTAGATATGAAAGTTAAACAAAATGAAAATACAGCCCGAGAGGCACAAAAAGCTTTTGCTATATACTTCTATCTGTTGCTAAAATAAGCGCTGTCACTCTTCTAAGCTTATTTACATCTGTCAGGTAGTTGAAAAGAGATGCTTGACGTGCTGGCTTCAGACTCCTAGCTTTCAAAATTCTGATTTCAGTCCCGAGGGCTGGCTCAGTTGACCCAGTCTATACACCTGGAAACTTCCACAAAATAGTCTGTTTTCCCTGAAGACCCACACTCATTTCTGTGGGTGTAAGAAGGAAAGAGGTCACAAATAACACACCACTGATTTACTGATTGGCAGGAATAGGGGAGGGCAGTGTTGGTAAATGAGGTCCCGCCCATCCATCGCCAACACTTCCCCCACACCTAAAACCTCCAATTCCAATCAAATTCTTTAATAGGAGGGTTGAGAAACGGAAGTTATAGACTGAACAAGTAGAAACCTAGGGATTACAAGACTGGAGCTGGGCCTAAGTTTCAGCATGACTTACTGTGACAAGTCTGGCCAAAAGGGACCCAATAGGCACCTTCTTTTATTGATAGGATACCCTGTCTCACCGCTGTGTGCTTTCTCACAGCATTTTTATATCTATCATATAATTTGATCCTCATAAAATGTCAGTTGAGCCTACAGATGTATGTCCTTGAATATATTTTTAACTCCCTGTTTCTTCGTCTATAAAACGGAGAAACAAAAAAATTGCGTTAGGATTGGTGGGTGGATTAAATGAGGTCATGCATATAAAAGACCTGGCACATAGTAAATGCACAATAAATGTTGCCCAATATTGCTTTTTAATTTTTATTATAATGAAACGTACACAAGCGCATGACAGATCTGCAAATAGAAAAGGATACTGAGTGAAAAGTGCGCCTCCCTCACATTCTCCAGGAACTCCTGAAACTATGCCCCAGGCATAGTTATAAAACCAGCTTCTTATATTATAACTTAAAAAAAATTATTATCATGCGAGAGTGGGGTTAGAGGATTAAAAATCTTCTGGGCGTCAGGTCTTACTGCTCGTGGTTATTGTAGGCAAGACTATTTGATCAGAGCTATACCTGAATCTGCTGTATTATAAGAGATGTCTACTACACACACACTAGTAAAATAAAGGAAAAAGATGGAGCCTTCATTTTTCTTTGTCTTCTCATTTGAATGGACTGTGAGTTGAGCAAAATACTGATAAATGAGGGAAGCAAAGCAAGAAATAGAGATAAACCATGTTTGGGAGTATACTGAACCTGCAGGGCATGTTTTAATGTAATAAGAGCCTAAACGAGAAGAATTGGGTGTGCTGGGATTCAAGCCAGGTTTGGATAAATCCTGTAATACTGTGGAAAGAGGAAGACAAACACATTTTGTGTGTGAGTGTGTGTGTGTGAGATAAGAAGAGAATCATTAATGATCACTTTAAACTATCTCTCTTGGTCAGAACCTCTTAAATCATGGCATGTTTTAGATGGAAATGGGGGAATTTTTCAGATTGGCATTTGTCAGGTCTAAAGTGGTGAAAAAACTCCCACTCTCGGGGCTTCCCTGGTGGTACAGTGGTTGAGAATCCGCCTGCCAATGCAAGGGACACAGGTTCGAGCCCTGGCCCGGGAAGATCCCACATGCCGCGGAGCAACTAAGCCCGTGTGCTACAACTACTGAGCCTGAGCTCTAGAGCCCGCAAGCCTCAACTACTGAGCCCATGTGCCACAACTACTGAAGCCCACGCACCTAGAGCCCGTGCTCCGCAACAAAGAGTAGCCCCCGCTCACCACAACTAGAGAAAAGCCTGCACACAGCAACGAAGACACAACGCAGCCAAAAATAAATAAATAAATAAATAAACAAAAAACCCCTCCCACTCTCAAGATTAAGAAGGTGGGGCTCGGCCCAAGGGATCTGGAAGACTGTCACTGTGACGTACTGGGAGAGGTGGTACTAAAACGAAGGCCTGTTGGCTCTGTACTGCAAGGCTGCTGCGTTTAATTTCAATCTTAAGAGCACTCTGTATGAATGACATCCTCGTCATGTCAAGGCAGTTTCATTTACTCCATTTCTTCATAAAGACCGCACCCAGCAAGCCAGCATAGCTAAGTTTTCCATTTGCTGTGCGTTGGCTTCCTTAGACAGTAAACCTTCCGGGGGCAGACTACGTCTTACTTTGCTTCTCATTTTCTGAATGTCTGATACGTTGCTCTTCATGTGATGGTACTTTTATAAATACTTGTTAATAACTGCTTACATCCAGTAGCATATAAACAGTACACGGAGTAAAGGCACAGAGTTTACTTTGTCAATACCAGCGGGGATTAGTATGGCCTGTGGCGATGCATTGTGCAATATAACCATGGCAAAGCGAAAATACCTTATTCAAGAACAGAAAGGGCCAAAGCCACCATTTTAACCTTAAAGATAGGAAGAGGGAAGAGAACTACCACTAAATTTCTCCCGTGTGATGACATGGCTTTGAAGCACTCAGTATAGGCCCACAGTCCTTGTAAATCAATGACACTGTGCTTACTGTCACTATTGTTCTACTGCGTGGGATGATTTAGTTAGCTAAAAGCAGAACCTGAGGGGACAAAATAGGGAATGATTTCTGTGAAGCCCTTGCCTCACTGCTTCCTTCTCAAGTGGTTTTGCTCTGACAAAGCAACACTCCCCACTCCCCGCAGTCACAACTGGTGATGCCTTGTTGGTGACAACTGGTAAATGTGGTGTGACATTTATGGTTTGAGGCCTTCTCCACAACTGTTAAAAGGTACCTATTTTAAGATAGCTATAGCATCAATACTTAATGGAACTCAACGCTCTTTGAAAATGAATGAGGTGTTTAACTTTTTTCTGTGTTGAGACAGACATATTTTAGAAAACACCTTCTCCTTTACAAGGGTCAACCCCGGTTCCCCAGCAGGTCTCCAACTCTGTTTATTACTACTCCTTCCAAAGTCCTCTCCTGTCTAGTAAAGTGAGTCTTGCCATTCAATCACTGGTGTTTATTATGTGCTAAGAAGGAGAGTTATAAAGATGAATAGGATATGGCTTAGTGCTGGGAAAACACAACTGAACTTGCAGCTCCTTGGTCATTAGCCATTAGGCCTTAGATTCTTAATCATCCATTAGCAAAGCTAGTTTGGTGCCGCTGTCACTGGCTCCTTTGTTTTCGTTGGTGGCTTTCTTTTTCTGATTGTCATTTCCCTGCCTGGCTCCTTTCATTTATTCATTGAAAAGTTATCATTGATCAGTCCTTATTTTGGGATTTGGGGACTACTTCAGTGAAGTAAGAGACAGAAATCCCTGTCCTAAGGGGGCTTACATTCTAATGGGGGAAGACGCAATAAATAAGACATGAAAAATAATATGGCAGATGGTAATAAGTACAATAGAGGAAAATGAAGCAAGGAAGGGGAATGAGGGGTTCCATATGGGAAGCGGGGATTGTCATTTTGAATATGGTGATCGGGAAAGTCTCACGAAGATGTCATTTGAGCAGACACATAAAGGAGATGTGGATGAGCCATGGGGATGCCTGAGGCAGACCCTACAGACAGAGAGAACAGCATGTGCAAAGGCTCTGGGGCAGAAGCAAACAACACATCTGTGTGGTAGCTACTGACCTATAATTAAAAAAAACTTTCTATATTGGGATGGTTTTAGATTTATAGAAAAATTGCAAAGATAGTACAAAGAATTCCCATGAGCCCTTCACCCAACTTCCCTTGACGTTAACCTCTGACATAACCATGGCCCGTTAGTCAAAACTAAGAAATTAACATTGTGAACTACCAATTTGAAGCTAAGAAATCTGTGACCATTAGTGGTGAGTTTATCTGCCCACAGTTAACCACTGCAAGTTAGTGGCAACAGTTAGAGTATCATAATTCAGTATCTTTAAATAATCACCTTTACTTTGAAGGGGCAGGTAACATTTATTTTATATTTTAATATCATACTGGCAGACACTCATCACAGAAGAGGCCTGCACGTCGGAACACCTGCCTATTTGTCAACAAGTTCAGAGTCACGAGATAACTAGGGGAAATCTATGGTTTGACAGATTCCCATCGCTTCCCCTTCTCTAAACCTAGTTTCTCCCGATCTGGAATAAACCAACACTGCTGCCGCACCCCAAACTTTCTTACCCAGAATCATTCACTCAGCCAGCAAGTATCTATAAAGCAACTCTTATATGTCAGGTATTGCCAGGGGCTCTCTGACCTTCTAGTGGAGGAGACTGGCAGTGGACGCAATGATTCCAGTACAGGGAAGTGAATGGTACGAAGGAGGCATGGGCAGCATGAAACTCACTGTGGAGAGGGTGAGGGTGGGAGCTTCCCAGAGAAGATCTCTTTTGAGCCAGACAACTTGGAATTAGCCAGATAAGAAAGAGGTGAACCAAACACCTCTGGCCAGGGATCAGCACGTTCAAAAAAAACAAAGGCACGAAACAGCAGAGCGTTATACCTGGGAAACTTTAGAGCCAAGTGTGTTTGGAGTGTTGGGAGGAAAGGGTAGAGTGGGGTTGTTACTCAAAGTCTGATCCTTCGATCAGCAGTACTGGCATCACCCGTGAGCTGGTGAGAGCTGCCACTGCATGGGCCCCACCCTGACACACTGAGTCAGAACTTATGGGGCTGAGACCCAGGAAACTGTGTTTTTAACAAGCTTGTCCACTGGTTCTTTTTATTTTTTTAAATAAATTTATTTATTTTATTTATTTATTTTTGGCTGCTTTGGTTCTTCATTGCTGTGCGGGGCTTTCTCTAGTTGTGGCGAGCAGGGGCTACTCTTTGGTGTGGTGCGTGGGCTCCTTATTGCGATGGCTTCTATTGTTGTGGAGCACAGGCTCTAGGCACGTGGGCTCAGTAGTTGTGGCTCGTGGGCTCTAGAGCGCAGGCTCAGTAGTTGTGGCGCACGGGCTTAGTTGCTCCGCGGCATGTGGGATCTTCCCGGACCAGGGCTCGAACCCGTGTCCCCTGCATTGGCAGGTGGATTCTTAACCACCGCGCCACCAGGGAAGTCCTCGCCCATTGGTTCTTATGCACATCGAAGTCTTGAGAATCACTGAGGTAGAGAATCAAGTCAACTAGACCTACAGAACGCCAGAAGCTGACCGGAAAAGGTCATCCTGTAGCTAGCAAACACTGGAAGATCTCAGACTTCATGGCTGGCTCTTTATGGGCCTAGTTTTTCAACCTTACAACAACCAGGAAGAATCCAGTTGTCGAAAATGTCATCACTAGAAAGACTTCAAGCAAAACAGGTGACTTCTACAAAGATGTCTTAAGGGCCAGGCCCTGTTGTGTCTACCAATCAAGATCACATTTATTTTTGTGAAGGGAACAGCCGTGTTGTCTGTCTGGGCTACCAGCACACCTAATTATAGCAGCATCCACGTTGCTGGCGATAGCAGATATGGTCTCCTGCCCAGGAGATTATCTCGTGGCTGAACAGTTTTGAGCCAACTTAAACAAAACAGAACTGACTTACCTCATTCTTCAATCATCACTAATTAAAGACAACCTTCTGCTAGAGGCAGGCGGGGCTTTTGCTTTCTTTTGCCCTGGAATAGAGATTTCTCAGAGATAGCTTCTATTAATGAATGTATAATGTGGGTGCCACTTCCCAGGCGTTTAGAAAAAGCACAATTGAAATTGCCAAGATGGAACATGGAAGTCTGCACGTCAACAGGTAATTAGAAAACGGAGCTTCTGTGCCGTCTTCCTCCTCCTCCACCTCTCCTCTCTCCTTTGAATCCCTGACGCCTACGGAACGGGGCTGCTGGTGGCTACAGTTTACTGAGCACCTAAGTAGGAAGCGCATGATAATTACAACGAGGACAGCAGTTGGCCCTTCCATGGCCCTCACTTCAACCCCGGAACTGCGTGTTTACCTGTATCATAGTTTAATCCTCATAACAAGCCAGAGTTAGGTATTAGTATTCTAGTCCTATTTTACAAACAAGGAAAGTGAGCACAGAGTGATTAATGAACTTGCCCTAGAGTCCATATTCTTTTTTTTTTTTTTTTTGCGGTACACGGGCCTCTCACTGTTGTGGCCTCTCCCGTTATGGAGCACAGGCTCCGGACGCGCAGGCTCAGCGGCCATGGCTCACAGGCCCAGCCACTCCGCAGCACGTGGGATCTTCCCGGACCGGGTCACGAACCCGCGTCCCCTGCATCGGCAGGCGGACTCTCAACCACTGCGCCACCAGGGAAGCCCTGGGCAGTTCATTTTTATAAATTGCATCCAAAAGCGGCTTAGGTTAGAGTGCCCTTTTTCTGGTGGTGAGGCTGCCCTTTCAAGCGGATCTTCTTTTGCCTTTGCCGGGACATCGGCTGGGCCTGGGGTGATAGGGCGTGGTTGCAGGCCAGAAACTAATGGTTCCCTCATGGGCTGTGATTTCAGTCACTTGCTGCTCCAGCCAAGTGAGCTAAAAAAACCACAGACAACATACCTCTGTCATGTCATTGTTCTCAGAAATGTGGGACAATAGGAATGGAGGAAATTTCCAGCCAAGGCAAAACTCAACCTTAGGTACACACACACACACACACACACACACACACGCATGCACAGTTGTCAATTGAGCCAAGTGTATTTTTGATGAATGATTAGTGGGGCTTTCCAAGAATCTGGCAAAATAACACTTGAAGGGGTTTTAGCGCAGCCTTGAGATGCATGAGAGCTATGAACCTCCTTATGTTATCATTTTTCCAAAATAATTACCAGAGCAGCAGAAAGAGGTTTTCCTTAGGGGGTTTCTAAACAGGGGTCTGATCACTTTATCCATCCTTAAGTTTGTAGTGCCAAAGATAAATAACAATCTTATACTTACACGATGGGGGCCTTTCTACATTAAGAGGGAGGAATTACATTACACAGGAGAGAAACAACGACTAGTTCAATTTAATCATTCACTGAATTTATCTAGTGTCGAGAATGCTTGGAGAAAAAATATAACTTTTTTAATTTTTTAAATTTAAATTAAAAAAAATTTTAATTTTAATTTAAATAATTTTTAAAATTTTAGAATTATATTTTATTTAATTTTTTTAAATTTAAAAATGTTTTAAATTTTTAAGGAAAATGTTATACAATTTTAATCAGCACTCATTAGAACCAATTTTAATGGCATGCTAACAAAATTTTCCAAACCCAGTAAGTTCTGAGATGGCAGAACTGTGTCTCATGACTGATGTGACCCCATTGCTTAGAAGAGTTCCTGGCACATGGCTAATGCTCAGTAACTATCTATTGATCAGCTGTCCCACTGGCGTTCCTTCCAGCTGACCACTTTGATGATGATGATGATGATGGCAGTGCTACGTACTTGGGAAGCAGGATCCGTTAATCTTTCCAACGATGCTACCAAGTAGTTAAAATTACGGTCCTCATCTTACAGAGGAGGGAAGTGAGGGATAGTGAAGCTCTGTTACATGCCCAGGTGATGGTAGAACCTGCTAGAAAGTGGTAGGGCTGAGATTGGAACTGAGATCGCCCTGCTCCTGGAGTCTGAGTTCTTAGTCACTGTTCTAGTCTGTCTGTCTATCATCAGTGGTAGGCTTCAGGTGGTGAAGTTGAGTTCTTGCCTGGAGTCAAGAAGAAGAGTCCTGAGGTTATTTTAACATCATTTCTGGCAAGTGTGTGGCGAGAGGGAAGTGTTTCTATTTTGTTCCATACTCTCTGGAGGCATTTTTGGTGACACAGCCCTTTGGAACTCACCACTGGTGATTCCAGAATGTCTCTAAAATTTCTCTGTAAGTTCCTTTCTTTGAGCCCCACCCAGAATCTCCCAAACACAAAGAGAAACTCTGTTACAAAGTGGGAATGAGGTACCCAGACTAGTTCATAAAAGCCAATTTAACTAATAATTAAAATACAGTGATAAACTAGTAATTAAGCCAGATGGAAAAGGGTAGCATTCAGTAAGCTATAATTCATAAAACTGTTTGATGCTCAAGGAAATATAGACTTAATGAAGAGAAAGATTGTTTTTTTAATTTGAAGACCACTGGATCCTTTCATAAAGGCTTTTAGACACAGGTAATGCTAGCACTTTAATTCCGATTTCTCTTTGAAACCTGGCTTTCCTGTTCTTTGTACCTTAGATAGGGGTGATATTACAAGGCACTCTCATACTTGACACCAGTCATTAGATTGATTTTGTTCATGTGTAGAACAAAAGATGGAGGGAGATAAAAGGGAAGGGGGAGGGGAGGGTTCCCCACTGGGCACTGGTCTGGGCTGGGGTGACCGGAGGAGATGAGAGGGGGCAGCAGAGGGGATGTGTGTGTAGAGATGAGAAACTAAATACGTGAGCTCCACGTGGGGAACCAGGACACGCCTCTTGAAGGAGAAGCACAGCTGTGATGAGAAAAGGTCAAGAGTGTGCCTGTGTGCACAACTGTGCCTGTGTGATTGTGTGTTCTTACGTTCAGTTGTGCATTTATTCCATTTATCGAGCATCTTCTTTAGGCCAGCCCTGTGCTCACAGATAAAGTCTGGGTCCTCAGGCAGTTTACATTTTTGTGGGGAAAAGAGACAAAAGACAAGCAAACAAGCATATAAAAAAAACCAAATAAAATCACATACAGTGAAAACGGCCAGGATGAAACTAATTGAGGCACTAGGAGAATGAATAACAAAGGCACCAAACTGGAAGGGAAGTCTCCTGGAGAATGTGACTCGAAAGCCATGTATGAGGAAGAACTAGAAGAAGAACATTTCAGGGAGAGGGACCAACAAGAACCAAGGGCCTGGAGAGACAAAGTACCTGGTGAGTTCTAAGAACTGGATGGAAAGCCAGTGTGACTGCAGCTCAGTGGTTAACAGGGAGAGAAACGTGTGATGAGCAAGAAGACGTGGCAGGGTGGGTCCATGAAGGAACTCACGCCAAGCTGGAGGGTCAGTTTAATTCTAAGGGCAGGGGGAAAGCCACTGGGGGCGTTTGAGGGAGGGAGTGACAGGTCGAAGGAGCTTCCACAAAGTTGGGCTTGGCTGTTGGGAGGAGAACGCATTGGGGGGTCAGGGACCAGTTGTGCTCATCACGGTGGCATGCGTCCTCCTGTCCCTGTTATAGGCACTGGGCAGACTGGGGAACCAGACAGCCACTTGCCTTTTGGCATTTTACAGCTGATAGGACACTCAGTGTGAGTAACGTGGTTTTTGAGAGTTTTGATTTTACAGACGGTAGACGACAGAAGTGGAGGACTCACAGGGTACTGCAACTTTCTCTGGCTAAAGAAAGTAAAAACTCAACTACCATCTGTGATCACATTCTTTTCATAAGAGAAAGGATATTTAAAAACCCAAACTCTAAGGATATAATCTTGGGGGGAAAAGACCCAATTTTGTAGAAAACACTACGCTTTCCTTGTAGTTTCAACATTTTGCTTTAGAAGCGGTGAGAACCTCCTTCCAGGCTGGGTACACACTCCCACATCAGTGTTCAGAACATCAGTGCTTTGGAACCATTGAGCCTGCCTATCTCGCCCATTTCACAGGTGAGACAAAGTGAGGTTCAGGAGGCATGTGGCTTTCTCAGGGTGATGATGTGAGTTAAGGGCAGAGGGCCAAGGCCCCAGTCCCCTCGCTCCAGGTTCATTCTCCTTCCATTACATCATCACGCTGTATAGTCCGGATGATTTCTTCTGCTTTGCCAACTTTCAGATACTGCCCCATCTATTCCTGTCCAGGGTGCAGTATGCTGGCCATTTTCACTTCCCTGCCAAGATTTCTGAGAGCTGAGATACTTATGAAGAAACCAGAACTCAGCAAAACAGCTCACAGCCCAGAGCCTGATAAAAAGGAATTCCATTCTTTATAAAGAAGAGGAGGGTGGTGTCTTACCTGATCTTTAGATAGGCTGCAACTCCGAACACCAGCAACACCACGGCAATGACTGTCACCGTAATGGCGGCGATGCTGCCTGGGAAGGAGAAGAGGCACAGAAAGAAGATGAAGGAGGGGTGTTCATTCCAGATCATTCTGCAATGCGAAACCCAGGAGCTTAACTCTGTTATCAAAATGCTTCTCAGGCTAGGCTAAGTTCGGTAAATGGCCAATCTTTATGAAGACCTTTTGGCTGGCCCTGAGTTCAGAAAACAGTTCACAGTAATATTTGATCATGTTTTTAAGAATGATCTGTTGCTGCTGCTGCTGCCGTCTGCAGGGGTAGTGGATTTAAAATCTCCTGAAGTACTATTTTCTTCTTTCACGTGCTTTAGCTTGTCTTTCTAGCATTTGCAAAATATTGGAAGACCTAGGATGCTTAGTCAAGGGTCATGACAAAATAATGCTTTTGATTTTTTGATAAAACAGAACCACAGCGCTATGTCAGTAGTGTCCACTTCAAAAGGGTCATCTTGGTAGGAGATGCACTAATTTTAATGATGCCATCAAATCAAAGCATTTTAAAAGAACACCTCTTTGGGTCATGTGTCCAGTTTTCAGCCCTGAAAGGTGAATCTGATTTTGTAGAGGATAAAGTCAAGTTTGGTGTAAAAATAAGGTCAAGTCTGGTAGGTAACGCTATGTTTTGTTTGTAGAAATAACCGGGTACAATTATAAAGTAACATGAAGGTTTTATTGTGTAGTTTAAAATCTGTTTCCAAAGGCAACTATTAATGGGCAGTTAAAAAACAAAAAACCCTTTGAGCACACAGCCTTGTAAGAATAACCATACTGCTTCCAGAGATTACTACTTTGGGGCACAATGCTCCTTTTGTGTGAGTTGGTGGCTAATAATGTATATATTTCAGTTTTATTTCACCTCAGAAATACCAAGAATCAATTGGGCTTTTGTCTCCTCATTGTTAAAGTGACTTTTTGGCATTAAAGTTGGTACTAGGGATCCCATTTACTCGTTCAGGCCACTGAGAAATTATTTTTTACTTCAACAAATGAACGGGACTCTTAAACACACTAGAAAGAGCATCAGATCTGGAGTCTGAATATGCGGATTCAAGTGTGCTTCTATCATTAGCTGTCTGACTATGGGCTAATTACTTAACCCTGTGGACCCATCCACCACTCACCTGCTGTGACAGAGAAAAGAAGAGCTGTTCTACCTGCCCACATAATTTGAAGAAAATTAAATGAGGTGCCCTGTGCACCAAGCTAAAGTCCTATCCAGATATACCTTCCTGGACCAGTGCCCATCTTTCATGAACTACATCGCAAAGGTGATGGATCTGTCCCACGTTTTTGGAGATTTACTATTTGTGGATGATTCTGCCACTTCTCCCTCTATTTTTTTCCCCCCTGTCTTACGAATGGCTTTTGTATATTGTTCTTCTCATTAGCCCTTCCACCAAAGGAATTAGAGCAGAGCTAAGAAGCAAATGAGTCTACTCATTAACTCTTTGGTAACTCCCACAAAGGTATGGGTGAAAGAAGGCTACAGGAGACATGCATGCCCCCGCTGGTTATAATTTCTAAAAGGCCAAGGAGGTATTGCTAACATTGAGACTAAGACCAGAACTTGATGTGTCTACACAGACCGACCATAATGTACCATTTTAGAGCTTCCACACTTCTGGACACTCACAGGCCCATCTCTTTGCTCCTAGAGTCCTTTAGGGCCAGATTGGTATAATTATCAGTACCGTTCTCTTTCCTTTTTACTATTGTCAAGGTAGAATTATGGCACCGAACACTCAAATATGAAGACTGGATCAAGTAGAGAAAGTTTGAGGTCAGTCCCCTTATGGATAACCTCTACCCTGCACTCAGCTTCTCAGCCTCCAAACTGCGCTGAAATTAGAACAATTCAAAGTTCACTGAAGCCTCTTAACAGCTCTTTTAAGAGCTTGTGAAATGAGGATTATTACTGCAAGGTAAGGTGATGGGGGTATTTCAAGATTCAAAAAGGTACACTGATTGCAATTAGGAGCTTTGAAAACTGACCTTTAAATTTAACTTCCTCCTTTCAAAAAAATGGGAGGAGAGAAAGAATATAGTTGATTTCTCTATAAGACCCTTCTTTCTTGCCCCAGGATACATTTAATTGAGGAAATCATAGGTTTGTCCTTCAAAGTTTCTTCCCTAACTCTAGGCAGTTGGATCTCCTCCAACTCTGCGGTTTACTGGATATATTTAAATACCACCTCTACTGAAGATAAAACAGGCAGTTCCCCAACTCAAGTGCTGTTTTTTTTTTTTGAAACAGAAAGTAGTAGAATGACCGCTTCCTCTCCATGTGACTGAGGGCTGTCTGGCTCTCGGTGTAGACCAGTCTTCAAACAGGGCTCTTCAAGGCCACCCTTCTTGTTCACAAAGGACAGCCAGGCAACAAGAGATGGAATTAGCAGGTGATTCCCCCCATGGGCCCTTGAGGGCAGCTGAGCGAAGGGGCGTTTCTGAGGGTTCATATTGCCCCAAAGGAGGCCAAAACGTGTGAGGTGAAATAGATGGTACTTAAATATTCGGGCCACCTCCTTAACTATTCTGCCACCCACCAGCTCTTCTCAGAGGGTGCCACCATGGGGGCAAGGGTCTTCTGGAACTAGAAGGGCTTCATCAGCCCCCAGCCTGGGAGGGCTTGTGTCCTAAGCTCGCTTTCACCTCCACGGCAGCTGCAGCTGCCCCCCTCCGAAGCAGCCCGGAAGTTCATGCTGGGAAGTTCCACGCCTCAGGGCATCGCGGTTTGAGCATCTGAGGGGTTTGCTGAGCTGACAGTAGCCGAGGGTAGCAGGACTTTATGCGGGAACCCAAAAGGCCTGATTTCCTCCTTGTGAAAACAAATGCCATTTCCCCCGGAGTTCTGTTTAAAGTAAACTGGATACTTCATGACCTTTTTTTCACCCTTAGATTCCATATATATGTGTTAGCATACAGTATTTGTTTTTCTCTGGGATAAGAAGGGTGGGAGGGGGGGAGACGCAAGAGGGAAGAGATATGGGAACATATGTATATGTATAACTGATTCACTTTGTTATAAAGCAGAAACTAACACACCATTGTAAAGCAATTATACTCCGATAAAGATGTTAAAAAGAAAAAAAAATACAACAGGGTATTGCTTTTATCTGTATTTTCATTAGCATTCAGTCAACTCAAAAAATGTATTAATTAATGACTGCATTTTGTGTCAGTCATAGGATGGGTTATTACTATAATAGCAGAAATTAAAATACCATTTATAAGGAAATAAAAAATAAAGTAAACTGGAATTCCCTTTCTCGTACTTCGTCTTTCGAGGCAGGGCAGGGAGAGGAAAGATGAGGAAGGTGTGGCTACGGCACGGAAGCGCTACCCTATGAGGAAGGTGTGTACACTGGGTGGGCAGTGCCCTGGGGATGGGGGATGGGGAGGTGGCTGGCATTTCTGTCTTCCTCATCTTCCCTGTTGGCACGTGTGAGTTTCGGACTGGGTGTGATTCACGCTGTGAAGCCCTGGAACCAGAAGGAATTAAGAGAGAACCGGAGGAAATGTATGTATTTTCTAAGCCGAGGTGCTAGAATATTCCACCGTGCCAACACGTTCTGCCTGACCAGAGAGCCACGAGCCGAAGCCTCCCTGAAGTCTGGGTCTCTCTGACGGCGTTTCTCAGGGGGCCATTTCCCCACTTTCATAACAGCTCAGAACAAAAAAACAGAACAGGCTAGAGAATGATCTGTTCTACACTTGTGGGTGGTGACTTCGGTCTGGTGCTGGGCCAAGAACTTTACAGCTCCCACCTCATTGAATTCCCTTTATGAGATGAAAATGATTCCCATTATATGGACGAGCAAGTTAAGGCTCACAGAGATTGAAGAACTTGATTCAGGTTTTATAAGCTGGTAAATGATGAAGCTGTCATGTGAACCCAGGACTACATCCTAGGTTTTGCACGTTTAATCATTAATATACTGGTGACATCCCTGGCCCTTTTCTCAGCTTGGCCAGCTCCTACACTTTCTTTATGACGACCAAATAGCAACCCTTCTGGGAAGCTTTCCTGACACCCCCAGGCAAGCTGTAGTGCTGTTGTGTGTTCTCAGCTCTTTGTGTCTGCTTCTCTTAAACTCTGTGTTGTATTTTTGAGCTTCCCCAGACAGATTCTAATCATATTCATCTTGCATCTCATCCCCCTTCTCCCTGAACTCTCCGCACTGGGCACAGTCTCTAGCCCATAGTGAGTATTTAAATTATTTTTTAAAATGTTGAATGATTAAATGTAATACTCGCAAAAAAAATAAAAAAGATAACTGGCAGTTTCTGAGACCAGTCACTGTGCTAAGAAGGTCCCCAAGCAGCAGCCTCTCCACCTGTCCATCGTGGAACCCCTGCTCCAGGTCCTACCTCGGCATCTACTCCTATGACTCTACAGCTATGGTCCAACCGCCCCAGTGTGTGCCTGCGGGTCCCCATGGACGACTGAGCTGGAGGAGAGTTATTTTAGGACTCTCTGTCTGAATAAAGTCAGAAAATATCCTTGAAGTAACCAGCACAAAATCCCAGAAGCCCACGCTTCTGGTTGGACCTGGTCAGACTACCCGAGGGAGAGGGTTTCCCTGGAGGGCATCACTTGCCCTGCTTCGACTCTGTTCTGTGCCCGTGCAGTCCTGGAACAAACGATGACATCATTTACAGGCTCTCTCCGCCGCCCCCAACACCTGCCTCTCTTTACTACGCTTCGGCTAGTCCTTCGCAGACACAGGACGTCCTCCACACTAGAAGGGACTCTGCTCCTGTCCAGACTACCTCCGCATCACTTGTCCTACTTGTCCTAAAGGTGTCCTCCTGTCTTCCTGGGCTTAGCAATGTTCCCAAACCTCAAATGTTCCCCTGGGGACTCTTCTCATTGAGGGATTTTTCCCCCCATTTTAAACATGAAAGAAACGTTTCATCTGACCTCTTTGGCAGGATACTTGCCAATCATATCCCAAAATGAGAATATTAGGATGTGATAGGATGAACCCGAACGACCTCCGAAAGAAAGAGCTTTCCTAGGCTCTTTAAAAAAGTTGTTATTGCTCTGAGAGAGCCGGGGACAGGGGAGGTGACGGTGGGGTGTTCTCAGGATGATAAAAGAAGGTGAGTGTCTTGCTGCTATCTGTGGATGACTTCCGAACTACATCTCATTGGGAATTCATCAGTCAGGCTTGTTTAGAATGCACGTGTAAATGCTTTGACCAAGTTCCTGGGTATGCTTGTGTGTGTCTGATCTATTTTGAGAAGTCTTTAACAAAACCTCTGGACTGTTTTTCAATGTTCTTACTCTTTTCTTTCCTCTTTCCCGTCTAGAGAATAGGTAAGAAACGGAAAATAGGAGCAGGTGGCCACTTCAGAGAGCGTGGTGGCTTCTTCAGTCAAGGTCACCAAGAGGAAAGGAACATTCTGTCTCAGAGGAATTCTTCCTCTTTGAACGCATGTGTCTGCGGGACTTCCCTGGTGGCGCAGTGGTTGAGAGTCCACCTGCCGATGCAGGGGACGCAAGTTTGTGCCCTGGTCTGGGAAGATCCCACATGCCGCGGAGCGGCTGGGCCCGTGAGCCATGGCCGCTGAGCCTGCGCATCTGGAGCCTGTGCTCCGCAACGGGAGAGGCCACAACAGTGAGAGGCCTGCGTACTGCAAAAAAAAAAAACAAAGCCGGAGTAGGGAAGAGGTGGGAATGAAGATGTTCTCTAGAGGATGGGCTGAACTTGGACAGAGAGCAATGAAATTTTTAGGCAAGAACCAGCTAGATGGAGGTACATATATACAATGGAATATTACTCAGCCATAAAAAAGAATGAAATTGGGCCATTTGTAGAGACCTGGATGGACCTAGAGACTGTCATACAGAGTGAAGTAAGTCAGAAAGAGAAAAACAAATACCATATCCTAACACATGTATATGGAATCTAAAAAAAAAAAAAAGGTTATGAAGAACCTAGGGACAGGGCAGGAATAATAAAGACACAGATGTAGAGAATGGACTTGAGGACACGGGTTGGGGGGAAGGGTAAGCTGGGACAAAGTGAGAGAGTGACATGGATATATATATATATATATACTACCAAACGTAAAATAGATAGCTAGTGGGAAGCAGCTGCACAGCACAGGGAGATCAGCTGGGTGCTTTGTGACCACCTAGAGGGGTGGGATAGGGAGGGTGGGAGGAAGACGCGAGAGGGAGGGGATATGGGGATATATGTATATGTATAGCTGATTCACTTTGTTATACTGGAAAAACTAACACACCATTGTAAAGCAATTATACTCCAGTAAAGGTGTTAAAAGAAATTAAAGAATAAAGGACATTAAAAAGAAAAAAAAAATAACTAATTCTTCTGAAAGTGTAGCTATTTGTTAAATTGAACTTTATAAGTAGTTATGATGCAAAATTAAAACTCCTTTATAAGGCATACAGCTTGCATGCAAATATGATACAGAACTGTTTTTTTGTTTTTTTTTTTTTTTTTCGGTACCGGGGCCCTCTCTTTTTTGTCGCCTCTCCCGTTGCGGAGCACAGGCTCCGGATGCGCAGGCTCAGCGGCCATGGCTCACGGGCCCAGCTGCTCCGCGGCATGTGGGATCTTCCCGGACCGGGGCACGAACCTGTGTCCCCTGCATCGGCAGGCGGACTCTCGACCACTGCGCCACCAGGGAAGCCCAATACAGAACTGTTTTTAATTAGCACAATCCAAGCTTGTCTCCGTGTTAGTCCTTCTCTCTGCTGCCCCATCCCCTCAAATCTTTAAATCATTAAAGTACTGCTTAATCATTTCTTCACACAGTGGCAGAGGTAAACTTTATTAAAATTAGTCAAATATGACCACAATTGGAATCTTTTACTTCATGTTTATACTATTTCTCAAAAGCTAGTTAGTTTGCCGGATTGGTCAGTGGACAGACTTCGGATTCAAACCTTGGGCAGGATCCCTAATATCTATACTTTTCCACTTCCTGTCATCAGAAGCCCTGGTTTGGGGACTGGCTTTGCTTTTATCTAAAAGCATTTTACCTACTTGGGTAGCATATAGTTAAAAATGTATACTAGAAACACAAATCTCTGTTGAGATAATAAAAGATTTGCATTCACCCAAGCAAGTGTGTGTTTCTTTTTTCTTCATTTCTCTCTCCTGCAGGCACATCAGCTGTACTTGAAGGATGCAGGGAGCCCAGGTTTGTAATCAATGCCAAACGGGGCACACAAGTCGGCACAGTTCCCGGTTACCATGGTTTTAAAATTTCCTTACTTCACTTACAATCACAATCTTTCCCAACACAAATGAAGCCTCGTTCCCACCTGGAATTTTTTATAACTACCTGTTTAGGTCGCCCAACCCCAGCTCTCCTTTGACACCTGTAATGTAAACTAGGCTGGGTTTCTAAGAATAGCAAACAGTGCCCCTCATCCCCTTTCCCTATAGCATCCTGACAAGCTGACGGCCACACAGCAGCTTCCCATCAACGTCACGTCAGGGAGCATTCCTCTCATTCAGTGCTCTCTAGACCAAAAGGAGCCCACGGGGAGTAAGAATTCTTCCCGAAACAGGGGTGACCCCTACATCTGTATGCTATCAACAGACTCTCCTTAAAGGCTGAATTCAGTCTTTAACAACATTTCTCAGGGGACAGCTCTAGTATTGTGCCAAGAACAGTAATAAAAGCATTAAGAAAAACAATCGTGGTCATAAAAGTCTCAGCAGCCTTCCTTTACTGCAATTCCCTGTGCCAGGCACTGAGCGAGGCAGAGCGGGGTAGGTATCTCCACTTAGGAGTTTAGCAAAAGCAGTTAACAAAAATCTATTCAACTGGTTAGTATGCAGAAATGGGATTCAACCTCTGAAGCTGGATTCCCCAAACTTATGCTTCTCTACTTTCTGTGACCGGAAGACCTGGCGTGAAGACTGGCTTTATACATGCACTAGCGGAACAGTCTTGGGCAAGTCGCTTTGCTCCTTTGCGCCTCTATGGCCTCATTTGTGCCCCTATCTCTACCTGTAAAGTGAGAATTCGTTCAATCATTCACACAACTGATGTTTATTGTTTACTACGTGCCCAACTTTGATGAATCGCTTGCTTCCTCTCAGAGTGCTTTTACTAATTAAACAGTGTATTTAAAATGCTTTGTCCATCATGAAGTGCATTACAAAGGTCTCAGTCTCTGGGCATCTCTTATCCATAAAAACTCTGAAGCCGGGAAGGAACTTGAAACCAGAAAAGATCGGAGCCAACCCTAGTATTCGAAATGATTGTGGATCTCAAGCTCAAGTTTTGCTTCCAGCCTGATCATGACCAATGGAATAATGTAATTTTACTGTTGAAAGGAAATTAAGAAGGTTCATTGCCTCTAACTCCTTCATTTTACAGATGATAACATAGAAATTAAGAGATTTGGTTGAGATCAGACTCCATCAGTGGCAGAGCTGGGACTAGATACCTTTGAATTCCAGGTTTGCCTTCTTTAAAATTTTCTACCTCTTTGTCTTATCCCAAGTAAAAGCCTTCAGGCACTGATAGCTGAGGCAATAAACAAAGACAAGACCCCATCTTCTATGTCACCACAATGTTTTCAAAATTCAAACATCTCTATACCACTCTCATTATTTTTGCCATGTCCACATCACTGATACTATTATTTTCTTAATATCTGTCTTTTTTTTTTTTTTTTTGTGGTACGCGGGGCCTCTCACTGCTGTGGCCTCTCCCGATGCGGAGCACAGGCTGCGGACGCGCAGGCTCAGCGGCCATGGCTCACGGGCCCAGCCGCTCCGCGGCATGTGGGATCTTCCCGGACCAGGGCACAAACCCGCGTCCCCTGTGTCGGCAGGCGGACTCTCAACCACTGTGCCACCAGGGAAGCTCTAATATCTGTCTTTAAATTAAATTATTTTTCTTTAGATACTGACTACATATAGCCACACCCTAAGCAATGATAGCTATGAAATCATGAGTTTGATGTGTTATTTTAGTTTTTTTTCAAATTCATACTGAAACAAAAACATAGATTTATTAGAATGAAAAAGGTTCATCCTCTTGCATACTACCTGTGTAGGGACTTAAATCATACTTTTGGGAACACTGCTCCCACGAACCAAATTTTCACAAAGAAACTCGGGGTGAGATGCTGGATTGGGGGTAGATCACAGCCCTCAGATCCCCTGGAGGAGGCCAGGAAGAATGGAGGGCAGAGAGTCGGGGTCATCAGGGCTAGTGTCAACACCTGTCACTACTTTAGGGAATGTGGCAGCTTCATGAATACTGCTTCTTGGTGGAGGCCAAAACAGGGGAAATGTGGCACAGAAGGGACAGCTGTCCTGACTTACAACCCCTGGGGTAGCAGTGCAGACATGAACAGAGACTGTATTTCTAAGACCATGATGCTAAGCCCTGATGATTGTCCCTAAACATGCTTCGTGTCAGTTTCTGCTTCTCATTCTTTCCTGCAGGGCAGAGTCAAACTGCCTGGCTTTATAAGCCTATCCTAACTCTTTGAAAGTTACCTTATATAATAAATGTAATTCAGCCTGGGCTGAATTATAACCTGTTCTGGGCTGAGAGAACCACACCTTGACATGAGTGGGGATCTCAGCTCTGAGTCAGACCTACCCTAGACCTCTTGAGGGATGGAGGGACAGTGTTGGAGAGATTTCTGGGGAATAATTAAAAAAAAAGATCAGAGAATCCCCTCTACTGTTTGTCCTGGATGAGGAGAAGTCTCCTTCTCCTCTTGTGAAAATTCTGATCTATAGTGTGAGTGGGTGAGCAGTATCATGTTAGGTCATCAAATCCTTTGACTGAACAACAAAGCTATTTCTATTCAGGAGTCAAATCAGAAAGAGGGAAAGAAATCCTGACATCTCTCTGCTATCGGAGTATCTTTAATGCAATTAGCCTTGAGAGTATCAAAAAGATACTGGAGGGCTTCCCTGGTGGCGCAGTGGTTGAGAGTCCGCCTGCCGATGCAGGGGACGCGAGTTCGTGCCCCGGTCCGGGAAGATCCCACATGCCGCGGAGCGGCTGGGCCCGTGAGCCATGGCCGCTGAGCCTGCGTGTCTGGAACCTGTGCTCTGCAACGGGAGAGGCCACAACAGTGAGAGGCCCATGTACCGCAAAAAAAAAAAAAAAAAAGATACTGGAAACCCTGAAAACCTGGGGGTTTTCCAGTTGGGGACAACTAGCTGTGTGGCAGTGGGAAGGAGGAGGTATGTGTAGGCTGAGAAGTCAGCCTTTTGTAGCCTCTGACTTTCAACTTAAGGGGCCAAGTTGGGGATCTCAACTCTGAAGTCATCCCTTTGCAAATTCCCCACAGAGAGGGGAGAATCATGTATCGCAGGTGCCATTTACCTGCATGAAGACAGAAAAAGAAGGTTTTTTGGTTGTTCTCTTTAGTATTTCCTCTATGTCTTCAGTATTCCAGTGATGAAAATGAGACATGACCACAGATAAAATAATACTGAAGGGGAAAATAAACCAGAAAAATTGGTATATGCCCTTTTTGAGACTCATCTAGCCTGCAGGTGAAGGCTCAGACCCCTTTGAGGCTCATCAGCCTTGGCACGTAAGGCCTTCCATGCTGCCATTTTCTTGGTTCCAAGGACACGGCAAGAAGGAAGGGAGGAACTTCTTAGGGCCCAAGACAGAGTCCTAACCCTGTTTGCAATGATAAACTTGCAGTGTGCAAGTTTATCATTTTTTATCATGGAAAAATGACTCTCGCTGGGGAGCAGAGAGTCAGTTTCAGGTCACCTGTCTCAACATCTTGACAGAGGGCAGCGACCCTATAATTCCTGCAGCCCAAGGACTTGGGGATCTCTGCAGAATCATTAGTTAATTTAGCTTTGCCTCCATGTAATTAATCACCTAGGCAAGGTAGGAACCTGCTTTTGGAGACTGTATTTTATTTACCAAGCTTGAATTTCTCCCAGACTCAGGATCCCAAGGTTTTAGAGTTAAAAACTTCGGAAAGAAAATAATTTCCAAACTTTGATGCCAGTTAGGGGAAGAAGGCAACCTCCAGGTCTTAATCCCCCACCCTCAGGTGCAAGTGGAGCCTCGGCAAAATCCTGTAAGCTCAGCTTTTGTATCCTCCCTCCTCCATGATTTATTTTCTCCCAGCTAGAAATCTCTAGTTGTATGCACTCTTCAACCCTTATCTTTGGATTTTCCAAGTTTCACGAAAGTGCTACTATTTCCAATGTGAACATAGTTACTTTTCTCTTTCACACTTTTTGGATTATCCTTTTCTGTACTGTGTTATAGGCAGGTGCTAAAATGGGTCTTGATTACCTAATCTTTACAGTAATAATCCTCTTGGGAGTCTTGAAGTGTTGTCACAAACATTTTATTTTTTCAAGTTAACAAAACACAAAGTCTAGAAGAGTCAAACTCTTGCTGGTAACCACACTGAGAATTAGGGACCCAACTGTAATAAGAGCAGCCAACGTTTATTTAGTGCTATGTAAGGGACTCTTTATAGACTTGGTCTCATTTAATTCTAAAAAGAATCCTATAAGGCAATTATAGTACGATTATTACCCTCATTTTACAGATGAGGAAAATGTGACACTCAGCGATGAATAAACTTGCCAGGTCATCCACCTAGTAAATGGCATTGGTGAGATCTGAACCAGGCAGTCTGATGCCGAAGTTCGTACTACAAGTAATATGCTTACCCTCCTAGAGCCTGGCTTTGAAATGACGCCATAATTTCACCAAACAGAAATACGGCAAAGTGTTTTTGATGGCCCACTTCATGGACTTTGAGATTTTATGACTTTAACCTAAGTTCACCTTAAATTTTGAGCCCGTGTTCTATCCCTGAAGAGGCCTGTGGGTCTGATGATAAAAGCGCAAGATACTGTTAAATAAAACTCTGTCTCTTACTGGCCGATATTTTTCTTTCCCAGGACCAGAGAACAAGGCATACCGAGGACAATATCAACTTAGTATCCATTATGTGTTCTCCTCATGCAATACTCCTGACTCAACCCACTTCAGGGGGGGAGTTCTAGAACCTTTTCTGAGGAAGACAATGGGTTAGTGCTGATCTGTTCTCACTTTCCCGTTATTATTTTGAACAAAAAGACATGCTCTTCTGAGTCAGAAGATTACAGTAAGTTCAGTCTGGATATGGAATCGGGAATATTCCAACCAGTTTTCCCAGTGAGCCAACAAGCCATAGATTCATTTAGGATATCAGCAGCTGTGCTTACAAGCTAAATTCCACTTTCTCAGTGAAGTATTTCCAAAATCACTTTAGTCATATGTGACTAGTGAAAATATCTGAAGCAGAAAAAAGAAAGTGTTCCGTGGAGACAAAGTCTCTAAATGTAATGAAAGGTGAGACAAAGTATGTGATGGAGTTGCATTGCTACTAGATAACAATACCAATGGTAACTAGCTGATTTTATTACCTTGCCATATATTTTTCAAAGGATATTTTGGAAATATTTTAAAACCAGATTAAGATTTAGGCAGTAAAAGTAAACCAAAGGAGAAATAAAAGTAGTAGAGACAAGAATTTAGAATATTTTTTTTACCTGAAATATTATCTGACAGTTGGAGCTCCTTATGGGAGTTTTACTTGCTGTAAGCAAGCTTAGAGGTTTAGCTTAAGTTTAAAGAATTGGGCACAAAAGAAAAAATGTGAGTGAGGATTTATAATCCATACTCTTGTCAGCCTTGCAGTCCACGTGGACCAAAGATAGGAGCCAGCGTGATGGGAAAAGAGAGATGTGGTGGGATTATGGGAGCTTTGACATGAGAATGAGAGTGAAGAGAAGTGGGTGAATTTGGGACCTACTAAGAGTTCAAACCAACAGTTCTCGGTGATGGAAAGAACACAGAGAAGGAAGGAGGATTGGACTAAAAGATGTTGGTACCATTCACTGTTAGAGGTCAGGCCTGGGCATGTCATGATTTAATATTTGTAAAACTGAGTCTAGGATAGATACAATATTTTTTAGGATTATTGCTTTCTGATATATTTTGGGCAATCTGGAAGAATCTGATCAATAAATGTTTAACGCTCTTTTACTTTTTTTGTTAAATCCTCATTTCCCCCTTTAATATATTTTGAATAGATCATCGAAATATAATGGTCATTAACTTACTATTGTATTACTTACAATACATATATATATTTTTACTCCTAAAATCTTTCTACGTATACTTTAAAAATGATTCTTCCCCCTTTTCTAGGAGTTAATTCATTTTTCAAATCTATATTTATCCTAAGAGTTGGTCTGAAATAAGGAGGTGTTTTGACAGCTGAAAGTCCCTTGCAGGTATGGATGCAGAGAGGATTAGATATCTGTGCCTGCCTGGTGTCATTTCTTTCAGGGTATTTATTAGCACAGTTTGTCCTGAATAAATCTGGAGTCAGACTAGCAAATTAAAGTTCAAAGGCCTTCACCCATTTTCACAATTAAGAGTCCTTCTCTTTGTAATGGAAAGCATAGGACAGCATAAGACCAGGGGCCACTTGGATTTTATAGACAAAAGAGAATACCCAGTCTGCAACAAGCCGAGTGACTACAATTTTAAAGTTCGCATATGTAGGAATCGGGGACGATTCGAGTATCACTTGGTGTGCAGTATCAGTTTATCCCTTAAGCGTTCACACAGCACCGTTCAGTGCAGTTCAGGATGTCGCAAACATACTGTAGTCACGGCTTCCACCCTTGAAGAGCGCTGATTTAATAACCCAGACGATATTTAACACATCACATCTCTCTCTCTTTTCCTTTAAAAGCAAAACAAAAACTGAAAAACGAAAATGAAAACTCGTTTCTTCTGCACAGCCGCTTTCGGATGGCTGCGGCTACCACCTGCTTCTCCTCCCATCGGGAAGCTCCACCCCTCAGGCCCAGCTGGCAGCCCTGGGCGTTGGACAACATCCCATGTGGCTCATGTCCACAGCAGGTCTGGAGGCCGTAGGTCCTTCCCAACTTTTCATTCCTACGAATTCAGCTAGGATGGGTTCAGTGGAAGGAAGACCTGCCTTCGGGTCACTCAGGAGAACTGAATTTGAATCCTGGCCTGGTCACTGAAGTGAGGACTTAAGTCACTAAGCCTCTCTGTGCCTGTTTTGTCACCTACAGCAGAGATACACCATCCAGTTCACCTCGCTGGAATGTTCTGAAGATTAGATGGAGGGCTACCTGTGCCAGTCACAAGCCCAGTTCTTAGAACACGTATATTCTCAGTAAGCCTCGTATGAACGTGAATCTCATTCCTTCTGCCTTGGATAATTCTAATAAACAATTTTTGTGGTATGATAAGCCAACAACAACAACAACAAAACCCCTGGAAGATTGTCTCTCTTGTGTTCAGTTTATAATGAAGAGAGCTTAAAGTCAGAGTAGCTAAATGACATGGTCTGTCAGTGACAATGACCAACCGGAAACCAGGTATAAACCGGTCTACGTGTTACCAGTCCTGAACTCCCTACAGTTTACGTACATGGATTCCTGCCAGTTGAATATTCTTAAGTATAATTCTGAACACGTTCTGCCTCTGATCAAAAGCCTTTGGTGACTATCAATGGCTTGTCAAGTAAAGTAGGTTGCCTCATCCTGTTACTCAGGGTCCTCTAACACTTGTCCTGAAATCTTCCTTCCGGCTTCTTCTGCAATGTCTTCCTCCACACTCCATCCTGGGATCCACAGGCTACTTGCCGTGCTGGGTACACGCGACACTGTAAACTCCACAAGGGTGGCGACTGTCTCATTCATGGCCAAATCTTCACTGTCTAGCCAGATGCCTGACTCACAGTGAGAGCTCAGTAAGAGTTCGTTGAAGATGATGGGCAGTCTTCATTATGATAAACACAGTAACAATGATAATAGCAATCACAATAGCAAAATAATAACAATAATGCTGCTGCTGCTGATAGTGGTAAATAATAGTAAAATAACAAGCACAGACATCAACAGAGTCATAGCTCAACAGTCACTATGCTGCACATAGACCCTCGCCAGGTCTCTCTGGTGAGGGTGTGGTGAGTAGTGAGATCAGTTACAGGGGTCTTTAGTTTCTTATCTCCATTAAACTTTTTAATAACCCCATCATTTGGAGACTACCCTTATCCCATTTTATTGGTGAGAAGACCAAGGCTCAGAGAGATTAAATAGCTTCCCTGGTACTGGCTGATTGCCTCTTTCATACATTTATCCAACAAGTGTCATTTCAAGTCTACCATGTGTCAGGCTCTGTCTCAGGGGTTGGGGATGTAACCTACATCCTCCCGTTTGTGAGCAACGTCCTTGCTTTCACGGAGCTGACAGTCTAGTGGCAGAAAGCAGACACCTACTCACCAAATAAATGAGATAATGTCAGCAAGTGGTAAGGGATTAAAAGGAAAGTAAAGCAGGATGAAGGGATCCATGGCGATGCGATTACTGTTTCAGAGAGGGGTATGAGGAAAGGCTCCTGAGGAGATGACAGCTGCACAAAGTCCTTCCTGATGACAAGGAGCGAGCCACTGAAGACCCAGCAGGAAAATGTTTCAGGCAGAGGGAATGGTAAGTGCAAAGGCCCTGGGGCAAGAGTGTCTGCGGTCTGTTCAAGAAGCCGTAAGACTGCAGTGTGTTTGCTGGTGAAAGTGGAAGCAGGTGAGAGCATTGAGGCAGGGCGGGTTCCGAGTGTGCTGAGCACCGCAGGCGTGACACAGACTTCAGCTTTTACTCTGGTTCAGGAGGGCAAGCGAATGGAGTGTTAGAGCTGAGGAGGGACAGGATCTGTCCTGGGTTTTGAAAAGGGTCGCTCCGGCAAGGGTGTGGTGAGTAGTGAGATCAGTTACAGGGGTATTAAAGTCCCACATGTGAGAGAGGACCGAGGGGTGAGAGGAAACTGGGTTCTGAGGGACCAGATGCAGCGTATGTGAGAGATGAAAGAAGTCTAGGATTATCCCACAGTTTCTGAGGGAGGACTGGACGGAGGGGTGAGGAAATCAGTAATTCATCTGATCCGTATGACATCTGAAATGCCTAAGAGCCACCCAAGTGGAGACCATGAGTTAGCTGACAGCTGGGTGTCGACATGTCTTTGGTTCAATGAAACAAAACAGGGACAGAATTTTACATCTCCGGGCTATCAGCATGTGGATGGCATTTTTTTTTAAATTTATTTTGTATTTTTTTTTACATCTTTATTGGAGTATAACTGCTTTACAATGGTGTGTCAATTTCTGCTTTATAACAAAGTGAATCAGTTATACATATACATATGTTCCCATATCTCTTCCCTCTTGCGTCTCCCTCCCTCCCACCCTCCCTAACCCACCCCTCTAGGTGGTCACAAAGCACCGAGCTGATCTCCCTGTGCTATGCGGATGCTTCCCACTAGTTATCTATTTTACGTTTGGTTTAAGTCACGAGATGTGATGAGGTCATCTCAGGAGTGAGTGTGGGGAGAAGAGGAGAGCGTGCATGTGGAGAGCTGGGGGAGAGGAAGACAGTGTTGGCCTGGGGTGCTCCAGTGTAGGAAGGTGAGGGGGTGAAGTAAGGCGACAGACACGGAGAAGGAGCAGTGCGGTGAACCAAGAGAGACTGTCCTGGAGGTCAAGTGGAAACAGTGCTTCACAATGAGGGCAGTGACCATCCGCGTCAAATGCTGCTGCTAGGTCAGGTATGCCAGGACTAAGAATTAACCCTCAGAGCTGGCAGTGTGGAGGGTACCAGATACCCCGACCAGAGCAATTTCCGTGCTTGCAACTGCTGGCTGGATTCTGCACCCAGGTATGTGCAGCACACAGGTGCCTGAATCTCCCCTGCCCTGTCTTCTCCTCGGGCTGCAATTCCCTTCACCTCCTACAACTCAGTTCATGTGCTCCCTCTATCATGAAACCTTCCCTAATCCCGCCAGTCAAATCTAGCTCCCATAACATTTACCTTGTTTTTGAATTATTTATTGGTGACTATGTCTGGATACTTGTTGAATGGACAAGTCCTTGGATTATAGAAATATGCTATGTGAACTCATACAGAAGAAGACAATATGCTCAACAAAAGTGCAGTATGATTACTGCCTCTATGAAGGCAGCACAAAAGTCTCTAAAACAAAAACATCTGCAGATAGTCACCTGTGAGCACAGTGTCACAGGGTGCTGCCTAGTCTGCTGGGCTGATGGTGGAGCAGTGCGGCAATGCTGGTGCTTAAAGAAGACCCAATGGTGGTTTAAAGGATTTGGGCTCTGGGCCCAGCTTTACCACTGGGCAGTGTAACCTTGGGTGAGTCACTCCAAACTTCTGGGACGCAGTTTCTTCACCCTTGAAATGAATCGCTTGTATCACATCTGCTCAAAGATCCTCCCACCCACCCTGGTTCATTCTCAGATCAGAAACTGAGTGGTGTTAAGAGTTACTTGTGTCCTTTCTTTTTATTTAAACTGTAAAATCTCAGAGGACAGGTCTTACGCTTATTAATACTTCTTTGCATCAAGCACCAGGTCCTGGTGGCTGCACAATAAATATTCTTCGATTTAATAGATCATAAGGGATGAATCCCCTTGGGTCTATGAAATGTACACTGGCCATGTTCAGTGATCTCCCTCTGACCTGTCACACCTTCCTCTCAAGTCAATCAATCTTTCCTTCATTCATTTACCCTGGAGTTCTTACTGGGGGCCATATTCCCTAGAACTATAAAGTTCTGGTCCATGACCCAGCTCTGTCACTAATTTTCTGTCTCTTAGCCCTGCTGGCTTTGAGTTGAGGAAACCAAGACACATGGTCGAAAACACAAGCCAGAACAGTGGAACAGGGCCGTCTTGGATAATCTAGCCCATGAAACTGAGGGACTTGGAAAAAGTAGTAGGTTATGCCACATTAGGGAGTCTCTTGCATGCCAAGCTCAGAATTTGCGCTCAGTATATTGATTCACCATATCTACGGTATCCTGGAGGGGGCAGAGGGTGGAGGAAGGGAAACCAGTTAGAAAACTGAGAAAGTAGTGCAGGTGGTGGGTGAGGTCTGAACGAGGAAAAGGAAGAGATGGGGCCACTGCCTCAAGCCTGTTCTTGGATGGCACCTTTGTTAGGGACAGACCTGAGGACCCTAAGTCAACGCCCACTCTTCTCCAGGTACCGAGTCCATTCTTGAGATATTCCCTGCATGCTGGCAGCATGGAAAGTATCAGACAGAAAGTGGGGATGTGGCAGAAAGTAAAGACAGAAAGTACACATCTAAACACAGCGTGCTGAGTACTGGCCGGAGGTACAAACAGGGCGCTAAGGGGGACGGGGCTACGCAGAGGAAGCTATGCTTGGACTGCGAGTGCCGGATTCCCTCCTTTTGCCTCTGCAGATCCACTCTCCACCTTTCTCCACTTTGCTCTCTGACTTGCCCTCCAGGAGGCTGAACTGTATGCACCACAATGGGCTTCCTTGTCCTTGGCTTCTGGCTGCAGATCAGAGTAGGGGGGGAGAGGGAGGGCAGAGTATAGATTCCCTTCACTCCCAGAGGTTAACCTTGAGTTAGTTGTGCCCCTCCCCCAAGAGTCCCGACTCCTCCCAGGGTGGTCTATTCTACAAGACCCTCCTTCTGGGTTCTGGTTACTATTCTCTCCTCCTAGGTCTGACTCATGACAGCTCTGCAATTATGATGCCCTGTGGTTTTCTTATGCACCACCAGCTGTACCTTTGTAATTCATTCCTTTAGCCCAGTTTGATTGCATCTCTCTCTCTTGTTGGGACTCTCACTGATACTGGGCCTTTGAAATAAGAATTTGCAATTCTTTGGGACCTTGTCCCTTAGTAAACTGTGAGCTCTTCCATGAGGAGTTACGTCTTGTTAATCTGAGCTCTGTTTCTCCCCACCTCCACTGTTTACCAGAGTTTCCATTGTAATGGTTGTTTATCAATTATTTGTTAAAAGATGGTAATTTCTCCTCGGTCACAGCCATTTCTTTGACCCCAGCTGGTGCTGTGTGGCTCAGTCCCAAATACTCCCCTCTGAGTCCGTGGCCCCTGGCAAGATGACTCAGGGAGGGCCTAACGCTCCATTTCCCCCTTCATCTGCTGGCTGCTCTCACCTCACTGTTTCTTAATCAAGAGGCCAAATGTTCCTACTAAGGCCTTTTCCTGCCCAATGCCCTGAAGTTTCCAGACTTCACCTCAATGTCAGATGCATGTGACCTCAGAAAAGACCCTAAATCTCTCTCTATCATAATTTCCAAGACCGCAAAATCAAGATAAAAATAATACTAACTTTACAGGGCTGCTGGGAGAATAAAAACAAACGTGACATTCCACAAAAGTTGTTGTCTTTCCCATGAAATATATCAGTGACTCTGAAGAATAAGCACATTCTCTCCACCCCCCCCCCCCCCCTACTTTCTTTGACTGTTTCCATGAGGTAAACACTGCATTAATACATCGAGCAAAATCATAATAACAACTGATATTTCCTGAGTACTTACTCTCTGCCGGGCACTATTCTAGGCACTTTATATGTCATTTCATTTAATCTCCACAAGAACCATGTAGGATACAGCTTTCTTTATCCCTATTTTACAGATGAGGAAAAATAAGGGCACCCTGATGAAGTAATTTGCCCAAGGTCAGGAGCCAGAACTGAAACCTAGGAAGCTCAACCCAAAGCCTTTGCTTAACCAGTCTCATTGGTTTACATACATGAAGACGTACGTGAAGACAAATTATAAAGATTGGCCACAATTAATGAACTATCATGGGGAAATCATTAAGAGACTAAAAGTAAAGTTTGCACTTGTGCAAATTCTTAGGAATTATAATTCAGCTAGGTGTTGCACTCCAACATTCAAACTTAATCCATTGTGTTTGGTCAACTGAACGGCATTCTTAGCACCTCAGTGTCATCAAGGCCACGTGTTCTAGCCAGAGACTCACCTGAACTTAGCGCATGCTCCACTTCCTGCATGATCACCCCGGGGGGGGCAGTGGTGGTCTCCGTGTCTATCAGCATACAGGTCACTCTGGGGGGCACAGTTGCTTGGGCCGTGGTCTCGGTGGGCACTGGCTCGGCGGGGGCATGTGAAGTGGCTACGTGGCCAGAGATGTGCTCCTCCGCTGGGGGCTCTGATGTGGTTAGAGCTCCTGTGGGCTTGGTGCTGGCCTCAGCGGAGTTACGGTTGGTGCTCACAGGGGCAGAGGGAACCTCCTCTGGTGGTGAGGTTGATGGGGGTGAAGGTGATGAGGCTGGCGCTTGAGGGGAGGTGAGTGCGGGAGACTCAACGGGGGGCTGCGACCCTGTAGCTGCCACCCCGGCCTCGGGAGTGTCTGAAGTGTGTTCCTCGAGCGTGGGTGTTAAGTGGACCCCACCGCTTGTTGGTGAGGCGTCTGTGTCTGTGCCCTCCCAGTTGGAGGCTGGGCTGGTGGGTTCCTCTTCTCTGGGCTCTGTGGAGACGTTCTTGGCGGATGGAGATGTCCGGGCCGATGCTGTAACTGGGAGGACCGAGCTGCTGGGTGTTCCACCGGTAGGGGAGGCAGGAGGGCTTTGTGGAGAGAAGGCCGTTGGTGGGCTGCTCTTTGCCGGAAGAGAAACAGGCGAGAGGGCTGATTCAGACGCGCTCTGTAGCCTCAGTCCTGTAGAAGAGCCAGTACAAAGGTGGTTAATGTGTGAAAACCTGCGCGGCGAGGCCGTTTTACAGTATTTTCACGTCTTTCTCATTTTACACTGTGCCTCTATAACTGTGAAGGTGACTTTAAAAATAGTTTCTTCCCACTGTTGCTCTCTCCTCCCTTGGTGACTATCAGTAGGAACCAGCCTGAAGGCTCTGCAGGAGCAATTAGTGGATCGGTCAACACAAGTCCAGCCAGTACACAGCATGAACTAACCTTGTCTTCTGCTTGCTGAAAGCCAGGCCCTTAAAAACCGAGACACTCTGCGGAATTGATTTTATGGGAATTGGTCTGGACAGTCGAGGGAGCTGTTGCACAATGCTTGCGGGGATGCCCAGCCTGTGTGATGGGTGTGGGGAAAAGGCATGGTTGGTGAGTGCAAAGCCAACCACTCACTGATTGGCTCGTCCCTGTCAGAGGAGCTCATTGATTGGCTGTCCCCTGCCGTAGGAGCTCACTGATTGGCTGCTCCCTGTTAGGGTTGTGAGCTCCGCAACCTCGTACAGGGATGCAAGGGTTATGGGCTTGTCCACCGGGGTGAATAAAGCTGTGAGCACATTTCCTGTGGAGGAGTAAAGGGGGAGGTCCCAGATTAAAAGCTGACAGGAAGAAGGAATCTGAAGTTTGGAAATATTTTCTTAGACTCGAACCTAGTTCTCCCAAATTCTAGCCTGGTGTCTTTACCATCAAGTCATTTCGCCAAATATTCTCTTTCATATTTTGTAAAATTTAGAGTTAGTTTCCTTTCTTCATTCCTCCCTACCTCCATCTACCCATTCAGTTTCATTCATTCATTTATTCATTCAAGTATTTAATAAATGGCTTCTATGTACTAGCACTCTGCTAGACCCTGAGTTTATGATTTCACTTTTTATGTAACACATCTCTTCATTGTCTCTCCACACCCCTTACCATTCCCCAACTAGCTTTTCCTCTAGTCATTTCCATCTCAGTGGATGGCAAGACCTATCAGGTACTCAGTTGAAAACCCAGATATCATCCTTAATGCATCTCTTTCCCTCACTGCCCCTCCTCCATCCAATCCATCAGCAAATCATGATGACTCTACCTTAAAAAGATATCCCAATCCAGTCTCTGCTCATCACCTCCCTTATTATCTCAACATCACCTGAGCCACCAGTCACTTGTCTAGACAACTGCCACAGTCTGTTTTTTTTTTTTTTTTGCAGTACGCAGGCCTCTCACTGTTGTGGCCTCTCCCGTTGCAGAGCACAGGCTCCGGACGCGCAGGCTCAGCGGCCACGGCTCACCGGCCCAGCCGCTCTGCGGCATGTGGGATCTTCCCGGACCGGGGCACGAACCCGTGTCCCCTGCATCGGCAGGCGGACTCTCAACCACTGCGCCACCAGGGAAGCCCTGCCACAGTCTCTTAATTGGTCTTCTAGCTTCCAGATTTCTTCCTTTCAGTCTACTTTTCACATGGCAGCCAGTATAATATTTTAAAGTGGCAAATCAGATTAACTGACCCAAACCTTCCCAAGGTTGTGCTTAGAACAAAAGCCAAAACTACTCCCCTATGTCATCATCCCATGTTCTCATCATCATTCTAGTTGATCTCTACTCAAATGTCAGCTCCTCCTCAGAGGAGCCTTCCCCAGACAGTCCTAACCAAAGTCATTCCTACTCCTTCCCCTTGCTTATTTTTTAAAAGATTTTTTGATTTTTTTATTGTTAAAATATACATAACATTTTAACCGTTTTTAAGTGTACAGTTCATTGGCCCTAAGTACCTTTTCACTATCGTTCAACCGTCACCACCATCCATCTCCAGAACTTTTTCATCTTCCCAAACTGAAATCCTGTACCCATTAAACAATAACTCTCTATTCTTCCCTTTCCCCAGCTCCTGGAAACCACTATTCTACTTTCTATCTCTACGAATATGACTGCTTTCGGTACCTCATATAAATACAATCATACGATATTTGTCCTTTTGTTTCTGACTTATTTCACTTATTAGCAAAATATTGTCAAGGTTCATCCATGTTATAGCACATGCCAGAATTTCCTTGCTTTCTAAGGCGAAATAATATTCCATTGTATGTATACCACATTTTGTTTATCCATTCATCCACTGATGGCCACTTGGGTTTCTTCCATCTTTTGCCTATTGTGAATTATGCTGCTCTGAATACGTGTGCACAAATATCTGTCTGAGACCATGCTTTCAATTGTTTGGGGTCTATATACTCAAAAGTGGAATTGGTGGTTCATATGGTAATTTTATGTTTAATTTTTTGAGGAACTGTCACACCCTTTGCTCATTTTTATTTTTCATAAAAATAAATAAAATAAAATAGTTTCTTCTTGAAACTACATATTATTTATTTGCCTAATTTACCTCTCTTCTACCAGAATGTAAGCTCCATGAGGGTACAGGGACCTGGTCTTATTTATTGCTGTTTCCTCCAAGCCTAGAAGAGTGCCTAGGTCATCATAATTGCTCAATAAGTACTTGAGGAAAGGAGGAAGGAAGGGGGGAAGGAAGGAAGGAAGAGAGGGAGGGAGGGAGGAAGGAAGGAGAGAGGAAAGGAGAGAGTAAGGGAGATAAGGAGGGAGGTAAAGAGGGAGCGTGGAAAAATGAATTAACTTAGGAACTTTATTTAAAACAATACCCCAGTATTTCTCTACTCCCTTCAACACATCACTTAGTATGGCCACATCCATCATAGCTGCCTGGGGGCTGGCTGCCTACCTGGTGTTATTTGAAGGCAGGAAACTTGCTTACAATGTCAACCTCTGTCCTTCCACCACAACATACACTGATGCCTGATGTCTTGTTAGGTCTTCAACTATTTAACTCTCCAAACTCTGAGGAGATTTCCTTGGGGGTAGCATATAGGTAACAGCCAAACATGATCAAGATTCATAAGGGAAAAAAAAATGGGCCAGATTTTCGCACAGAGGAAGGGAGAAAAGAGGAATGCAGAGGGATGTAAGCATTTGGGATAAGATCTGCTCACTTCTTCATTCATCTGCATGACAGACTCAGTAGCTGACGGAAAATTGTGCTCTAGAATTTAACCTGAAAACAGAGTTTTCTCAATATTTAACTGAATTTAACACTTGGATTGTTATCAAAATGATTGGTTTAATTTTTTTTTTCTGAGAGGAAGTTACATTTTAATCAGTAAGTATCACGACAGAGGGACTTTTGTTAGCTAATTCATGGTATCTGTGTATAAAGTGACAGTTTCCATCCATCTATGGGATCCTGAAAAGTTCTCTGTGTACTGACTGTATTTTCCAGTGGCTTATCATTTTAGCGATGTTGCGTGTTCATTTCTGATGGGCTTTCACCTGACTCCTGCCAAGCTGATTGGTTTAATTTTATTTAAAGGTGTTGGTCAAGACCGTAAACGACAGGAAAGTTACCCTCCCAGTAAACTGGGGGCACACTTCCCAAATTAAGCCACATAATAGTCCATGTTTCTGTGGTTGACTTTTGGGAGCTGTGAAGTGTCAACAATTTCAGGATGAATATAGGTCAAGAGGTCTTTGAAATATGGACAAAACAACAGTTGGGACAAATATTATGAAAATATCAAATCTTCATATGTGACCTTAGAGCACACTGGCTTTGCATCCTGGTAGCTCTCATAGCTCATTAAAGATTCTGAGGCCAAAAAAAAAGAGACAATGTTTAACTACTGTTTCTAGTATCATATAATAGGTGGGCAGATGGAGGTAGAGCCTTAGTCTGGCAGCTGAGTCAGAGTCTTTGGAATTCTGGGATGAATGAAGAATGAGTCATATGCAAAGGAGCAAGACTTCATTCATTCATTCAAGCTTTTATTGAGTAACTTCTATGTCCATGGCCTTACCCTCAAAGAGTTCACTATCTAACAGAACAGAAAGGACACACAACTTTCTGTAATATGATGTGATAAGCATCTTATGGAATTACAAGCAAGTTGCACTGGGAGCCCCAAGGAAAGATGAATAAATATTGTATGGGGACTGTGGAATGCAAAAATATACAAAGTCATTTTCAAATGACATTTAGAAAAGTCACAGAAGAGATGACATTTGAGTTGGTTCTGAAAGGATGAGACTACACAAGATGCCATTAAAGTGTATGATATTCAGGGCGACACCTGCATTGTCATTTCCAGTGGAGCTAAAAGCTGTACTATGGAAATCATTATAGTGCTGAAAATGACATGCTGCAAGAATTAGTTTTGTGGCTGGAGACATCCATTTTCTTGTTTAATTCTGACTCATATACTTTTATAACTCCCACCCTTCCTGCTTCCAAAGAGGACTGAGGTGGTCATTCCCGTGGCTACCTATTTAGTACTTATTTAAAGTACTTTGTAGTCTCGTTCAGATAATTCCGACTCCTAACAAACAGCAATGCATAGAAATTGTGGGACAACGCTGCTCATCTTCACTTGGACAAGGCATTAAAAGCCTCTGCTTTGCCTGTTCGATGATACATTCCATATTGCTCTGAGTACATGAGGGTTGGTCTTCATGAAGATATCCAAGGCTCAGGCGCCATGAAGATATCCAAGGCTCAGGCGCCATGACTTTCATCATGAAGATATCCAGGCTCAGGCGCCATGAAGATATCCAAGGCTCAGGTGCCATGACTTTCATCATGAAGATATCCAAGGCTCAGGTGCCATGACTTTCATCATGAAGATATCCAAGGCTCAGGTGTCATGACTTTCATCATGAAGATATCCAAGGCTCAGGCGCCATGACTTTCATCATGAAGATATCCAAGGCTCAGGCGCCATGACTTTCATCATGAAGATATCCAAGGCTCAGGTGCCATGACTATCCTAGAGAATGCTTGCTGTCCTAGTTGGCTCAGGCTGCCAGAAAAAAGTACCATAGACTAGGTGGCTTTAACAGTAGAAATTTGCTCTCACAGTTTGGAGGCTGAGAAGTCTGATGTGGGCCAGTTCAGGTTCTTGTGAGAGCTCTCTGTTCCTGGCTTGTAAGTGGCAACCTTCTAGCTGTGACCTCACATGGCCTTTCCTTGGTATGTGCTTGGGGGAGGGGGTGGTGAAGAAAGCCCTCTGGTGTCTCTTCTAATAAGAACACTAATCTCATGATGTGGGCCCTGCCCTCATCTAACCCTAATTACTTCCCAAAACTCCATCTCCAAATGCCATCCCATTGGTTTCAACATTGAGAATCACTGAGATAGCCTGAGGAAATTGATTAACTCAAACAGTTAAGGATATATCCCAGGATTTCAAAAAATTTTTTAGAGCTAGAGAGGGTCTAAGTGATGCATGATTACAGCCCCTCATTTGATAAATGAGGGAACAGACACAGGGAGGGGAAGTGATGTAATTGACCTTACACATCTAAGAGAAGAAGTTGGGCAGTGTTGCCTGGAAAGAATCATGTAGAGACAGGGTCAGAATTAGAATTTCCCACCAGCACCCTGTGCCCAGCCTCGAAAAGGTCGGTAAGAACGTACTTTAGGGCTTCCCTGGTGGCGCAGTGGTTGAGAGTCCGCCTGCCAGTGCAGGGGACGCGGGTTCGTGCCCCGGTCCGGGAAGATCCCACATGCCGCGGAGCGGCTGCGCCTGTGAGCTATGGCCGCTGAGCCTGCGCGTCCGGAGCCTGTGCTCCGCGACGGGAGAGGCCACAGCGGTGAGAGGCCCGCGTACCGCAAAAAAAAAAAAAAAAAAGAACGTACTTTAGCAACCACTATTATAGAATAAGCAAGCAGGAGCCCATGTGAGACTGCACAGCTAAAGAAGTTAAAATAATGTACCAACAAGGACCTACTGTATAGCACTGGGAACTATACTCAACATTTTGTAATAACCTATAAGGGAAACGCATCTGAAAAAGAATAGGCATATGTATAACTGAATCACTTAGCTGTACACCTGAAACTAACACAATATTGTAAATCAACTATACTTCCAAAAAGTCATTAAAAGTAAACAAAACCAGTCCCCACAAAAAAATAATGTAGTGCCCCATACACCTTCCCACCCAAAGCAGAGCTACTTTCTGAAGAAAGAATTAGTTCTAATATTTCGTTGAGAAAATGGCAGAGTAAATAGAATAAAGAAATTGAACCCATTAACCGCTAAATTAGAGGTGACTTTACCAGACATGGTGTCCGTGCCCAGGCAGTGACAGGCTCACGGGCCTGAAATGGAGTGAGTCAAAGAAGGAAATCTCTCAGACTTGGCCCAAATGAGAGATCTAGGGGTATAAGGGCCAACTTAATCTGAAATTCCTCCTTGTAAATTTACAAATGGAAGTCTTTCCTGAAGTTTGGTCAAATTAAAGCTTTTATGTTGTAAGCATAGCTGCCAGATTGTTGCTCAGAAGAAAAGCAGATTCTTAGGTGGATAGAAAACTATTTGTTTCCATGTGTACTATCCTTTGATATGTGAAAAAAAACAGGTCTGGCTTGACCCCGGGTTTCTTGCCTTGCTAGGAAGAGAGATTTGGGGGCTGATGGCTGGGACAGTTAGGCGAGTTCTCCCAGTGCTGAGGGGACTTACAGGATATTCCAGGGTGGAGAGTCTGCGTTCTGTGGATGTGCTCTTGCCTCCTGCCCAACTGGGTGTCAGGAAGATAGGTCTGTAACGTTGGCAGCCGCTGGATAATGAGTGCCCTGAACTGTCACTTCTTCCTGGGTTTTGTGAGCAGCAAACTGGGTCAGTGCCAGAGTCCCAGATGGCCTGATTACCTGTGTTGCTCACCTGTTCTCTCCCCCTAACCCCCCACAGCATGTCCTCTCCTGCCCTTGGCTTGTCAAGTGCCTGAGAAAACATGTGACAAAGCTTTGGCAAATTCGGTGAAATTCGATCAAAACACAGTCAAGTGCTCTCCTGGGCGGCCAAGTCAGCCCGAGTGGTGCCTTGGCCTGCGGTCTTGGGGGATCACGCCAGGCCTGCCTTGCAGAGGCCCGACAGCTGCTGAAGGTCTGCACGCTAAGGAACTGCTAACGGTCAAGGCCAACTGGACCATGTCGCTCCCCTTTGAGGGTGGAGGGGAGGAAAGGAAGCCTGCACAGAGGATACAACTTCACGTCCCCACTGAGGCCTAGAAGGCTCTTTGTGACCCAAGCCCAGTATTGCCTCTTCAGCCTTGCTCCCCACCAGATCCCAGAACAAACCAGCTTTTTTTTTTTTTTTTTGCGGTACGCGGGCCTCTCACTGTTGTGGCCTCTCCCGTTGCGGAGCACAGGCTCCGGACGCGCAGGCTCAGCGGCCATGGCTCACGGGCCCAGCCGCTCCACGGCATGTGGGATCCTCCCAGACCGGGGCACGAACCCGTGTCCCCTGCATCGGCAGGCGGACTCTCAACCACTGCGCCACCAGGGAAGCCCCAAACCAGCTTTCTATTGTACTCTAGTCCTTCTGCCTCAACAGCTCTCCCTCTTACGCCTGCCTGAGTTACTCCTATTCATCCTTTAGTGTTAGCTTAAGGGCCTTTGCTGATTCTTTTGCTAAATCCACCCCCCTCCTCCAGCCTCAACCCTTTATGTGCTCAGAGCACCTTGTATCTTAACTTCATAGCACTGAAACTGGCACGTAGCTAGGTAATCACTTATGGGAAGCTTTGTTTAATGCATGCCTCCCCCTTTAGACTCTAAGATTCACATGGAGCGGGGACTGTAGTGGATTTGCTCACCACATATCCTCATTGTCTGATTCACAGTAGGAATGCAAATATATACCTATATATGAATGAGAGAATGAGCTGAGGACTCTATGAAGGACACTGTGCTGACCACTTTCTATGCATCATCTCTTCAATAGTAATATCCATTGTTATCTTGGTTTCACAGATGACAAAACAGAGGATCAGAAAAGTTAAGCAACCTCCCTAAGGTCACACAGCTAGTACATGGCACAGCCGAAGCTTGAACCTGAAACTGTCGGGCTCCAGGCCAACCTTATAACCATCCCACTGTATTGTACCGGGAAATGCAAGGGTGTTTTTGAAGTCTGGGCCTCATGTTTGTAAGGTAATCAAGCACCAGTTTTCCTCTGTCTCCCATAATACATTCTCTAGTGTGGGCCAATAGAGTGGGCTTTAAAAAAATTACCCGACCCTGTGAACGCTTTTATTCCCTTTTATCCTGCTGCAGGCTCCATAATGGATGGCCTCAGGATAAATTCCGAACTCCTTGGTTCAGCACATAACACCTTTTATGATTTCCCAACCCCACCCTTCAGGAGCCTTGCGATTGATTCTAGCAATTGGAATCAGCGTGCATTCCTGAACTATCTGCTGCCTCCCTCCCTGCATTTGCATCTGCTGTTTTTCCCACCCCGGCTCCCCTCTCCCCAGCCCAGTTCTGAGAACTCTGGAGCCTCACGTCCTCTGTGAAGATTCACCAACTTGAAAGAGCCCTTCTTCTCTGTGTGGCCACAGCACTAATCATAACACACGTTATCCTGAGCCATTTCTCCCCATGCTTGTCTCCTATCAGGCTGGGAGCCCTAATAACTGCAGGGGACTGCAGTTAAGGGACTGCAGCTTATTGTTTGTATCTTAGTGCCTGGCCCAGAGAAAGTGCTCCATAAATATTCATTCAGTAAAAACATGGATTTTTCTACCTTTTGGAAAACAAATAGTCTCTGGCTTATACGCTGGGCCATGATGGCAGAAATGCATCTTCCCTTTGATATGTCTGTACGTTCCATAAAAACTACCAGCTAATAGGATATTTTGGACCAGTCTCTAAACATACTTTTGCTATTTTTGCTCACTGTTTCCACTTTGGAAACTGCAGGGATTTCTTCTCTCTGTGCATGATATAGACCAGAGTCACCAGCTATTGAAATGCTGGCCATCAGTCGGCCTAAACACAGGCGGGCCTTACCATCCCTGCACTGAATGGACTAAACTTCAGCAAGTTTTTAAGAGAGGGAGAGAGTACAAAATAATCTTAAAATGATATGTATACTTGAACATAAACGCTAGGTCTTAATGTTGTTTAGGTTGAGTGAAGCCGCTGTTTGGGACCCTCACACTTAACCAAAATTCCCCATGTTGCGTTTGGTTGGGCTGCTAAGGGCACTCCAGAAGGTTCATCTAACATCTGCAAACCCATTACTAATCAGAGTCTGGTCCAACCATATGGCATTTGAAAGCCCTCATAGGTCTAGACAGAATGTGCATGCCCCAAAGCCATCAAACTGTGTTTAAGAAGACACTTGTTCAAAGCAGAAGAGCCATATCCTCCTGAGTGTTTTGTTGATGGAAATGAGATCTAATTCTAGTCCGAAAAGAGGAAAAGACCTTCTGTTTTCCAGCCATTGAATCAGAACGGGCAGAACTGGCGTATGGCTCAATTTCTCTATGGGTGAAATCAGGACTCATGATATCATCAGGCTCCCTGTGGAGGCTGTGAGTGCTAATGAGAAAATAACGTTTGTGAAGAATGTCGTGCTTCCTGGGGAAAGGAAATACACCATTTTCTTTCTTTTCGCCAGAAGCAGCATCTGTCTTTGTCAGTCAGATGCCCCCCCCAAACTCATTATCTTTAAGCTGGAGGCTGACTGTGGTGGCCGGCCTCAGGAGGAGGCTTTGCTGAGCAAGGATGCCAGCAGATACCCGAAATTCTGGAGGAACCACATTGGGGCTTCTCTGGGTGGGGCAGCGAAGAGAAAGAGGACGTAGGGAGGGTGAGTACCTTCTCTTCGGCCGCTTTGCGGTTAAGGCAGGTATGGGCGTAAGCCATGGGTAGTGAGATGGGAGAAGATGACCTAACGCCTCCTTCAGGTGGCAGGGGATCTTCTGAACCAGTGTTAGGTTTTGCAGTGGGCCCAGTCCCGACGTGTATGGGGTCCAGGGCAAGAGTGTCCACAAAGGCCCACAATGAGGATGTGTAACTGTTACAGATTCACAGCCTGTGCTCCATCTAGAGCCCTGCAGCCTTCGGAAGAGGGGGATCCCTCTGGTGACTGGAGACTAAGGGGACCAGGGAAGTGCTGGGGCAGCGCGGGTCAAAGCCGGGCCTGGGATCACCTGAACCCAGGATGGAGACTGATCCGGTTGAAAAGGAAAAAAAGGCTTTGTGTTCGGGTGTCATAAAATGCAGCAGTCTCGGGGCTTCCCTGGTGGCGCACTGGTTGAAAGTCCGCCTGCCGATGCAGGGGACACGGGTTCGTGCCCCGGTCTGGGAAGATCCCACATGCTGCGGAGCGGCTGGGCCCGTGAGCCATGGCCGCTGAGCCTGTGCGTCCGGAACCTGTGCTCCGCAACGGGAGAGGCCACAACAGTGAGAGGCCCGCGTACCGCAAAGATTAAAAAAAAAAAATGCAGCAGTCTCTTGCCTCGTCGAAGGTCACACCCCTTCCTTCCACTCCACCTCCCACAGGCCCAAATCACAATCAAGTCATTTCTTATACCCTGCAGCCCTGGAAAGTACCAGAACTTAAGAAAGTCCGTAGTATCGGTCTGCTTTGACTCTGAACCGTTTCCTTCAGAGGATCTTTTTGAAGCTTAGAATTGCCCAAAGGGCTGAGGCAGCCCTGATGCCTTCTCAGCCCCACTGCCTTGTCAGCCTAAATGCCCTTGTCCATTTCTTGCCTCACTTTGTCTCCAGCTCAGTGGGTGCACCGTCCATGCCTTCTTGTTCCACGAAGAGCCAGAGCTCTTTAGGTGGTCAGCTCCATGGAAATCTGCCTTTGGCAGGACAGTTCTCGGGGGCATTCCCAGGCTGATGCATCCTGGCATTCTGACTGGTGAATCCGTAGGCAATTTGACTACTAACAGGATAACGCCCATGAAATGCAGAGAGATGTTGTATTCCTGTTTGCCTCACCACCAAAGTCCACCACTGATCACCTAGGAGTCAGACAAGAGGGCAGGGATGGCTCCAGTGCAAACACATCTCCAAGACTGGGAATATGACACAGAGGAGATTTCCTGTGCTGCAGGAGAGGGCCGCGGGGGCTTTCTGAGAGAAGAGGAATGACCCACGATATTGGAGGGCCTCCTTTCCCTTCCTGCCAACAGTTTCTTCCGAGGGTTTTCTGCAAAGGTGTCAGTCAGTATGAATGGTTATGGTTACGCTTCCCAGTTTCTTTTTAAAATTTTTGTGTCCTTTTAAGATAGAAGTATAACTTATATACAATAAAATGCATACATCTTACGTGCACAAATCCATGAATTTTTACACGTGTACATACCTGCATAACCACGACTCAGATCAAGATACAGAACTTTTGGGATTGACATGTATACACTGATGTGTATAAAATGGGTGACTAATAAGAACCTGCTGTATAAAAAAATAAAGGAAAAAAAAAGATAGAGAACTTTTCCAGCACCCCGGAAAGTTCCCTCGTACCTTCTCACAGACATAATCCTCTGAAGGAGACTCATTCTGACTTTCATCACTACAGATTAGCTTTGCCTGTTTTTTGAACTTCACATCAATGGAGTCACAATGGTGTGTACTCTTTCATGTCTGAATTATGAGACTCACTGTGAGACTCTCTTATGTTGTTGTATATTTTAATAACGCATCATTTCTCATTGCTGGAGAGCATTCAATTGCATGGATATACCACAATTTATTAACCCATTTTACCAATGGTGCACAGGTAGGCTATTTCCACTTTAGGGTTATTATAAATGAAGCTGCTTGCTTCATAACTTCTTAGTTAACACTTTTCCAATGCTTATTAAAAGCCAAATCCTGTAATACTTTTCAAGTATTAGGTCACTTAATCTTTACAATAAACCTAGGGTAATTATTATTATTATCCCCATTTGACAAGTGAGCAAACTGAGGCAGAACGAGGTTAAATAACTTCCCAGGATATATAACTAGAAAGTAGTACAACTTGGATTCAAACTCTAGAAGGTAGTCTGTCTCAATAACCTGTCTTCTTAACCATCTTGCTAGATAGCTGCCTGTTACTGTTAAAGCTATTAGCCAGACCACTTATTTGCTGCATGACCTTGGGCAAGTCTCTTAATTATTATCTCCTCGTTGGCCAACTTAGGATAACAACAGTACTTCCATTCATAGAGTTATTGAGAGGATTAAATAAATAATCCATATAAGGCAGAAACTGTTGCTTGACTAACCCAATAGCCATTCCCAGTCCCCTCTTGCCAGTCTACCTACAGAAGCTATAAAAGATAAATGTTCCCTTTCTAGCCTCCTTTGCACTTAGAGGTGTCTATGTGCCCCAGTTCTGCAAAATGAGGTTGATGAGATATAGGCTAAGGGGTTTCTGGAAAAATTTTGCTTCCATATAAAAACAATATATAAGGAAGAGAAATTCTCTTAGTGCCTACTTGTCCCTCCTCCTTCCTACCTTTAATGTAGATGTGATGTCTGGGCACAGTGGCAGCCATCTCGTGAAGCTAAGGATGAAAGTCAACCCACTAGGGATGATGGAAGTGAAAGAGAGAAAGAACCTTTCTCCTTGATGATACTGTTGATCTTGCCAAGCCAGGACTAGAATGCCTGACTTCAGACTTCCTATTAAAGCAACAACAAATGCCTTTGGGGATTAAGGTATTGTTCAGGTTTTCCATTACTTGCAGTATAGATGACAGACCATGTAGAATGCTTATCACAATGCCTGGCACAAAGTAAGAGCTCAATAAATACTAGGCTATTATGTGGATCTCTGTCTAATTGGAACCTGGGCCCAAATGCCTTCACCTTCTTTAATTTGTTAATGATTTGCAAAAGGCACTTTTCAGGCATCATTAAAGAGGAACTATTCCTCCTCCTGGCGTCAGCTGTGAGCCTCCAGGATGGAGCGCTCCCCACGTCCTTCGACAAAGCCACAGGCAGCTGGACCTGTCAGTGTTCCTGGCGGTATATTCTCTAGGCTGATGTCTACGAAAGCTGAGCCTCCTCCCACACCCACAGAATGCATCAGAAAGGAAAAAAAAAACCACCACACAGCTAAATAGAATTTGTATTTCTCCACCTTATTAAAAAAATGTTCAGAAACATCGTGGGGCAGTTTTCACCACAAGTCTTGTTAAGAACATGCGTGGGGCTAGGTGGCTGCAGCAGGCTGAGGAAGGAGAGCAAAGAGCCCTCAACAACAATCAGGGACCAGGGCCTTGGTACTGTTAGACAAGCTGGCCTGCCTTGGTCAGAGCCATGAGGTGTAAGTCATGAGACACACTCACTAGAATGGCATCCTACCCTCGTTTTTAAACTTTACGCATCACTTAGCAGTTTACTTTTAAAATATTTGATTAGACTTTTGTTTGTCTAGATCCAGTTCAACAAATACGTACTGAGTGCCCGCTCTGACCAAGGCACCCAGGTGTCTAAGTGATTATGGAGGAAGGCAGACTAGAAGAGAGAGAAATTTGTTTTATATTTCAAAATTTGTTTTATATTTATATTTTATATAGCCTTTCCGTGGACAGCTGCAATTGGACTCTGTTTTCCCCTCGTGTAAGCTGATGCTTAGGGCCTTTGGCACCTGACCTTTCCAGATAAAGACTTCTGATATTGGCACTGTCGTGTTCCTCCTCTACCACCTCTTCTCCACGCAGGTTGTCTGTTTTGTCAAGTATGCTGAAAGGCCAGTGCTGTGGTCTGCATGTTTATGTCTCCCGCCTAACTTCATATGTTGAAATCCTAATGCCCAGAGTGTTGGTATTAGGAGGTGAGGCCTTTGGGAGGTGCTCACCTCATAAGTGTGGAGTCCCCAGGAATGGGATTAGTGGCCTTATGAATGAGACGCCACCGGACTCCTAGCCTCTTCTACCATGTGAGGACACAGAGAGAGGCTGTCGGCTAGGAAACAGGAAGAGGGCCTTCTCTGGAATGAGACCATGCTGGTGCCTTGGTTTTTGGACTTCCAGCCTCCAGAACTGTGAAAAGTAAATTTCTGTTGTTTATGGGCCACCCAGTTTGTGGAATTTTGTTACAGCAGCCCCAATGGACTAAAGACAGAAGGGAATAAACAATTAGGTGAAAGGGATTAGTAGGCTATTAAGTAAGACTCTAAAGTAAGATACTCATTAATTATCATTTCTTCCCTTTAATCCTCTTTCTGCTTTTTAAGCTATCTCCTAAACAACAACAACTACACTAAAATTGTAAGTTTACAAACTCATGTGTCAGGGCAAAATTCCTAGAATCTGAAGATTATTGTCCCCTAAGACATGGAAATGAGAATGAAGTTGTTACTCACTTGAGTCAAGTTCTAGGCTGGAAGTGCAGAGGTAGAATCTGCAGCCCTGAAGCTACCTGGTTTTGTGGGTGTCGAGGCCTTCGTTCCTTGGACAAGCTGCTTCTCTTTAAGACTCAGTTTCCCTGATTATGAACCCACTTCCCCATAAGGGACCCTCAATGCTGTGCTTGGCCCCTCTGCCGAGAGGGGTCATTTTCAGAACTAGAACTGGGTGGAAGATGACAGCTGTGGATGGAACCATGCACAGCAAGACCCGACTCATCACCAGAGACTCCAGGAGGGACCTTGTGTTTTACTGTCTCCCGGAATGTGGTCCAAGTCCTGATATGCGGTCAAAGATAGATGGACCATCCCTGGAGACTGGGAACCAGGTGCCCATTTGTTCCCGAATAAAGAGAAGTGGCCAGGAGAACAGGAATCAGTCATTAGGAAGTTCCAGGTACACGTGCAAGCTAAGAGCTCACACGAAGATATGAAGAGCACAAGCTAAGGGCAGACAAATCTTGTCTCCAGTTTATGTGTGATAAGGGTAATCTATTAACTTTGCCGGAGTGAATTTTCTCTGCAGAAATGTTCCTTATAATGAACAGAATCCATTGAAATCAATACGAGGAACCATGCTTTATGTAAGAGATGTTGTGGATAATGAATTTTAATCAAGTACGTTAAGTGACGAGGGGATCTGGCTGTTTGAAGGAATTCCATGGTGAATCCTCATTTAATGTGATTAATTACCACCTAATCTGTCACCTGTGTAAAGCATTCTGTAGCCTAAAAATCCGGACCTCAGAATCTTCTGATGAAAATCTTTGGGACCCATTAAAATACTACTCCACAGCCACTGCTGACAGATGCTATTAAACACATCAATCTGGAAGGACAGACTCTGATGACGCAAGCTGAGTTGGGTGAATTGCAGAAGCTGGATAAAAATTGGCTCTGCTGGTAGCTCAGCTTGAAGAATGATTTTGCTTTGGGTCTACTTATTTAGAATAAATGTATAAGTGTTGCTGCTTAGAAAAGAATTATTCAAAAAGTAAAGTTGCCCATCCTATACCTCATGAACCACATCTTCCATCTATTCCTAGGTTCCCTCTGGCCATGTTGGGATTAGACAGGGACCCTCTAATTGTACACATGCTGAATTTGAGGCAGAGGCAGCTCTACCTCATGGCTTTATTTCAAAAGTAATTCCCAGGTCTAAATAACCAGCCTGGCGTTCCCTCCTGTGTTCCAGTCCTCTGGCTCCAAATGCCTTTTGGGTTTTGCCCTCAAAGTCAGTAAGTCTATCAACTGGTTTTTCATTCCCCATCCAACCAGCTCCTCTGGGTTTATTTCTGTCATCACTCTTCCGCTTATCCAAGTTCCTTTTATTTTTAAAATACAACTTGCATATATTTAAGGTGTACAACATGATGATTTGATAGACATATACACAATGACATGATTACTACAGTTAAGCTAATTAACAGGTCATCTCCTCACACAGTTACCATATTTTGTGTGCGATGAGAACACCTGAAATCTACTCTCTTAGATTTTAGCAAATCTCTCTTAGCAAATTTCCAAGATTCAATACAGTATTACTAACTATAGTCATCATGCGGTACATGAGCTGTCTAGACTTATTCGTCCTATAGAATGGATCCTATAGAACCTTGTACCCGTTGATCAATATCTCCCCATTTCCCCCACCTCCCCACCCTGGTAACCATCCTCCTACTCTCTACTTCAACTTTTTTAGATTCCACATATAAGTGAGATCATGTAATTTTTTTCTTTTTATGTCTGGCTTTTTTCACTTAGCATAATGTTCTCGAGGTTCATCCAGGTTGCTGTAAACGGCAACATTTTCTTTATCCATTCATCCAAAGTCACACAAAGCAACCCTGGTGTTTGGGCCTGGGTATGTCTTTCCAGTAGTCCTTCGGGTCCTTTTGTAAGGAAGATCTTACTCCTGCAGATATGGAGGCTACTAAGGGAAGCACTTCGTTTGCATTGTGGTGAAACATTAAGCTACACGTTAACACACACAGACACACACACACAGACCCCCGCACCACTACCACACACTTCTAAATGCTCCTTCAGAAAGCAAGAATTTTTTCTGCCTAGCCAAACATACAAACTCCTCACATATCTAACCAAAAGAAAATGGGTGGGCCGTTCCTTAGTCCATAGGACAGATGCCCTCATGTCCTTCGGCAGGGGCTATCTGCCAGCCGGACTATGGGGACACCTCTCTCTAGCTCAGAGGCTGCTTTTAGCAAACAGATTCACATCTCACCCTAAAAGCACTTATCAACTGTTAGTCAGGTCTCTGAAGGCTGGAGCAGAAGCACTTTGCCTTGGTAAGATTATGGGGCTGTAATTGCATTCACAAGTCTTCATCCAGAAAATCTACTTTTTATTAAGTCCTGCTCAAATAATATATAGAAAAGCCAAGCTTATTCTTCAGAGGATCAGTAATATCATTTCTATTTGCTGTGTAATTAAATCCAGAGCATTTCAGCTTTGGCTTCTCTCTCTGAAATCTACCCTTTCATTCACAACCTAAGCAAGCAACAGCAGAATAAAAAAGATACAAGCAAACTTTCTGAACAGTACAGAGAAAAGTAATTCTCCTTCCTACGTTACAGCTGAATACACAACCTAGAAAGGAATATGCCAGGTATTGATTTTGATTTCTGGTTTCACCAGAATAAAGCCACAATCAGTCTAGCTAAATACTACTTAGCGAAGTGAGGAAAGCAAAATTCTCTTTAAAAAAGTGGTAAAATTAGCAAGTCTGAAACTTCCAGCCTCACAAATGAGCCCCGATTCCATCATTCCAGCTGCACCCAGGTCGTTTCTTCTTCGATAACATTTTATCACCAAATTCAACAGGTCCCAATCTAAACTGAGCAACTCCAAAGTAATTCTCTTAAATGCTCCGTTGATGCTTCCAATGGCACTAGTTATGTTTAATGTATTAAAAGAAAGTTTGACATAGATACAGTGGGTACAGAGTAGTGGTTACCAGAGGCAAAGGGATGGCGGTGGAGAGCTGGGTGAAATGGGTAAAGGGGATCCACTGTGTGGAGAGAGATGGAAACTAAGTTTTTGGTGGTGATCATGTTGTGCGGTATACAGAAGTAGCAATATGATGTTGTACACATGAAACTTATATAATGATATAAATCTATGTTACCTCAATAAAAAATAAAGTCTTTTCCCAAAAAAAAGTTTGATTTTTAACATCCTATCAAACTCATTCCTTGTTGATCCTTCAATTAAAAAAATTATCTGGAGTCCACCATGTATTCGATACCATGCTAAGTGTTGGGGAGAAAAGAATGAACAAGGTCATTGACCTCACGGAACTTAATATTCAGTGGAGTGAGCCAATGAGTGATGGTACAGGGCAACGTCCAAGCACGTCAGAGAGGGCCTAAGGCACACGTGGCTCAGGGTGTTAGAGCACTTCTGAGCAAAGTGACCTCTCAGATTGGATGTGAGGGGTGAGTAGACATTAGTCCATGAAGAACAGGGAGGAAGGTGGAAAGGATGGGAAACATTTTAAAGGGAAAGAGCCTCATCTACAAGATCCCAGAATGAGAGAGTATGAAGTCTTATGTCTGGAACCTAGAATGCAAAATGATCCGGGACCAGATTATGTTGGGCCTCAGAAGGCACGTAGTAGTTCTGGACTTTACCCCAGTGATTTTGAACAGAAGTGTGATGGGATCAGCTCTGGGCTTTTGGTAGATCACCCGGGTGAGGGTACAGCATTGATTGGAGGCTGGCAAGTGTGGAACCAGGGAAAGCAGCAAGAGGTTGTTTCAGAGAAGAGGAGTCCCTGTCCTGGACTCGGGTAGTGGCCACAGAGACGAAGAGAAAGGAGGGACTTGGAATGTGTCTTGGACTGGGCTCCTTTAATGTCACTCTCAGTACCATCGTGTGGCCTGCACAGAGTCAGTGCTTGAGGACCTGCAGAGCGTACACAGAAATCTGGGGCCAGATGGCTCTGTTCAAACCCTGCCTCTGTTCCTCATTAGCTTTGTGACCATGGGTAAGTTATTTAACTTCTTGGGGCCTCAAATGTAAAATAGGGATAATAATAGTGTATATTCCATAGTAAATAAACATTAAATGCCTAGTTAATACATGTAAGCATTTGGAATGGTGCCAGGAACATATGAAGCACTCAACAAATATTAATTATTATTATTATTATTAATGTGTTTGGTATTGTCATTTCCTTTATTCACAGTCTCATCAAACTTTACCCAGTCTACTCCAAAATGGCATCTAAAATAGCTTTCCCACCTTATTCTTCCCTTACCTAATTCTACTCTGTACATGACTTCTAGATTAATCTTCAAGACATCTTTCACCATGTCATTCCCTTTTCCAGATTTTATAAGCCTCCCAGATAAGTCCAAAATCCTTAATCTAATGAGTAAAACTCTTTCTTATCCTGGTCTTATTCTATTCTAAGCTTATTTCCCATTATAGTGATACTCCAGGGTATGCCATTTTGGCTTACGAGAATCTAAATTTGCAAGGGATTTCATGTAATATCTGCTCTGGCTTATGATGATGCATTTATTTACGTTTATGAGAACTGCTTTGGGTGATGTGCACCTCCCAAGTAGCTGAGAGCCAGGAAACAAGAGCCCCTATGAGGTCATCTTTCCAGTAGTGAAATATTTCCAGTATTTCTGGTTTGCAAGTCTATAGCAGTGACAATCTTATGCACCATTTGCATTGCTTTTATTGATTTACTTTATCTTTTGTGGGTTAAAAAAGGACAGTAAAGGTTTAAGGGTATGGTATAGAATAGTTAGAAATGAACTGGATAAAGGCATTCAGCCTTATCACAGGGTAATTAATGAAGGGAAATTGCCTTGGAAGGCCACGCCATGACAACTAATGTCATCTACTGAAGTGAGAGTGTTCATCTTAAGGGGATTTGGTGTTGTTTTAATATAAGTGGCTTAATTTCAGGGCTCAGGAAGTACCAACATCTCTTGAAATTATCAGTAATTATGTTTTAGACTTTATAGGAATTTGCCTTATGGAGGTTTTCTGGAAGAAATTATCCTGGAAAGATAGAGGAAGACTGTTTTCTTCAAAAGTCATACTCTGCTTAATGTTGGGCATTGACTTCTTCTCCTCCACACACATTACCAATTCCTGCTTCCTGGCCCTGCTGGTACTCTGCCCTCTGCCTCAGGTCCTCCCCATCTTTCTTCTACCATTTTACCAAAGCCTGATTATTGCTAGGTCCTCTGTCCTCTGTGAAGTCCCTTGTAATAATTACAACTCACATTGATGTCTCTCTTCTCTAAACTTCTATTGTCTGTTCTTTATACTTTTATTTATATCTTTTTTGAGTATATAAATAATGTATAATTAATGTACAGTAAACAGTTTATATTTAGTGTGTACAAACCTGAAATTTGACATACATATACTCCTCTGAAACCATCACTGCAAATTAAGATAATGAACATATCCATCACCCCCCAAAGTTTCCTCATACCCTTCTGTAAGCCCACTCTTCTTCATACCCTGCCTTGTCCCCAGTCCACCAAAAATATAAAATTGCCGTACAGTTCCTTTTTTTATTTGTTATAAAGTCAAAATCCATTGTTGATATTCTTGCCTTAAACACTCAATTATCTTGTAAAGACATGTAAAAATAAATAAATAAATAAGGGGAGGGCTTCCCTGGTGGCACAGTGGTTGAGAGTCCACCTGCCGATGGAGGGCACACGGGTTCGTGCCCCGGTCCAGGAGGATCCCACATGCCGCGGAGCGGCTGGGCCCGTGAGCCATGGCCGCTGAGCCCGCGCGTCCAAAGCCTGTGCTCTGCAACAGGAGAGGCCACAACAGTGAGAGGCCCGCGTACCGCCAAAAAAATAAATAAATAAGGGGAAAAGTATTTTATATTTATCCCCATATATATTCCACTTCCTCTCTCCTGATGTATCAGCAACACATTGTTGCATAACAAACTACCCCCAAACCGAGTAGCTTAAAACAACATGTATTTCAAAGTTTCTGGGGGTCAGAAATTAGGGTGCAGCTTAGTCAGTTGCTCTGTGTCACCTCACAAAGCTACAAACAAAGTGTCCAGAGCTTCAGTCAAAACGAGGCTCAAGTGGGGAAGGCTCTGCTTCTATGTTCATGCATTTGCTGGTTGGCATGATTCTGGTGAGCTTTTGGACTGAAGACCTCAATGGCTTCACGGCTGTTGGCCAGAGGCCAGCCTCAGTTCTTTACCACATGGGCCTCTCTATAGTGTAGCACACAGCATGGTAGACTACACCATCTGAGGGAGCAAGAAGAAACAGAGGAAGAGTGTGAGCAAGAGGGAAGTCACAGTCTTTTACAGTCTCCTTGGAAGTGATGTCCTAGCACTCTTGTTGCATTCCATTCGTTATAAGCAAGTCTCTAGGTCCATCTCATACACAGGGAGGGGAGATTATACCAGGAAGTGGGGATCATTGGGAACTACTACAGAAGCTTCCTACTACTACATTTGTGGGGGGGGGGTATATATTATACAGGGCACAACATACTGCTATCATTTTTGTTTCAAAAAGACAATTCCTGGAGCTTTTCATTCCTTTGTTTAGATCCAGTTTCCATCTGGCATTATATTCCTTCTGCCTGAAGGAGTTCCTTTAACATTTCTTACATTGCTTGTCTCTTGACAGCACATTCTTTAAGCTTTTGTGTCTGAAGAAATCTTTACTTTGTTTTTCTTGCGGTTTTTTTTTTTTGTTTTTTTTTTTTACAGTACGAGGGCCTCTCACTGTTGTGGCCTCTCCCGTTGCAGAGCACAGGCTCCGGACGCGCAGGCTCAGCGGCCATGGCTCACGGGCCCAGCCACTCCGCGGCATGTGGGATCTTCCCGGACCGGGGCACGAACCCATGTCCCCTGCATCGGCCGGCGGACTCTCAACCACTGCGCCACCATGGAAGCCCTTGGCTTTGTTTTTGAAAGTTATTTTTGCTGGGTACAGAATTCTAGATTGATCATTTTCTTATTTCAGTACTTTAAAGGTGTTGCTTCACTTTCTTCTCATTTGTGTTGTTTCCAGTGATAAGTTTGCTGTAATTTTTATCTTTGTTTTTTTATTAATTGTCTTTTTTTCTGGCTGCTTTAAATTCATTCTCCTTTTCATTAATCTTAAACATTTCATTAAGATGTGGCTTGATACAGTTTTCTTCATTTTTCTTTTGTGTGGGGTTTGTTAAATCTCTTGGATTTCTAAGTGTATAGTTTTAATCAAATTTGGCAAAATTTCAGCCATTAGGTTTTCAAATATTTTTTCTGTACTCCTCATTTCCTTCAAGGACATGTATATTAGGCCACCTGAACTTGTCCCACAACTCATTACTGCTTTGTTCATTTATTTTTAAAGTCTTTTTTCTCACTCTGTCATTTTGGAAAATTTCTATTGCTTTGTCTTCAAATTTACTAATTTTTCTTATGCTGTGTCTAGGTTCTGTTAGTCCCGTTCAGTGTATTTTTCATATTAGACATTGCAATCTTTTTCTATAGGTTTGATTTGGCTCTTTTAAAAAAGCTTCCACATCTCTCCTTAAAATGTTCATTTTTCCTCTATCTTCTTGAACATACCGAGTATATTTATTATAAGTATTTTAATGTTATTTTCCATTAATTCTATTACCTGTATCATTTCTAGATCTGGATCTATTGATCACATTTTCTCCTCATTATGAGTAGTATTTTATTGCTTCTCTATAGGCCTGATAAGTTTTGATTAGATGACAGGTACTGTATCTTTTTATTGGACTGGCCAAGAAGTTCCTTCATTTTTTTAAGTAAAAATAAAAGACACATTTTTCATTTTCACCAAGAACTTTATTGAACAATGTATTCACCCTTTTGTTCCACTACCTTCTGCCATTTTTCAGGCAACTTCATAATTCCACCTTCCCAAAACTTTTTATCTTTTGGAGCAGAGAACTGCTCCAGGTGCCTTTTACAGTCTTCCAGGGAATTGAAATTATTTCCATTAAGAGATTTTTGTAAACACTGAAATAAATGGAAATCCTAAGGTGCGATGTCTGGTGAATACAGTGGATGAATCAGAACTTCCCAGCCAAACTATAACAGTTTTTGCTTGGTCATCAAGGAAACATGTGGTCTTGAGTTATTCTGATGGAAGATTATGCATTTTTTTGACTAATTCCAGGCGCTTTTCATCGAGTGCCGCTTTCAGTTGGTCTAACTGGGAGCAGTTCTTGTTGGAATTAATCGTTTGGTTTTCTGGAAGGAGCTCATAATAGAGGACTCCCTTCCAATCCCACCATATACACAGCATCACCTTCTTTGGATGAAGACCGGCCTTTGGTGTGGTTGGTGGTGGTTCATTTCACTTGCCCCACGATCTCTTCCATTTCACATTATTGTATGGTATCCACTTTTCATCACCCGTCACAATTTGTTTTAAAAAAGGAATGTTTTTGTTACACTTAAGTAGAGAATCTCATGCAAAATACGGTCAAGAAAGTTTTTTCTTCCCTGCTTAATTTATGTGGAACCCAAACATCAAAGCGATTCACATAACCAAGCTGGTGCAAATGATTTTCAACACTTGATTTGGATATTTTGAGTGTGTCGGCTATCTCCCGCGTGGTATAACGTTGATTGTTCTCAATTAATGTCTCGGTTTGATCGCTATCAATTTCAACTGGTCTACCCGACCGTGGAGCATCGTCCAGCGAGAAATCTCCAGCATGAAACTTTGCAAACCACTTTTGCCATGTTCCATCAGTCACAGCACCTTCTCCATACATTGCACAAATCTTTTTTTGCATTTCAGTTGCGTTTTACCTTTCTTGAAATAATAAAGCATAATGTGCTGAAAATGTTGCTTCTTCTTCCATCTCCAATATTAAAATGGCTACACAAAAGTTCACCAATTGTGATAAGTTTTTTTAAAAAATCCACGCTGATATGACAGTTGTCACAATACAATCTAACAAGATTGTCTGGATGAAGTTAAAGACAACTAAGCGCTGCTAGAGCCAGCAGAAGGAAAAAACGAATGAACTTTTTGGCCAGCCCCAAAAATCTGGTCTCTGTTCCTTCATCATGTTCAAAAGTAGAAATCTGTTTCATATCCTTTAGTAACCTATAACACAGTTTACCCTTCCAGCCCCAATTTTCATATATCCCTTGTGCTCATAAGAAACATGCTCCTGGAGGGCAGAACCCATATCACCTGACTCCTTTTGCACCATGAACAGTGCTGTGCACATGTTGAAAATATATATTTCTCTTTCCATAGTCTCTTGGAAGGACTGGCTGTGAAGTATCTTCCCTTTGCTTTTATAATAGTGCATCCTTGTGGTCCTTCTCTTATTTCTGTCTTCTCCATATTTAGTCCTCTTTCCGCTCTGTAAATACAGGAGCTCTCCTTCACGACGTCACCCAATGTGGTGGCTTCAGCTATTATCTTTGTCAAATACTTAGTGGCAACTTTACAACACCAGAGGGTTTTAAACTGGAATTTATGTGCCAAATATTTTAAAGGTGAACAGAGGTGAAAAACTGCCACCTGGCAAAATTAGTCTGATTATTCTAATTACTATGCTTGGCTGACCCCCATTATTTAGGCCAACTCCCCACCTTCTGATCCTAAGCTCACACCCTCTACTGTGATTTTCAGTGGCTGCCCCACTCAGCTGGTAGTAACCTGTGACTTCCCAAGACTTTCCCTGGATGGTCCTAAGTCCCTGTCTCTTGCATCACAGACAGAGCCTGAGGTCCATTTGCTGTTTGCAGTACTGTTCCTGCATAGCTAAGTTTCATCTCTGGCTAGATCTGTATTGTGCCGATTCCGGAGGCACTCACTAATCCCTATTTATACTGCAGTTGCAAAATTCTTCCTCCTTCCAGCAGGAAAAACTGGTTTTGTAGATGAAGATATCAATGAAATTGCTACCTCATAGGTGCAAGTCACTCCCTTAAGGACCTACTGCAGTGACTTCCAGACCTTACATGCTTGTATTACAAACCCTACCAGTGGACGTGCTACACATTTCCATGTGGATACTCTGCTCTCACCTCAAGTCTAGTATATCCACCCTTCCCTGCTAATCTGATCCTTCCACCGTGGTTTCCATTGTCATTAATGGTGCCTCCAACCTGCTAAGCTCAGGAGTCATCTTTGACATCTTGGTCTCCTAATATTTTTACTTGACCTGTTTTCTAGTTCCAACAGTTTTACACTTAGGATGTCTCCTGTATGTCTGTTTCTCTTATTCGTTTGTTTTCTATACAGCCCCATTTTCACTCATCCCTGATGCCCCCGCCTCTAGCATCACCAGTCCATCCAAAACTGCATTTCCAGGTAAATCCCCTTCAAGGACAGCTTGCTTGTGCGAACTTCCTTTTCAAGTTTCAACAGCTCTTCACTGTCTACAAAGCTAAGCCCAAACTAATCCTCCAGCACTGAAGGCCCCTTCCTCAGTGATTTTGGCTTATATTACCTTTGTAATCTCGGCCATTGGGCCTCCCCCCACCGAATGCTGTCAACTCCAGTTTAATTGGACTTGTAGCTTCTCTTGGAATTCTCTCAGGCCCATTGATGCCTGTTGAAACCCATGAATGTGAACTTCAAGGTTCAGTACACATGCCAACTCCTTCATGTCATTTTCTCAGCGTTTCTATCCAGAAGTAATAGCAATGTGCTCATGCTCAGAATAGTGCCTTGGCACACAGTGGGCACACAAGAAGTATTTATTTGATTAGTGAACCACCCTTTCTCTTTTATACTTTCATAACATTTTGTACTTGTTCAATAGCACTTTTATCATCCTGCCTTGATGCACTGACTAGTTCATTCGTGCAAAAAGAAATGACTGAGCACCTGGGATGTGCAAGGTTCCACACTACAGAGCTAACTGAATAATGGTTTTCTCTTTCACAGCAGTGTGAACATGCCCACTGTACACACGAGCGTCTCTCTCAAGGTGGTGTGAGTGTGTCCACTTGTACACACGGCCGTCTCTCCCACGGTGACATCCCCAAGGGAACAGACCACATCCTACTCCTCTTGGCTTCATGCACGCACCCTAGCGCTGGGCCTTGTATGACACACAGTAAATGCTGAATTGAAAAGAAATGAATTCTCTTCTGAATTAATAAAATAAACACAGCTCACATAAGAGTTGGGATGCTGACATTCTGCTTATGTCTCAGATAATTGAAAGGAGGACAAAGATGATTTAATAGCCCAGGAGGAAGTAGGTGCTGACTTGCTTCTTTGTATTTGACTTTATTCCTTTCAAAACGGAACAGTCTGTCCTTATTGATCAGTCATAAGAGAAAACCACAAACAACACAAAATCTGTCAAGTTCAGTTTCTTCAAAAGGTGATCAAGCTAACTGAATGGCAAACTTTAAAACTTTACCGTCTCCTGACCTTGATGTAACCTGATTAGATAACACCTCAAATATTTTAATTTTTAATATACAAAATGAATATTCTTGTAGCTATTATTTCAAATTTTAAAAAAAGTCTTTACAAATAATTTTAGTGCATGATATTCTTATGTACTGTTTAAGATAAGGTTTGATTTACACCCCTTTCCTTAATATAATTACTGTTTTTAGATAGGACGACTAGAACATTCATTGTCTTTCAATAACTACCAGTATTTAGAGTGGATGTGTTATGAAAATGCTATGTCTCTTCTCTTCTAAGAATGAATGCCCCCACCTAACAAAGGAGTGGTCCCTGCAGTCTCACCCAAACACCGTGGTCCTGTTTTCCAATCACAGCTGACCCAATGGGGTTGCAACTTGACTCAAGTTAGACCAAGCAGATTCCATCCTCCAGGAAATTGTATTTGAGACTGACACGTTAGGTAGTCTGCCAGAACTACTGTTTAAATTGGGAGGGCATCTTCCCGTGTGCATAAAGAAGAAGGGGAAGCCAATTTGCAGATGAAAAATAATGTAGCAAACATGAAAGAAAAACACAAATGACATTGAGCATTTAGCATGTGTCAGGTACTATCTTATTTAATTCTTACAGAACTTAACTAAACTCAAGTGTTTGCAGTTGAGGAAACTGAGGCAAAGAGGGATGAATGGAAGTGGCAGAGCTGGGATGTGAATCGAAGAGTCTGACTTCAGAGCACAGGTTAGCGTGACATTCTCCTGCCGTGGAGCAGCAGAGTAGGATGAATGACCTCGAGACTCCGGAGAGCAGAGCCAGCTGGCTTCCTTATCGAGAGGTTTACTGGTCTGGCCTGAGACTTGTCTGAATTGTCTGCCTTTGGGTATAAGGAAGACCAATTTCTTTCATTAAGTTCTCCCCCTTTGCTTGAACGATTTCAGAGGTTTCAGTTACCTACAATCCCGAAGTCACATACTAGAGCTCTGCCCCCTTCATTTACACTCATTGTCAGACCCAGAGTTGTCACTGTCATTGAAGTTCACGTGCATACGCTCACACTCCCATTTCCAGCAACCTCCTCTGCTGTTTGTGTTCCTTTTCCACACACAGGTACACATGCACAGCACGTCTTTGCACCTGCTTCTGTGTTGTACATACAAATCAGTTACTTGCTTGTGGAAATGTAGGAAGGATAATGCAAAGGGTTAGGAAGATATCTGGCACTTTGCTTAATTGATGGGCCTGGTGAAATTATGAGGGAATGTTTTATTGTGAGTCGCTGTTCCTAATACCTGCAATTAATGCTTTTAGTGTAATTAAGCAGTTCGAACGTTAGGGAGAGAAGGGTAATTAAATCTGTGTTTTGTCTTTCATAGTGCAAAGGAAACCTTTCAAAACAACTGGGAAAGGTAAAACCTAGCCAAATCCATTTTCTACCAGGAAAGTTTCTGGCAAACTTTTGCTGGCATCTAAACATATGTAAATCTTCAAATGGGTTTTGTGTATTGCAGGTCCCATGCATTGTAAAAATGCCAACTTTCAGCATTATTGTTATTAAGGGAAGAATTCAGGTATGTAATTTCAGTCTAGTCCTTGTGGTTCTTGGCTTTCTGCCGAATAAAATGAGGCAATTTTATGTCATTTGGGCTCTGCATTCAGACAGATCAGGGTTAAGTCATTGGGTTAAATCAGATCAGGCTTAAATCAGATCAGGGTTCAGTCATTGCTTACCACCTATAAGCTATGCAACCTGGAGTAAGTCACTTTTGAACTTGGGCAACTTACTTTAGACCTTGGGCAAGTTAATTTGTTATTTTCTGTCCTCTGAGCCTCAGTTTCTTCATCTGTAAAATGGGATAAGAGTTGTGTCTCCTTCACAGGATTGCGGTGAGGATAAAAGGGACAATCCATTGTTGGGAAAGCAGCCTGCCAAGGGCCCAAACACCTGTGCATTTCTTTGCTGAGTGTGCCAAACTACAGGCCATCGTGGCCGTCTGACACTGAGCCATTTCTGTAGCTAGTCACCTGGCCAATCAAGTAGGTCAAAGTGACACAGAGCGACGACCACCTGACTACTGGCTCCTTGGCTTGTTCACCACTTGCTATAAAAGGTGAGCCCTAGGTCCTGGATTCCTCAGCTGCAGCACAATTGCCTGCATTGGCGCCATCTGGGCCCACTGTGCCACGTGGGATTTAGTGGCAGAGGAACGGGCCCAGCCGTGAGATGCTCCTGCTACTGGCTGTGCCGTAAATAAAAACTGTCTTGCTCTTATTCACTGAGTCTCGTTGTCGACTCTCAGCCACTTGGAGTTTTGGCGAGCCACTCTTCTTGCTTGCTGACTCATGTCCTTTGGATCTTTTTTGAGGGCTGGTTACCCCTTGCCATCCTCTCTGACAGAAGTTAGCAAGCTTTCTGTAAGGACCAGACAGTAAATAGTTTAGGCTTTGGGGCCACAGATCATCTCTATTGTGTATTTTCCTTTGTGTACTTCTGTCTTTAACCACCTTTTAAAAATGTAAAAAAAACATTTGTAATTCACAGGTTAAACAAAAATAGGCTGAAGGCAGGATATAATTCCACTCTCAGGAGGCTGGTCTTCTTCCCTGATATCCACACAAAGCACTTAACACAGCATGTTCTAGATTAGTGAAAAGTCAAGAAACGTTAGCTATTCTTACACTAATACTTTCTGTTTGTTAATCTCTAAACCTGAGGCAATCCTGTTAGTACTCGAAATAATGTTCCCAGATAGTAGAGAAATTTGTTACACATATAATGCACAATTACTAGTTCTTTCCATTCTTACAAGTGAGTTCTGCTTCTTTGGTAACAGGACAATTCTTTATATCAGGCTTCCCAGTGTGTTACCAAGAACAGGTTACAGGTGTATATGTACACACCGAACCCCTTAAACTTCAGAGCATCTGGGCAACTGGTCCTGGGCACTCTCCTCTGTTTACCCCAATGTGCTGTGCCAATGTTATCATTTTCTATATGTTCCAAGTCCTGCCAAAGGTTGTTAAGCCCTGCTACAAGTCATTAAGTTATTGTTTCACAAAGTACGGCTTTGGTGTATAATATAAGGAGGTTGTACATTTTGCGAGCGAGCACTCTTTCAACCAGAGTGTAGGAGGCATGGCACTCGGAGAGGCTCACGGGTTCTTTCACCAATCCCAGGTGACTGCAGAACGCTCTCTCCAACTGGCAAGGTGATAAAAATAAGCCACACTAACTGGTTCACTCTTAATGGTCCAGACAGCCTCTGAGTAGAAAGATGAACAAAAACCAGCCAGGAAGACATCAGTGACATCAAGAAAAAAGACAACGAGATAGGTCTTGAAGGCTTGCTGGACTGAAAGGCGAAGGGTTAAGGGGAAAGGGTAACCAAAGGGAACTAATAGTTCACCGTTTCCACAAATTTCCACGCACTGGTTCTGGTTAAAAAGGCAAACTCTCTAGACACCAAACCTAAGAAAAAATGAAGACAGGAAAAGTAGTGGAAGAAAGAAGGAACAGGCGGGGAGGAGGGCAGGAAGCTGAAGGTAAGGGGCTATGGGCTGCAGAGGCTGCACAGGGGACTGGAGACATTCACAGGGTGACATAGATCAGGGCCAGGCATGGCGCCCAGCAGAGCCAGGCTTCAGGACAGGGCGATAAATTCCTACTGGTGTCTAATGGCTGGACCACACCAGCATCCCATGGCATCACTGCATCACGGAAGTTCTGTAACAATGACCTTGAGTAACCCAGAGATGCAAGGAAAATGCACAGTCCGCTTTGCTTTCTGAGTCAGGAAAGCATACATTTCAGGAAGATTTCCCTCAAAAAACAGTCATGAGTCAAGACTTCAAAAACTCCCTCCGTAAAAAGATAGAGATATTAGTTTTCTGTAAAACCTCATCCCCAGACCATACTTGGGAAGGAAAGCCACACTCTACTACGAATCTCATAGTGTGTGAGGGGGGGGGGTGCAGGTCAGCGTTCTTTTTTTTTTTTTTTTTTTTTCCTGCGGTACGCGGGCCTCTCACTGTTGTGGCCTCTCCCGTTGCGGAGCACAGACTCCAGACGCGCAGGCTCAGCGGCCATGGCTCACGGGCCCAGCCGCTCCATGGCATGTGGGATCTTCCCGGACCGGGGCACGAACCCATGTCCCCTGCATCGGCAGGCGGACTCTCAACCACTGCGCCACCAGGGAAGCCCTAGGTCATTGTTCTTAATGAGCCTTTCCTGGTCCTGAATGTAGTCAATTCCTCTAGTTTTCCCTCTGAGTGTAAGATTCTGAGTTATCCTTGCACATACATGACAGTATCTGATGCCTGGTACAATTTTGTGTGTGTGTGTGTGATGTTGAGGGTGAGAGGGTGGTGAAAATCTGATTTTCTTCTGTTACAGTGTTAATGGAAAAGTAGGGGAAGATTCATAAGGCTAGCAAGCATGTTTTACAGGGTCAGAGACCAGAATCTGCTGAATAGTGAGCTGATGGACCCGGGGTGATAATGACTGCCTGCATGAAAAGAAGTTAGAATGAAAACTCTATGTGTCTTCGAATAATGGCAACTTAATTCAGGCATATCATTGGGGAAACTGCTTTAGAATTTTTTTTCTCTTAAAGCTTGACTAAACTTCTCAGAAAATGTTCCTGAAGGAAGTGTTTCTGAAAGTTGTCCCGGAAATGGAAGGCCATTGCCTCTGGGGTAGGTCCACGTTCACCAACAGTGGCCGTGTTTCTAGCCTTATTCCGAGGCACCAGCAACTTTGTTTGAAAAATACACTCATGCACTAAGGGTGACCAGTGGTGATCTTTGGATGGCTGGAAGAGGAAGCTGCTATTTTTTTTTTTAAGTTTGCTTGCTGGAAGTTTCTAATTTTCTACAGTACATATATATCACAACTGTAATAATGCAAAGCTCTTAAAAAAAAAAAAAAAAAGAACTATGTCCAAGCCATTGTGGGAGGGTCCATTACATAGAGGTTGGTGTACAATTTGCTTGCTTTCTCTGATCATATTAATCTGATTAATACAATGAATGGAGGCTAAGGTAATGCATTACCAGGGCTTTACAAACTTCTCTGGTATGTAGGTGCCTGTAAAACGTCTGGGAAATGTCAAAACCTAGTAAGGAATATCCCTTGCCTTATTCACAGACACACTACTGTCTTTCAACTACCCCAAAGTTCGTAAAGTGGATCAAGGAAACGGAGATCACTAAACTACTGCCGGTTGGAGCTTTATGTCCCATGTTTTTTGTTTTATTTTGTTTTGTTTTCCAGAAAGAAAACCAAAAGCACAACCTAACATGACTGGGAAATCCAAAGCGCTCACTAACTACGCTGTCTGGTTATGTTTAAGAAGAGCTCATTTATCGCTAAAGCTAGGCAAAAGATGGTTTTTAAAACAATGATACGTCAGAATTTAACGCATCTAATACAGGCTGCAATCTTTCAAAAACTGGACGCCATGATCTACCTGTCTTAGTGTTCAGAGACTGCACTGACATTTAAAGCCTGGGGTGGCGGGGAGGGAGGAGAAATGTGCAAACTGTCTCTCGAGGAACATGCCATGGTAGCTTCGGCTTTCAGAGCGGGGCAGGGCTGGGCATAGTCTGATTGACACAGTAGAGTGGGGTGGCAGGGCAGCGGCAGTGTCCAACGTTGCCCCTGAAAGTCGTCCCCTCAAATCGTAAGCGGTCACAAAATGTTTGTCTCCACATTCACCTTTCTCCACCGTGGTTGCGACCACTTCCGCAATCTATGCTAATAAACCAGAATGAGGAATGCAAATATTCTGGCAGGCAGGTATGGCCAATAAAAGACTTATAGGTCTCCATGTCTCCTGACCTTGAATGGGCAGAGCCAGACTGAAAGAACTCCTCTGGAAACCAGTTCATCACGTGTGACGGTCTTCTGTGGTCCCCTATCCTAGGGGCAGCTACTGCAGAGAGCTTATTTATGGTCAGCTTAGGAAAAGTTAAAGCGGGAGTCAGATGCTTTTCCTGTGATCTCTTTCAAGCTTCAACTTAACTGCATTTCTCTGTACGATGTTATCTCTTCTACAGGCTCCTAAAGCAACAAAGATGAATCATAAATCTGTATCTGTGAGAGCTGCTAACTAAAGTATCTTTATTAAAATTATCTTTTTGTAAGAATGTTGTTGCTGCTAAAATAAATGGCATTTAAAAATGCACACACACACACAAGACCAAGGACATTTGTAAATACTGGTATCGAGTCACTTTTGACTCCATTCGTTGTATTAATTAGATTAATCTGGTTAGGAGAGGCAAGCAAATGGTACACCAAACTCTGTGTAATGAACCCTCCCACAATGACTTGCGTATAGTTTTCTTTTTCGTTTTCTTTTATAGCTTTGCATTATTACAGTTGAGATATATATATATATATATATATACATACATGGTAGAAAATTAGAAAATTCAGACAAGAAAACTTAGAAAAAAATAACAACTTCCTCTTAAATAAATATGGAAGTCTAAAAATCTGGACAAGTCCTCTTGGTGTAATTCAACCATTTCCAGTGGCCCATCCTCCCAGCGTCATATCTTTGCTATGTCAGGAGGGAGCCGTGGGTCCCAGTGTCCTGAAATCTGAGGGAGGTGGCCTGAGTTCCCTTGGCCAACACCTCAGGAACTTGTGTCAGGAAGGAAGAGACAGCCAGAATCTACAAAGTATGGACAGTATAGGGTTTTTACACCCGAAAAATGTATATTTAACTTAATGTCCAGCTAGAGGCTTGTGCCACTGTAAGAGGGTCCAGGGGGAGAAGCTGAGGTTACCCAGACCTTCAGGGCAGGATTTGGTCTTCAACTTGTACTCCCTTCCTGGACTCAGATGCAGATAAGGAGACCTGACTCTCCAGTGGTCCAGAAGAGATCATGTCCCCAGCTCTACCCTGGGATGATGATTTAACACTGGGGAAGTGCCCAGTGTTAAGGCTTTCAAGATGCTGAGATCTTTAGGGGGAAATAGAAGTATTTTATATGCTGAGGTCATTTATTCTTTTAAACTCTTTAAAATCTGTTCATAGTTATTGGAAAAAAATGTTACTCTCTTCCACATATATTTTTCCAGCATCATCTAATTGGCAGGTTTTGCTAATTTTTCTCTTTCAAGTTTACGCTGCATATGACGTGTACCACCCTGAAAACACCCAGGTTTTACACTTTGCTGACTGAAAAACAAAAACAAAAATCAAAATTCAAACCAGCAAAATCATAAACAAGGCTTCTAAAAGCAATGGGGAAGTGGAAGGAAGAGGTAAGTTTAAATACTACTGCGTAATGGGGATTGTAGGAGGTACATTCGTGTATTATTTTGTTTAATCTTCAGAATAACACTGTGGGGTATTATTGTCTCCTCATTTACAAATGAGAAAATGAGGCTCAGAGAAATAAAATTCACATAGCAGAAAAGGGGCAGAGCTGATGTTTTCAACTGCCACCTGCCTGAAACAAAACCCACGCCTTCCCCTCTGTACTGGACCAGCTTCCAGACGCCCTCAACCCTCCTATGCCCAAACTGTAAATTTCATTTCATCTCGCTGCCTGGAAACATCAAGATGACATCATTAGGGACTTCCCACTGGAAATAAAATAATCCAGAGAACACAGAGAGTCGGCTGTTAATAGGCTCAGATCGATCTGTTACTTTCTTAGGGTCTCTGCCCATCAGAATAAGAAATCACGGAGTACTACTTTGTGTATTTACCAGAAGAGTTTTCACAAGGATGTGAAAGTAAAAGACAAGTCCCCTAAATGGAACTCTTGATTCTGGAACCTATCTACAGCAGAATGTCAGAACTCACACGATGCAACTGGAAAGCTGCGCTATGAACACGTTGAGAACATTCAGATTCAGCTGGGATGTTTACAAAGGCAGAGATTTCAGAAAGGTTTTCACTTAGATTTGTGTTTCTCTCTGAAGGTATCTTGTTGTTATGAAACAGACACACACACAACTCGATACTAAACGGACTAAATGGAGCGTTCTGAAAGAAACACACAGAGAGGTTTCAAAACCAAGTAAGCAAATGTGGTTGAAAGGAAGTGTTGTCACAGGCTTTAAAAATAATCTTTTTTACACTGTAAAAACCAAAACAAATCCAATGTTTAGGGCAAAAAAGCAGGGATCCCTAATGGTGGAATGAGGTCTTGCATAGGATGCGGAGGTTCCAGGGCCATGCAGCCCTGCCTCTAGCTCTTCCTCCCTCCATCTCTGGAGATGCTCAGGGAGCTGGTGCAGACAGTGCTGCTCCTCCAGGTGTGATTCAGGATCTTCAGGGCTTTCACCCCATGTCCCGCTCAGAGCCAGGGACGTGCATGTTATCAGTGCCCTGGCTCACCTGTGCACAGCCCCAGCCAGACCCCCACTGCCAGTCACCTCGAGGAGCTGTATGTGAGTAAAGAAGCAACCCTGATATCAAATCCTGGTGCTCGTGGCTGTCTTCTGGTCCTTGTGGGGACTGGCACCGTCCTGCTAATCGGCGCTGCAGAAAGAACGTGTCCCTACACCTTGGACGTCTCAGAAACCTTCAGCACTTTCTCCTGGAAAGAGTAGACTAGACCAGGCTGGGAGAAGGTGGGATAAGGTCATTAAAAAGTTAAGCCAGGTCCTCAATAACCTCACTGGTGGGGAAAGGCCCCGGAAGGGACAATTCAGGAAAGCAGCACTCGGAACCTCAGAGCTCACCTTGCCCAGCTGCTGCTACATTGTCAGATGAGCAAGCCCAGCACAGAAACACGACCTCAAAGGCAGTAATTCTCAGCCGCACTGTTATTTCATGCACCATTAAGAGAGGTGAAATGCTGCTGATAAACTAAGATAGGCCGTCGATCGTGAGATGCATCCCAGTTTCAGAGGTGGTAAATGTAAAGAAAAACAAGTCGGTGTCTTAGAATGGTTGAGATGTACTAAGCCACTTGCCCCCAAATGCTCAGAGCTCAGTCCTTAGGGTTTTGTTTTTTTTTTTTCCTCTGCTACACTCTGTAGCTGCATTCACAGACAAAAATCCCAAAGCTCAGAGCTTCAGTGACTTATGCAAAGTCACTGAGCTAATAAGGAGAGAGGCAGGACTTGAACTAGACCCGGAACTCCTTCAAGATGGCTCCCTTGACTCTATGTGGCCTTTGCTCCAAGGTATTGATCTCTGGCTCTGGAAAACTAAACTGAATTCCTCGGCAGAACGTTTGTCTCCTGATTAGGTTTTGCACATGATAATATAAAAATTAATAAACTGCTTCCTTGATCACATGCAGACAGGTCGAGAGCAACCAGAGTGAGCATTTGCCAGTGGGGAGGACATCGCCTCTGGATTTACAACGTGCTCAGGAAAATCTATGAAGTAGATAATCCGTAGGCGTGGCAATGAAAGAGCTACTTGTGGCAGTTAGAGTTGATGTTTTATTAGGTCTTACTGGAATACAGGAGAGGGGAGAGAACAATTTTATTTTCCATAGGCCTAGCCCTTCCCTTCACCCCAAAGCTAGCATGCTAAGATTCCTCCACAACTCCTGTGCCCACGAGTAAATGACAGAAGCTTACCCTGCTTGTCACTAAATGTTCCAGGGGCGGATGTGTGAACTCCCCAGCCCCAGGTGACCCAGAACCCCCTCAGACTTGAGAAGAGGGACAAGGCCACACAAAAGGACAGCTCCCTCTGCAGTGTCATCTCTGGCCAGGCTGGCATCAAGGCACGAATTAGGCTTGGAAGAGAATGATGTGGAATGTCTCACCTGGCTGGCTCCCCAGGAACCCCGGATACCGTGTACCTCCTGTTCACACACTGTCACTTCGAAGTTTAGCTTAGGGAGGCATGGCCTCTGATTCCTCGTATGGGGACAAGCTTCCTTTAACTCAGAGTGTTCCAACATCTGGATTACAGGTGATCCTAGTCCCTGGGCTGGGGTGAACTGCCTTGATTTTGATTCTTTTTTTTTTTTAACATCTTTATTGGAGTATAACTGCTTTACAATGGTGTGTTAGTTTCTGCTTTATAACAAAGTGAATCAGTTATACATATACATATGTTCCCATATCTCTTCCCTCTTGCGTCTCCCTCCCTCCCACGATTTTGATTCTTATTGATGTTGGATCTTGAGTACTCCAATGACTTGGACAATAAAAAAGGTTGCATCCGGACTCACTTGGCCCCTGTAAGGTGCCCTGCCAGCTCGGCCCACAGATTATCTCAAGATGAGGGTGCAGTGCACTGTGATCTCAAAAACAGTGGGAAACCAAACCCCGAGGCTCCCTGGCCACTCTTGCTGCCGGCCTGGTAGCAAGGTGTTGGGAAGTGCCCCAAAGAGAAGGAGCCGGGGAAGGAACAAAGGTATGGCCTTCTCAGGAGGTGTTTGGTTCCATTGCCCCACCGCCCAGGCTTTTGGCCTGTATCTTCTTTGCTTTCCCTGCCTTGTGAAGAAAGGCAACACTCTCAGAATTGCACCTTCAAACAAGCTGCTTGAGAAAATGTATCACTGCTCTTGAGACACTGTTTGCACCAGCAAGATGGGCACGTTAGCTCTTGTGATGAAATGGGAGGCCGCCTGCACTCTCTGTCCTCTTCTGGCTCTGGAGGACCACTGTGTGGGTCTGGAAGGCGACACGTGGGTGCTGGCGCTGGAGAAGATGCAGTGGCCGCTGCACGCGGATCTGGTGTCTGCTTGCCAGCAACCTGGACGATACAGCCTTCTGGGTGCCGGGCTGTACGCCCTGCCTCTGAGTCCCTCCTTGTATGTATGTTAAGCAAGAGTTATGGCTTGTGCTTTCCCTCTGAATGCCTGCAAATGCTCTTTAAGTGACCGAACACAGCCAGGAAGGCGCCCTGGACCCTCCAACACGACCACCAGGGCCCGTGAGCTTGGTTTCTCTGGGCACTCCTGAAAGTGAGAAAGAGCAGCCGGAGAATGTCAGCTGCCCCTCCTCACGCCCTTCCTTGTCGTCAGGAGAAGCCCTATGTACACATACCATGGCGACCTTGACAACATCCACCTGCAAGGAGAGACGGGCAGCCAAAACACAGTTTACTGCATATACGTACACAGTCGAGTCTGGGTCTCTGGGAGGTTATTTCTAGTGAACATGAACAGCTTTGCAGACCAGCTCATCCTAGGCTATTATTGTCTTCCACAGCCTTTCTTTCTTTCTCCCTTTTTCTTTCTTTCTTTCTTCTTGCTTTCCTTTCTTTCTTTCTTTTCTTTCTTTCTTCTTTTTTTCTTTCTTCTTTCTTTCTTTTCTTTCTTTCTTTCTTTCTCCTTTCTAGCTTTCTTTCTTTTCCTTTCTTTCCCTTTCTCTTCCTTCCTTCCTTCCTCTCTCTCTTTCTTTCTTACTTTTTCTATCTTTCTCTCTCTCCTCCCTCCCTCCCTCCCTTCCCTCCTTTTTTCCTTTCTTTCTCTTTCTTTCCTTTTACAAAGAAATATTTTTTACAACTGTGGTTTTCACTCCTGAGCTGTACATTACAATGATGTTACAAAATTACCAGCGTTCAAGCTCATCCCCAGTTTCAGGTTAAATGCTCTGGTGTGGGGCAGTGACACTGGAATGGCACAGTGTCAAACCTCAAGACACTAATCATGCAGTTGGAGACATTCTCGATTCCTCACAGCCTTTCTTAAACATAGGAAAGCACCACGACTCTTGGAATGAGCAGAAACCAAAAATTCTACAGAACTGCCTGTATTTCTAGGATACGATCTTAACCTTCCCAAACTTAAGCTTGGTTTAATTCTCTCCAATGAAATTACACCATGTACTTTGCTACCTTTGAGTAAGGAGGAGACAGAAGTACGTGATCAAAACGAAAACTTCTTTCTTTTGTTCTGGGAAAAAAATTGGATGCAAAATTGGCAAAAGAAAACACAGCAGACAACTGATCCTAAAGTACCTTTTCTCTCTGTAGTCAGCAGGACCGTGGCAGGGGGTGGAGGCTGGTTCCACAATTAATTAGTTTCAGTTAATATAAGTGCCAGTATTATTTCCCCCTCTTTCTCTTCTTCCATATACACTGACGAATAATCAGGGTATGACATGTAAAAATTTCAAAACTCATTTGAAGTTGAGGTGGTATAGCATTCAGGAAGCACAGAAGTCTAATTACAGAATACAGTACCCACACAAAGGATGAGGCATAAAACCAGAAAAAATCGACTTTCTTATTTCCTGACCTGTACAAACGAAATTATCCAGACCTGATATTTTAGTAATCTGATTTCCAAACGATGCAATGTTTTTTTCCTTAATTTTTCTTGAGACAAATGCTCTAATTTTATATGTAGTATTTGGGGGAAAGTAAAGTTCAGTGTCTAATTTTTTCTGATCTATTTAGAGCTATTTTCCTCTGCTTTCTAGGAGACAAAATAGAGAAACAGAAATGGGATCAAATTCTATAAATAAATTATGGTTGGCTTGTCCTTAACTATTATAAACTGCTGAAAAGCAATGAAGTCATAGACATAGATTAATTTTATTTTGAAAGCTGGCTAAGAGATGGCATTAAAATTAAAGAGCTTTGCAAGAAGGAAAATGAAAGGAGGGTGAAAAAAACCCTGCGAAGACTTCAGAAATAATGCAACAGTTACATTTCTTTGCCAGCCTCTTCCAAGACATCAGGATCCTATGTTCGCTGCTTTATCCACTGTGCTGGTGTGATACTTAAGTAACCACCAAAGTTGGGGTAAAGCCTGACAACCTGTCAGTGTGTTGCTTAATAACGGTGACGTTTTGCCCAATATTCTAGCCACTGTTTCACCTTCTCCATATATTAAAATATCCCCTAAGGGGGCTTCCCTGGTGGCGCAGTGGTTGAGAGTCCGCCTGCCGATGCAGGGGACACGGGTTCGTGCCCCGGTCCGGGAAGATCCCACATGCCATGGAGCGGCTGGGCCCGTGAGCCATGGCCGCTGAGCCTGCGCGTCTGGAGCCTGTGCTCTGCAATGGGAGAGGCCACAACAGTGAGAGGCCCACGTACC